>NW_027397085.1:13561687-13594106 GCF_003265705.2 Callorhinus ursinus | reverse complement strand
CACAATTCACAGCGCTCACCGTAGCACATACCCTCCCCAATGTCTATCACCCAGCCACCCCATCCCTCCCACCCCCAGCCACTCCAGTAACACTCAGTTTGTTTCCTGAGATTAAGAATTCCTCATATCAGTGAGGTCATATGATACATGTATTTCTCTGATTGACTTATTTCACTAAGCATAACACCCTCCAGTTCCATCCATGTCATTGCAAATGGCAAGATCTCATTCCTTTTGATGGCTGCATAATATTCCATTGTGTATATATACCACCTCTTCTTTATCCATTCATCTGTCAATGGACATCTTGGCTCTTTCCACAGTTTGGCTATTGTGGACATTGCTGCTGTAAACATCGGGGTGCACGTACCCCTTCGGATCCCTACATTTGTATCTTTGTGGTAAATACCCAGTAGTGCAATGGCTGGATCATATGGTAGCTCTATTTTCAACTGTTTGAGGAACCTCCATACTGTTTTCCAGAGTGGTTGCACCAGCTTGCATTCCCACCAACAGTGTAGGAGGGTTCCTTTCTCCGCATCCCTGCCAACATCTGTGGTTTCCTGACTTGTTAATTTTAGCCATTCTGACTGGTGTGAGGTGGTATCTTATTGAGGTTTGGATTTGGATTTCCCTGATGCTGAGCGATGTTGAGCACTTTTTCATGTGTCTGTTGGCCATTTGGATGTCTTCTTTGGAAAAATGTCCGTTCATGTCTTCTGCCCAAGAAATTCTCCACTAACTCTTAATGGTTACCAGGTGTGCCTTTCTGGTCTATTCATTCTGGTTTACTCCTGATGTAGTGTATCTAAGAAGCTGGCCTATGGACATGAGCAGGAGGCTGACTTGTGACATAATGAATGGTTATAAAGGAAAATGTATCAGTCAGGATTCAACCAGAGAAATAGAGCCAGTGGAGATATATATATCAGGAGATTTATTACATGGCATTGTGATTGGCTTATGTGATTGTGAGGGCTGGCTGGGCAAACCTGAAATCCACAAGACAGGCCAGCAGGAAGGGTTGCTGGGACTCTCAGGCCCAAGCAAAGCTGCAGTCCACAGGTAGTATTTCCTTCTCAGGAAAGCATCAGTTCTAATCTTAAAGTCTATCAGCTGATTGAGTTGGAACCACCCAGATTATTTAAAAATAATCTTCTTTGTTTAAAGTCAACTGATTATAGACTTTTCATCATATCTACAAAATATCTTCTGGAACACTTAGACTGAGCATCACAGAAAACAGTACTTAAAAGCTCTTAGAAACGGGTTTGTTTCTTTTTGGGGGGTAGGGGAAGAGGTTATATGGTCTAGGAATACAGTCTTTGAGAAATCAATTTCAAGTGGTTGGAAAACAGTTTTCTAACACTTGAATGTACCATTTGAATTTTAAAAATAACTGATGAGTTTTGCTCTTTCAGATGTATTTATTCTGTATTAATTTCTTATCCTTCTTCCTCCCACTGTTCCCTTTCCCAATACAATTTACTGCATTCTGAACGAGGTGACAGAAGCACCAATGAATTTTTGGTTGTGCAAGCTTCTATATAGCTTTGATTTCCAGCTCATTATTTAAAATTTCACAAACCTATTTACCTTTATTCTTTTGTTAACTCTTCTCAAAAACAAACAAACAGCTACAATGCCTTCTCTCTCTTTTTGTAGTCTTAGGTCCCCGAATGGGCTTCTAGGTAGTACTACCCCACCTTATCCATTACCACCTCATGCAGGAGGCTGGTCAAAATTCACTGTTCTTCAGGTTTCTCTGGCTAGGAGGTGAGCCAGTCAAGTAAATACTGTGTGGGTGGACTTTGTGGACCCTACACAAATAAGATGGGGCACATTCTGATGTAAGCCTTTCCCATTTATGTGACTTTAGTTGTCTGATTTTAGAGTGTTGACTTCTAGTTAGCCTGATCTTCATGAAGTTGAAATCAGCTGGGGGTAGAACCAAAACAACAGAAAAAATCTAGGGGAGTCAGCAACTCACTGATGCCAGTCAGAACAGCTTGCTGTGTGGAGAGGAGTTTCAAGAACAGAGGAAAAAGAGGGCTAGAACTAGTAGCAGTCAATCGAATGAAGGTGATGTTAAGAGAAAGGGAGATATCAGGGAAATGGCAAAAGCCACAAAAGCCAAGCAAACGGGGTGCAGACTGTAAAACGAATGATGTGATGTCTGGAAAAATATGGCAGAAGGACTGAGAAAGGCAAGTTTACTATCTTCACCTGTGATGTACTGACTTCAGTAACGTTATGTTTGGTCAAAAGCTCCTAAGAATTATTTCATCAGGATTTTTTTTTTTAAACTTGCCATTTATCTGTTTCCCCTTCATTAACTCAAGTAAGTATTTTCCCATTGGTTTCTTTCATTTTTTTAGAGATACTTTCAGATATACTTCAGATACACTTTTTCAGGTACACTTCAGATGTACTTTCAGATATACCTCAGATATACTTTCAGATGTACAAACCAGAGGTTCTCAAAATATTGTCCTTGAACTGCCATGTTAATATTGTCTTATAGAACTTATAGAAATGGAAATTCTCAGGCTGAGTCTCAGAACTATTGGACTAGGAACACTGGGAGTGGGGCCCAGCAATCTGTTTTATCAAGGCCTCCAGAAAACTCTGATGCAAGCTCAAGTGTTTTTTTTTTTAAGATTTCATTTATTTTATTTTATTTTTTAAAAAGATTTTATTTATTTATTTTAGAGATAGAGCATGTGCACATAAGTGTAAGTGGGGGAGGGGCAGAGGGAGAGAGAATCTGAAGTGGACTCTGAACTCAGCTTGGAGCCCCACGTGGGGCTCAATCCTACCACTGTGAGATCACACCTGAGCCAAAACCAAGAGTCCGATGCTTAACTGACTGAGCCACCTAGGCACCCCAAAGATTTTATTTATTTTAGAGAGGAGGGGTGGGGAGGGGCAGAGGGAAATGGAGAGAGAGAGAGAGAGAGACTCTTTTTTTTTTTATTATGTTATGTTATTCACCATACATTACATCATTAGTTTTTGATAGAGTGTTCCATGATTTGTTTTTGCGTATAACACCCAGTGCTCCATGCAGAACGTGCCCTCTTTAATACCCATCACCAGGCTAACCCATCCCCCACCCCTCTCCTCTAGAACCCTCAGTTTGTTTTTCAGAGTTCATCCTCTCTCATGGTTCATCTCCCCCCTCCGATGAGAGAGAGACTCTTAAGTGGAGCCTGATGCAGGGCTTGATGTCATGACCCTGAGATCATGACCTGAGCCAAAATCAAGAGTCAGACGCTTAACTGACTGAGGCACCCAGGTGCCCCGATGTAAGCCCAAGCTTAAGAACTACTGGTTAAAATATAAAATCTGTCTTCACGGATGCCAACGTTCAGTGTTCCATACCAAAAGTTTCATTTCTTGAGTTCCTATTAGAGAATGCTGAGCCCAGTGCTGAGTCCATTGCGTCTTGTAGGTCTGTTTATTTGCAGTGTCATCTAGACTCACTTGTGGTACATGAATGTCTTTCCTATTCCTGAAGAAATAAACAGAATTTTTATCCTTGTCTTCTAAGTGCAAGTACAAAAAGTTTTCCTAGCATTTCTGGTCCTTTGTACCTTTGTGCTATCCTTAAAATAAATTCAATTTCTTTCCCGGTCTGAAGCACACATAAGTTATATGTTTAGGGATTTGATATATTGCAAGTGTCCCTTGGGTTCATTTCAGTTGAATTTATAATCAGGTTCCCTAATACCCTCATGCTGGAAGTGACTCTCTCAAGCTTTTGAAGTGATGCACAGCAAATCTTCCTCGAAGGGATCCTCTTACAGAAGTCATGTATATTTGGTCATTCTTGTTCACACTATCCTGTAGTTTTCATGAAACATAAAATAGAATCACCGGTGGTATTGACTTCCTTTCAGTGTCCCTACCTTCTCTCTGTATTACTGTACAATTTTATCTCCATCTTGTCTTTTTTTTTTCTTCTGATATCCTGTTTGTAATACATGTCAGATACACTGTCCATGTGTATTACAGATTTCTTTCTACATCCAGGAATGAGGAGAGGATGGGGTAAATGCAGTAGGAGGATAGATTTATTAGTTGAAAGCTAAGGGATTTCTGATGGCTTTAATTTTCCCTGTGGAGTTGGAAGTGAGGTCCTTTGTTGGAGATTGGAGCAGGGGGTGGTGGAATGAGTGAATTGGAGACATGGAGAAATATGGCCATATAAGGTGGTTAAAATATGGAAATACTCCTAAATTGTGCTGAGTCCCCATTTCCTCTATTCCTGTGCCCTACTTTTATGCAGGACCCCTAGACCTTCCCAAGATCCAGCATCTAGAGGATAGCTCTGCCTGGCCCCAGTGCTACCTATGACCTCTTTTCTGATCAGTGGATGCCCATTTTTTACTGGTAGCTAAATCTTTTGAAGATTACCATGATCAGAGATTTTATGAGAGAGGAAAATATTTGACATAGATGTTATATAGAGTGGGACAGTGAAATGACCATAGAAATGCAGTAGAATTCCTGAAGGCTGTATCACTGGTGCAGTTGCTGGTGGTCGTTATGAATTTATGGTCTTCATCATTATGGGATTTTCTCAGGTGCAGGCAAGGAGAAAGCAGATAGTTGAGTCCATGAGGGGTTGGGGTTTTAGAAGAAGAGTTCAATAAAAAGATAAAGAGGCAGAAAGTAATTCTTATCTCTATTATATCAAGAAAATTTGTAAAAAAAAGTGAACACAAAAGTAGGGTGTTCTTTCAATGGAAGCTTGAAGATGTCCAGAGTACTCTTCTAGGGTTTTTCTCAATCCATGAATTTGTATCTTGCCTTGTCTTTGAGCTACTTCATAACTCTGTAAGTTGTATAAAACTGACAGTAATGAATATTATTTTTGTCCATAAAGATGCAAACTAATTTTGTTCATTGGAGTTGTAATTGGTGCTTATCCTGCGGATATTTATTAGTTTTACATCTTTTACCAAATTCATTTCAGCATTCTTGATTGCCCCCATATATGTTTATTCTCCAGATTCCCCTTTGAATTTGTTTTGTATATCTTACTGGATTCCTTGTGAATTGATGAGTTAAATAAAATCTCTGACCCATGTTCATTTTATGTTTGCGTATGAGTCACAAATATATATATTATATAAAATATGCCTATGAAATATATATAGAAAAATTACATAAAATATGTTAATATGTATAAATAGAATAACAAACAGTTTAAGCTTCTCTTTCTGCTACTGGTCAGGCTGGCATTGTCTATCAACAGATTCGTTCATTCATTCATTCATTCATTCACTTGCTCATTTAGTAGATATTTACAGAACACTTATGTGCTGGGTCCTGAGTTTGGTTTAATGTCTTTATGGACAGCTAGCTCATGCCCTGGCCTCTTAAACCCATTCACTGTGCTGGCATCTTCTTACATCCATCTCTTGCTAGTGTAACTTATTTGGTACATTTTTCCATGGGGGTTGTGATGACCATGTATTGTTTTTCTTAATGTTTTAGAAGGAAACACTTTTTTGGGGAAATAGTCTGGGGACCAGAACCTAGGCCTCTTTGCTTAAGGCTGAGTGCCTTCTCCATTCCTCCAAGGAGCACCCCATCCTGGGGTGGGCCATGCCATGTATTTATTTATTTACCTTGCCTTCTTAAAAGGGTGACAGGAGCTCTAGTGGTCAGGGGAAGTTTACATGAATAAAATAAGTAAAAGAGTTCTTTCAAGTTTACCAAGACCATGACAGAAAGTGCCGTGAAGTAAGAATAGCTGAGCAGAGGGGTTTGTGTGTACTTTCTCAACATTTGCTCTTTTGCCATTTTTCCTTAGAGACTTATTTGCTTCTCCTTGCAGTCTGGCTCCATCCATTTATATTCATTTGAATGTTTGTTTCTCTTTTTCCTTGTTCATTTTCTCTGTAGCCTTCAGTCATTTCTGACAAGGGGATTTTAGCCTCATTTTTTATTGGTTCTTATTTCATTTTCTTTCCAGAGATGAAAAATTCTACTTTACAGGAAAGAAAAGTAGAGTACTTTCCAAAACTTTCGGTCCTGCAGATTGGAGAAAAGATTTGTGGTTCTTTATTATGAAAGATGGAAAGACTCTTGAACATAGAATAAAGAGAGATCACTTATATTAAGAGAAAGAAAAAAAAGAAATGTGCTCTAATGAGAACCACTGTCACCAAAATAAAATCTGAATATATTGGGATGCCTGGGTGGCTCAGTTGGTTAAGCGGCTGCCTTCGGCTCAGGTCATGATCCCAGGGGCCTGGGATCGAGTCCCACATCGGGCTCTTTGCTCAGCAGGGAGCCTGCTTCTCCCTCTGCCTGCAGCTCCCCCTGCTTGTACTCTCGCTCATTCTCTCTCACCTATGCTCGCTCTCTCTCTCTAGCAAATAAATAAAATCTTTAAAAAGAAAAAAAAATCTGAATATATTATCTTCAAATTAAAATACTCTAGAAATCTTAAAATAAGTGTCCCTATTCCATCCTGTAGTACTGACATTTATCTGATTTGTTCAAACAAATAAAAATGAAGTCCTCCTGGGTGTTTCTGATGAAAGCACTGAAAATAAATTGCACTTGAGAATTGTGTTCTTTTACAAATAGAGAAACAGACTCTTCAAAGACGTACAACATGGTTTGACTATTTCACCCAAGTGCAAATTGTTTTTTGAAAAAAAATTAGCTACTCAGAAATGAATTTAAGAAGTGAGTTTCATTGAGAATTTAAAGAATTTTGCAGTCAGACCTGTTCTGATTTTCCTTTGGTGGCAATTTCATATATATTTGGAAAATATATATGAAAATTTAAACTTAAGATAGTAGGGAATTTATTTAATAAAAAGACTAGCCAAAAAAGAAAAAGAAGAAGATAGCAGGAGGGGAAGAATAAAGGGGAGTAAGTCAGAGGGGGAGACGAACCATGAGAGACGATGGACTCTGAAAAACAAACTGAGGGTTCTAGAGGGGAGGAGGGTGGGGGGATGGGTTAGCCTGGTGATGGGTATTAAAGAGGGCACGTTCTGCGTGGAGCACTGGGTGTTATGCACAAATAATGAATCATGGAACACTACATCAAAAACTAATGATGTAATGTATGGTGATTAACATAACAATAAAAAATTAAAAAAAAAAAGACTAGCCAGTTTAAAGAGTTTATGGAAATCATGTTTTGGGGAAAACATGTCTTATGTTGCAAAACTTAGAAATTATTTGGGAAGAATGAGTATAAAAAGAAAAGCCAGTGGCCACTGTCAAACTTATCCAAGGCCCCCCAGATTGATTTTTCAAGTGCTCAGCTGAGATAGGTAGGGCATTACATATGGCACTGACAAGGCTGCAGCTGGGGAAGTCAACTAATCACATCTCCTCTGTAGTTTTCCTTTTCCTGAAACAGCTCACCTCCTTCCCTACATACTCCCTGCAATCTCTGATGGTCAGGCATGTGCCCAGCGAGAGCCTCACAGCCATGGATCCCGGGTCAGATAGATTAATTCTGCCTTCTTTAAAATGGATGTAGCAATTCCTTCAAGAGAACTAGGTTTCCAAGAACTCGAACCCAGATGTTCTGAACAATCCCTGTTGTCACTGAGTTACTTACCCATTACCCTCTTCCATCTGCTAATTTAATTGGAAAAAAAAGATTTACTCATGTATCCTTTTACTTTGGTGACAGATTTTATATATAGGTAAAGTCTGATTTAAATATTTAAATAGACAAAGAGTGGCGGGGGTATGGGGAATCAGGTATGAGAGACACCAAGATGGAGGAGCAGTGAAAATTGGTACTTGGCCTATGTAGGTTGGAAGAGCTACCTCTAAGGGTTTAAAGGCTTGAGATCTCGGAGGGGTTTTATGACAGAATAGGTGGTTGCCAGTTTCAGATAATGCAAAGAAATCAAACGACTACACTTTAGAAAATAATCACCATATTTGTTCATTTTGAGGTTATTGGTAATATTTGAGATGAACATTTCGGTAGAACTGTGAGACAGTTATTCTACTTCAGGAGATGCTGATAGGGTAGCCCTGAGGAAGCAGAATCAGAGATTATAAGTGACACACTTACTAATGTGTGTTAAATGAGGAAAACCTCAGTATGGCCAGAAGGGGCTGATGGAGTGAACTTAGTTTGGGCTCCTATTACAGAGTATTATAGATGGGGTGACTTAAGAAACAGAAATTTACTTCTCACCGTTCTGGAGGCTGAGAAATCTAAGATCAAGGCGCGCATAGATTTAACATCTGGTGAGGGGCTGCTTCTTGGTTCATAGATGGCTGTCTTTCCGCTATGTCCACATGTGGCTGAGGGACCGAGGAGCTCTCTGGGACCTCTTTTATAAGAGCACTAATTCCATTCATGAGGGCTCTACCCTCATGACCTCATCACCTTCCCAAGACCCCATCTCCAAGTGCCATCACATTGGGGATTAGTTTTCAACATGAATTTTGGCAGGACACAGACTTTCAGGCTATAGCAGGAGTCTAGTAAGGTTTTGTCCTGATATTGAAGACCAGAACATAATTGCAGAGAGTGGGAAGAAGTTGATGAAAGGTGTGGGAGGGAGAGAATATTAAGGAAGAAATGACCATGAAAGAAGGAGAGAAAAGCAAAGGTAACCTGGAAGGTAAGATGGGACATGATGTCCGCTGCCGTAGGAGGGAAGAACGGTAAAGTGCCTGTTGTTTTGCGGAGTGCTTCGCCTTTATCCTTTCACTTAATCCTCTCACCATATATAAAACACTCAGATCACTGTTGCTATTTTATAGTTGGGGAAACTGAGGCTTAGAGAGTATAAATCACACAGCCAATAAATTCTGAGACAGAGTTTAAACCCAGGTTTCTTTGGTTCCAGAGTATGTGCGTCATAGCCTTAACATAAAACTGCCAGTATTTAACTGTTTTTTTAAATTTTTTATTGTTATGTTAATCACCATATATTACATAATTTGTTTTGGTGTAGTGTTCCATGATTCATTGTTTGTTCATAACACCCAGTGCTCCATGCAGAACGTGCCCTCCTCAATACCCATCACCAAGATAACCCATCCCCCCGCCCTCCTCCCCTCCAGAACCCTCAGTTTGTTTTTCAGAGTCCATCATCTCTCCTGGTTCGTCTCCCCCTCTGACTTACTCCCCTTCATTCTTCCTCTCCTCCTATCTTCTTCTTTTTCTTTTTTCTTAAAATATGTTGCGTTATTTGTTTCAGAAGTACAGATCTGTGATTCAACAGTCTTACACAATTCACAGCGCTGGTTTTGACCTATAAAAACGTCAATTTCATAGGATCCCACCTAATAGAATTAGTTGAAGTCTGTAAGAAATAAAGTAGGAAAAGCTTTGCTTGATCGCTTTTTATTGCCCAAAAGTCATAGTGACAATCAACAGAGTACACTCTGGCTACTCCATGACGAGAAATTATGTGATAAATGATATTATTTGGCTTACAGAATTCCTAAGGGGACACAGAGCAAAGCCATGAAGCCACACAGCCGGGAGCAAGGCTTTCCTACACTCTGAGGGCTTTTCCAGAAATCTCAAACTCTAGATGATGGAAAGTAACCATTTCTCGCCCCCAAAGTTCCCCTCTCCGATTTTTCTTAATGCCGTCAAGGGTTACCACTATGAGCATAGCCCGACCATCACGAAGTTTTGGTGCTATCATTTCGTCATGTTGCAGTTGATTCACTATGACTCAGGTTGGTTAACTTATTCACCTCCCCCTCTACCCTGTCTCTTTTAGTTGAATACATCTGCCATTTGTTTTCTCATAATTCTACCAGACCCTTTCCCCCTCTAATCCTGCCTGTGTAACACTTGCCTGTTTTTCTAGTTTCTTTTCAAACACTCTGTCTTTCAGATGGGTTTTCATAACCTCCACAGGCAGAATCTTCTGCCCCACTTGTGCCCTCTCCGAACACTGCTCTTCAGGATGCTATGGATCTCATGTGTCCTTACGTTAAAGTGTTGGTGTGACCACTTTCTCCTTCTTTTCTTCCAAAGGTCAGTGCCAGGCTCCCTCCCATGGTTTGTGTTTCCTGTGGCACCCAAAACTGTCATGTATAGCAGGTGTTTAGTACTTGTTTTAAAAGTTCAGCGAACTTTTAGCTCCACAGGCCAACCGAGTGCTTAGTGACAGTGATTGGCTTACTACTTAGTCAAAGAAATAATGGATAAAGCAAGAAAGCAGAAAAAATGGTGGGTTTAAGAGTTACAGGAAAAGTGGATGGGAGTCAAATGGAGAGAAAGCAAGGAAACAAAGCCATTTAAAGTATTTATTTAACAAACTTTTATCGAGTGCCTACAATGAACAAGGCAGTATTCGAGGCCCTGGGAGAGGGCACTGAACAATTAGACAAGGTTTCTGCTCTCAAGGACCCTGTGTTTTAGTGGGGAAAGGGAGAGAGACAGGAAGCAGATACGTATCTAAAATGGCAGGCTGTGGCAAGTGCTGTAAGAAAAGTAAATCAGGGCGGGAAACTAGTGGATGGTGGGGATGAGAGACACAACAGTGCATGGTCAGGGAGGGTATCATTTGAGCAGAGATCTGAGTGAAGTCAGGGATTTCTGGACAAATGACATTGTACCAGAGGATGTATAAGAGCTGAAGCTTGTGCTGGAATGTTTGATGCATGCTTCGCACAGTGGAGGAACAACAAGTAGACCAGTGTGACTGGAGCAGAATGAAGGGCAAAGGGAATGGTAGGAGACAGGGTCAAAGTTACAGTTGACTTAAGAGAACCACAAAGAACTGCCTCGCACCACTGGGCCTGCACACTGCTGTGTTATTCCTGTATGAACAGGCTTTTGGCATAAATGTGATTTGGTGATTAGGAATAATACTTACTCCCCCATACACCATGTTTCCGTAGAGTGGAGTGCTACCTCCCAGGAGTAAAGAATGGAAGTATGGAAGCCATACTTTAGCATGGCAGTGGTGACCGTGCTAGTCCCTGCACACCTCCTGGGTAGCTAGGATAGGTCAGGTTTGCTCTGTGTGACCAGCTGAGCAAATTTGGATTTGGCCTCAGTTCCTCGTGGCATTCTTCAAACCAACTTTGTAGAGCTCTGTCCTCTAGGAAGATTGTACTTGGTCACGTCTTTGGGTACCTCAGACTTCCAGGGGAACCAGTTAGAGGCATTACCCCAGCAGTCAGCTTTTTGTGTCAGCCTTCCTTTTTCACATCTCATTCTCATCTCTCTTTGCAGGGTTTTCTAACCTCGGCATTACTGATATTTTGTGCCAGATAATTCTTTGTTGTGAAGGGTGGTCCGCACAGGGGGAGGATGTCTAAGCTGTATCCCTGGTCTCTACCCCCTAGATGCTGGGAGCAACCCCAGTCCCCAGGCATTTGCCAAATGTCTCCTGGGGATCAAAATTGCTGACATTAGAAGCCAGTGTCTTAATGAATACAGGGACTTTGGGGAATGGAAGATTCCAGAAAGAGAGCAATGAATATGTGCTCCATAATGACACAAACAATTACCTTTCTTCCTGAGAAATCAGAAATTTTCTGCAGCATACTATTATCTTCCTCCCAAAACTATAGATAGGCCCTTTATTTTTTATTTTTTTAAAGTTCCTTTTTTGATTGTTTACAAAGTTGTGGCTCAGGTGAATCAATACATTTGAAAATAATTTTCTCCCCCAAGTGAGAATAAGAAGTCAACAACAACAACAACAACAACAACAAAAAGAATAGCAAGACTTGGCTTTTTTCCTCTTATGACCAGGCAGTTTTTCTATAGTCATGATGGTAAATGGCTTGTGCACAAAGATGATTTTAACTATAGAGTGTTGATGCATCCAGGTCAAATAGCTATCTTTGAGGTATATTCATCCTTCCTCTGTAGGCATTTCAGAGTGCAGAATAGCTTCCCTTTTTATCTTTCTGTTGTATTCTTTATGGCACCAACAGTTAGAGAATTTATAAAGCTTTCCAGATGGCAAAGAGCAAATAATGCTGCAGTTACTTTGAACTTGAATCTATCCAATAGTTTTTTCCACTTGAAGAGATGGAACATAGTGTGTTATTTGTAGTAAAACCTAGCATTTTTAGAAAGAATGCCAGTCCTAAGAACCAAATAGGTTAAATGATCTATTGTCTTTTTTTTTTTTCTTAAATCATTTTTCTCTTCAAGTGCTTTCTCGTCTTCTGGTCTCTGGGGAAAACTCTGGATCCTCTGGTCCACTTTTTTTGGGTTCCGAAATGAAGGTGTTCTGATATAGATGATTTAATCATTTGACTGACATATGTTTACAGCACCTGCTTCCTGCTAGGTACTAAGCTCTGCTTTCATACTACAATGGTGAGCAAACCAGAAGAGGTTCAACGTTCCTGCCCTCATGGGGCTTAGACTAGATGGGGAGACAGACATATTTATACATTTGCACGATATTAAATTATAAATTGTGACAAATGTTATGAAGGAAAGTATAGAAAAGAATAAAATTGTGTACTAGAGACACAGAGAAGGTCTTTAGGAATGACCTGGAGTCTGGAATCCCCCCATTGTACATTTCTAATCTATGTAGGAAATAATAGAAGCTACTTTTTGAGACAGTGAGGAGTCCAAATGGGTTGTGAATTTTTTTCTTCCAACATATGGGAATCATAATGTCACAATAAACCTGTTGATAGGAAATTCCTCCCGAATGAATTTAGTGTTGGCATATGCTAGACTCCAGACTGCACGCTCATGAAGGTGAAACTGTAGCGTATTTTTTTTTTCTGTTCCTTTTGTCCTACCACCTTCATATAGATGACACTGTGTTTATTTAGATGTGGCCTATGGCTCTAAATTCCAATGTGGTCTAGGTTCTAATCTGTGCTTTTGTTTGAGAAATGATTTTGTTTGAGAAACGATATGTTGGTTGATTCTTGAATTGTAAATTTCTTCCATCTTTACCTATAGGGTAGTTCTAGGGATTTGCTTGGGTTTGTTAAATTCTGTAAGAGGGGAGCCAAGGCTATGATAAATTTGTGTTTTCTATTGACTCTTTTCAAATTGAGCAAATGGATCACGGAAGAGTTAGGGTTAGAAAAATCATGACTGGAGGAGCTGAAGGAACATATTTTTGACAGAAAATGTCCTTGCCTTTATCTGCTGAAGGTAGAACCTAGACATTAGCTAGCCAAGGTTAAATGCTTTGATGGAACCAAGCAGAGTAAGTAGTACAAAGAACTAGGGGAAGAGATATGTTTTCATATATATTTTAGGATTTTCATTTTCTGTGGGTCAATAGAAGAGGAATTTAATTTAGAAAAAAAATTAAATTGATAATGTAAAATTTTTTTATTGTTAAAATTTCAGGCATTTGGACAAATGTAATGAGATTAAGGCATTTACATTCTTGAGGTTATATTTTCTGAGTTGTCGTCATACTCGGTTCACATCATTTAACCCTTTTAGGTATGCTTAGGATATGGGAGAAAACATGTCTTAGACTGTGAACAATGTGGGCTTCAGTCCTGACTCATCTTGCAGACTTCTACAACAATATGAAAACATGTTTTTTTTTTTATTTTTTAAGATTTTATTTATTTATTTGAGAGAGAGAGAATGAGAGATAGAGAGCACGAGAGGGAAGAGGGTCAGAGGGAGAAGCAGACTCCCTGCTGAGCGGGGAGCCCGATGTGGGACTCGATCCCGGGACTCCAGGATCATGACCTGAGCTGAAGGCAGTCGCTTAACCAACTGAGCCACCCAGGCGCCCTGAAAACATGTTTTTAAATCAAGAGTGTTTCTACCTAGTTGTTTTCTTGGTTCCAACAGATAGATGGGGTCAGTGTCAGGATTTGGAAAATTAGGCATAACTTTTTTGACTGACTGCCCCTGAGGTTTACAGGAAAAAGGACAAAATGTGATATATTACTGGCCTTAAGGCCGCCTTTCATCCCTTTGCCAAGGATGGGTCAAAATTACAGACAAGGACGTTTACTGAACCAAAGGGTTACAGGGTTTTGGTGGAGTGCTGACTTGGGCTTCTGTTGGGCTTGTCATAAGGATACCTGACAGCTTCGTCCAGCATCCATGTCCTCCCCCTTCTGCAACAAGATTCTCCTCTCCCAAAGGTAATCACTCTTCATCGATTCCTTATGATCTGGGTAAGACAATCGCTCAAGATGCACCAGCGCTCTGTCCATTGTTGA
This sequence comes from Callorhinus ursinus, assembly GCF_003265705.2. NCBI lineage: Eukaryota > Metazoa > Chordata > Mammalia > Carnivora > Otariidae > Callorhinus > Callorhinus ursinus. Next base: position 13,579,952 of record NW_027397085.1, on the reverse strand, counting down.
GCAGTGACTCAAGCAAGACCAGTGGAATCCCTCCTCAGAATTTGAGTTTAGGCCAATGCTCCTTTTCCTGCATCATGAAGACCCACATGATTGCAGGTGCAGGGCCCTCTCTTTGGGAAATGTGATTAACTAGATTTTAAAATCAGTTCAGAAAAGAATGATTGTGGGATGGAAGAGTGTTGGAGTGGAGTCATTTTTAAATGTTAGAGATGGAAAGAGACCCTCTCTGAGATGCTGCTCCCCAGATCCTCAGGGCTGTTCTAGTTCTTGTCCTTCCTAAGGATTTTATGCAGTTCTTCATCTCCCTACTGTTGTGGTTACGTTCGGCAGACTATGTTCTGGTTCTCGTGATGAGAGCCCTAACTAACTAGTATGCTTTTGTTATTTCCGTTGAGATGGACTGTCTTTGGATGGACCCCTTTGGCTTGCTCTCCTTATGCCTCTGGAATCTATGCCCTTCTGGGAGAGGGCTGTGGCGAGGGGCAAAGGAGGCTGCCAGACTTGAATTTAGTGTAGACTCCTTTGGTACCTCTGGGCCTCCACATAACCCAGTCTTGTTCATCTGGCCTAGAGGTTCTTCATCAGGACTTGAGGTAAATCTATTTAGCAACAACAACAACAACAAAATGAGCATTTTGCCCTCCCTGTCCTCTGCATATATCTTGCTCCTGAACCTATAGTGGTACTAGGTGGCCGGTTGAGGTGGAAGAATTCTAACAAAACGTGGCTGAAGGTGGCACAAAATAAAACCGTGATCTTAAATGATTTCACAAAACTTGATGAGATCAGGAGGACCCATATTTTCGCTTTACATACGCATAGACTACTGCTCGGAGCCTCTGGTACAATGGCGTTGGGATAGAACTCAGACCACTTCGTCTGGTGCTCTGTCTCCTGCATTATTGAGGCCACATCCTATATTTTGATTCACTGTGGATTAAGGTTCTATTTTAGAGATTTTAAAATTAGACTGGCTTCTGGGAAGAAATTGCTTGTTGAGTGTGCTTAGTCCCTGCCCTCACGTATTGTGAATAATCCATTTATATTGTTCTAAGTACTTGCTTGCAAATGTTAACTTGAGCTATATAAATTTGCCGTTTGGAAGGTGAAAACCTGCCGAGTGTTCCATGTGATTCAAGTCGTACTGTTGAGAGGCTGGTCTCCTCCCTTACTACTGTCGCCTCTCACTAAGCTACACTGGTGTCCCCAGTACCATCACACAGATCGTTCCTGCCTCAGGGCCTTTGAACTTTCTATTGTCTCTGCCTTGATTGCTCTTCTTTCAGATAATGACCCCTGTCCTTGCTTTCTTCAGAACTTTTCTGCAAATATTACTTTCTCAAAGAGGCCTTCATTTACTATACCGTCTAAAATTTCAGTCCCCTGTCCTGACCAAGTACACATTTTCTAACCCTTTCTCTGCTTTACTCTTTCCCGTTACAGCCCGGCACTATGTTATAGACTAGGTATAGCTGTTATTTGTGTGTATTGTGTATCTCTGTCTTATAACGTAAGTTCCAAGTGGGTAGGGGTTTTAGTTTATTTTGTTCACTGCTGTATCTCCAGCATCTAAAATAGTGCCCTGACACACAGTGAATGTTCCACAGTGTATGCTGAATAAATGAGTGTGAAGTAACAGGGAGCTGACGGTATCCATGGGCCCAGATCTTTGAAAACACCACGCTGGGAATTTTCACTCTGTTTTGTGCCAAAAAAGGCATCGTGGAGGTCTCTATAGTAGCTACGGCACAGAGAATGAGGGAGAGGCCGAGGAGACGAAATTACCTACTTCTTTCCTGTTCAAACAGGAATACTCAGCTTCTGTCTCTCTTATATGTTGGGTTTCTGGTAAGATTTCATCAGGAAAAATGTTTGTGCAAACGATAACAATTTGAAGCCACTGATTTGGGATAACAGGAAAAAAAATGTTTACAGATCATCATGTAGTTGCGAGCCTAAAATACTGTGATTATCAGTGTTTCCTCACCATCCACAAGGAGAGTGTGATAAGGGGGCTGTTCTCAGGAGTTAGCTGCAGAAGTCCCAAAGTCAAGGAGCGTCATCTTTGACAGAGTTCAAAAATTGTTCTTAAAATATGAAAGTTATTTTGTTCTAAGGAATTGTTCAAAGGCCCCTCTCCTTCATTTCTAAGTTTATTAGTTTATATTAACCAGGTGTTGAAAATCCTTAGCGGGAAAAAGGGGGCAACTGTGTTATTCATGTAGTTACTTTTTGCTTGGAAATTGACCTGAGGGCTCTACTAGCCAGGAGCAAGGGAGGTAGGTATGAGGAATAGCAGGTCTTAGTCTGCATTCCCCCAAATTCATGAATTTTCAACACATTTCTAAACATATAATGACATGAAAATTGTTACGGCCACGATATAAAGTTTTTAGGAGAATCTACGTGAAGCAAGATGGTGAATCATGCAGAGAAAATAATCGACAGATGTCTTTCTCTGTTTGTTCTCCCAGTAACCTGGCCCAGAACCCCACCAGGGGGCTGCCTCTGAGTCACCTGACAAGCTGGTTTCACATCTGAGGGGATACCGGCCACAGATGTACAATCCAGGGTCACACAGCCAAATACTTGGCAAGGTTAGGATTAGAACACAGATCCCCAAGTGCTGCCTTAATCCCCTGTTTCTTCATCATGAGCTGTTTCCCTCTTAAAAGTCCTTCAGAACGGCGATGCACATTATATGTCAGCATCCAGCTGTGCTTTCTTAAAAATGCAAACATATAAAGCAAACATTAGAAACTCTCACTGACCTATCTGTGTTTGCAAATTCAAAGGAAACGTGCTAGCCACGGTAAGCATTAGTTAGATCATAACTCGTGATTCTTAGAAGAATAATTGACTAATATTTAACTAATCATACATAATTCTTAGGATGGAAGAAATACCATTTATCATGCAACTGAGAACTTGTAAGACTACCAGGGAAAAAACTGATGGGGACAGAAAAAAGAAACGTCTCCACGTCAGTGACAGCAGGGTGAACAAAATCCTGATGAGTGACGATGAGAGCCTCCAGGTCAGTAAGAAAGGGGGAGGAAAGGGGCCCAGTGCTCTCACAACATGGAAAATGCAGCTGCTGTAGTGAAATGAACTTCTCCAAGTATTGTTTTCTTGCCCTCACATTGTTTCTGGTAAACAAACATAGTGGTTCTTAACCCGTTTTGATCAAGCAGTCTTTTGGAAATCTGGCTAAAATTATAGACTATCTTCCCAGAAAAAATGCCCCCAGGCACAGTGTCCTCAAAGGCCACACACAAGTGGTGTGCAGATATAGAACTTTCCTCATTTACCTACCATTGCGCTCCATCTCTATCTCAAGCCTGCATCCTGCCCGATAGCAGGCACCTAATCCGGCTCCCGGCAATGCGCCATCCCTTTGGTGACTTCTCGGTGCTTTGGGGTGTAAAATAACAACAACAACAACAGCAGCAACAACAACAACAACATCTGTTTTTTCCCCCCTCTTCTTTCTTCTCCTGGGGTTTAATTCTAAAGTCTGGGGCCCTGCTTCTTGTTTTTGATCTGCCTTGAGCAGGTACCGCCGAGACATCGGGCCAGCATGTTGGGGCTCCTGGTCCTCGGTTCCTTCAGCACTCGCTTCCCTTGCCAAGGCAGCTGTGTCCCCGTCGTGCTCCTGCAGGACAGTCCCTGCTGCTGTTGACTGCCGTGGGTTTCTGTGCTATCCGATTCTCTCTCTCAGGGCCTGGGAAGGTAGGGCTGCTTTCCTGCTTCTGTGGAACTGAGGAGCCTGGGGGCTTGTCCAGGCTCTCTCTGCCCATCACCCCTGCTCACTGCGCATACGTGCAGCTTGCGGCTCTCCCCCTTCGCGGGTAATCCTTAAACCCCTGACCTCAAGACACAGTTTCTTTTCCAGTCCTTGGGGGGTGGGCAGGTGCAGGACTTCCGACAGCTCCGCCCTTCTTCCAGTTCCCTTTCCCCATGGCAGTGTGGAGGCTCAGGATGGGACAGGAGAAATAACTTGGTCATCAAGTATTCTTCGAGGAATTGAGGAATATGTATATGTATTTCCTTATTTAAAAAACAGTAAGAGTAAATGAAAAAGTAACAACATTAATTACAATAGGGGATGAGTGGCCATGGAGTAAAAGGGATGGGGAAGTGAATGAGACATCCGAGTGTACGTTTTTTAATAATTTGGACTTTTAAACTGTATTAACAACTTGTGTATTCAAAAATAAAATCAAATGAAAGGGGATTACAAAAGTCAAACCCTAAAATTGTTTATAACAGAAACAAATACTCCTAACTGTATATCAAATTGATAACATAACAACAGAAAGGATATTTAATTGGATATATTTGAACACGTATTTGTTTACTGGCATATAATCTAAGATACCAAAGAACTGCAGGGAAATCTTAAACTATATTTAATAGTCTGCTCTGGGCCATGGTACTGTTATTATAATTCTAAAACTGTTTTATGTGTCCTTTAGGATAGAATACATGAATCTCTGAACTGAAATTGTTGGCAACCAGGATCCTCCCTAGGAGAAGGGAGTTACATGGGTGGGTTGAGGGACAGTAAGGAAGAACTCTGTGGTATTAAATGGGGATTGGAGATATTAATATAAATTCATGATTTTCAAATATCTGTATGTAGATATAAGTATATATTTATATTATATAAATTCTAGAGAACTAATGTTCATATTTAGGGATAACTAGCTAACCATATGCATCAGTCTTACAGGACAGACCTAAAGCACTGATACACTAGTGGCAGTGAGTATTCCTAGCATCCAGATTTTGGTTGTAAATAAAACTGGAATTTCTTAAAGAAACTGCAAATGTGGGGGAAATTACAAAGTGAGTTTTGAACTTCTTGTGCCAGGAAACACTGAAGCGTTCAAACATAAACTGGATTTTGTCAAGAATACACCATGAACAGTAATGGTAATACATATTAAAAAGTCCATGTTTGGGGCACCTGGGTGGCTCAGTCAGTTGAGCATCTGACTCTTGATTTCGGCTCAGGTCATGATCTCAGGGTCATGGGCTGGAGCGCCATGTCTGGCTCTGTGCTCAGTGGGGAATCTGCTTGAGGATTCTCTCCCTCTGCCCCCCCCCCCTGCAGAATAAATAAATAAATCTTAATAATAAAAGAAAAGTCCACGTTTCACAGTGATACCCAGGAATAGAGGCGGAGGGAGAGAGAGAGGTTGAAAGAATAATTTTCCCCTTTTAAATAGGATAAATGCAGAATGAATGCTAAAACCCAGTCATGACTTTGTAACCTCCAACATGGTAACATTGATTTAGGCAAGATCAGCAATAGATGCTGTGGTGTATGGTAGCCGAATTACAGCCGCCAAAGATGTTCACGGTCTCATCCCAGGAACGTGTCACTTGACATGATAAGAGGAACTTTGCACATGGAGCAAGGGTAAGGACCTTGAGGTGGAGAGATTACCCTGGGTTATTGGGTGGGCCCAATTTTGTGAGTGGAAGAGGAAGAGGAAGAGAAAGGCCCAAGAGAGAACTAGGGAGATGGCAGTGTGAGAGGGACTCAGCCTCCAGTTACTGGCTCTGGAGGCTGTGGACCATGAGCCACAGGAAGCAATGGTTCGAAGGAATGAAGCCAGATGTTAACACCTGGCGGCCCTTGGTGAGGGATATGCAAGGGTTCATTGTCATCATCTATAGGTTTGACAGTGTTCAAGGTTAAAAAAAAAATTAATTAAAAAGAAAAAAGAAAGCCTACACCCCGAGTTAATCTAGACCTGGATGATTTTTGTCGTTTTGTACATAGGAAGGTGAAAAATAGGAACATAGACACAGATACCAGAGAGTGGCAGGGATGGCGTGAAACGGTGTTCCAGCCACACATCTGTTGTATGTTTTCATTAGATCAATGTTTAACCCCTGCTGGGCCCTTGTAGCTTCAGGATCTACTGTAGAAAGTGTGGCCTGCAAAAAGGCCTTTAAGCGTTCAGCTTCATCTGTAGATTGAACAGTGCCTCACAAATATTCTATAACTTTGCAATGCCAAGTCAGCTGTTTTTATTTTTAAGATATTTAAAAATGAAAGTATTCTTTCTATTAACCATGTACATGGAGGGTTTTTAAAAACGGAAGAGCCATGAATTTAGAATCTTTTTTTTTTTTCTAGCTACTTTTTCACAGCTGGTTTTCACCCATCAGCATAGGGCAATATTGATCCCAAGTCTTTTTTCACCAGAAGAACTTCTTTGAGGGTGGGGAATTTGATCTGTTTTGTTCTGTGCTATATTTTTAGAGTCTAGAGCAGTACATTGTATTTAGCATGCATCCAAGAAATACTGGTTTGTGTTAGCAAAAAAATCCGTTCTTACCTCCTGTGTCTCCTTCACTTCACAGAGCACTTCACTTCTGACACCAGATATGTGGATTTTTTCACCACCAAGCGATTCTCTGTGACACCCGCCGGGTGTCCTACAATTTAACTCAATACTGACCTTACCTACTTGGAGATAGTGTCAAATCTCACAGGTTAAGGACTCAGTCCCACAAGACGGCTCCTCACTTCAGATGCCAATCACAGTTAGTAGGTCCCTGGGCTACCCGCAACTTCTGTTTCACTGACTAACTACGAGTTGGAAATTCCCCTAACTTCCTCCCATTTTGGATTCCATTAATTGCTAGAGCAGTTCACAGAATTTCGGGAAACGTTTACTACCATTCATCGGCTTGTTAAAGGACTTAAGAAAGGATACAGATGAAGAGATACATAGGACAGTTCTGGGAAAGTCCTAAGGGCAGGGGTCTCTGTCCCCATGGACTTGGAATGCATCATCCTCCCAGATACGTAGATGTGCTCACCTATCTGGCAGCTCTCTGAGCCCCATGCTATTGGAAAATTTATGGAGGCTTCATCAGGTAAACATGACTGATCATTCATTCCATTTCCAGCCCTTCTCCTTTCTTAAAAGAATGGCGAGAGCGGGGCGGGAGCTGATAGTTCTAAGCTTCTAATCATGGCGTGGTCTTTCTGGTGACTAGCCCCATCCAGGAGCCCTCTAGAGGCTGCCCAGAGTTACCTCTTTAGAACAAAAAAAAAAAAACCCCTGTCACCCAGGACATGATAAGGGTTTTAGGAGCTCTGTGCCAGGGACTGGGGGCAGAGACCAATATGGATTTTCTCTTATCTCCCAGCTTGCATAAAGGCATGGGACAGAACTGCAAATAGGGAACCATATTAGCTGAAGTGTTGTGTATTATCCATTCACACACACACATAAAATTCCGTCTATGTTTTAGAGCCACTGCACAGCTCCCCAAAGTCCATCCGTCGGCTGTAAATTAAAACCCCCCTCTCTACGGTTCCTCCTTCCCTCACAGTAATTTTTCTATTGATCTTCTGGTCTTTACTTCTACATTACTACACTGTCATTTCTAAATAGGACCCCCCATCTTAGCTGAGGACCTTGTTTTGCTTGCATTATTTTTGGGAACACAGTTTAAGCTCATAAGGATGGAAACTACTTCTTATGTATTTTTTGTTACTCTCTTTTCAAACCTGGAACTTGACACAGGGCTTTTTTTTTTTTTTGGTGGGCATTTGTTATTTTTGGCTCTTTCAGTTCATTCATTCCTCCTCTGGTGGGAATAACCTCCCACTTTCTCTCTGGGAAATTATCTTACCTCCATTACGTGAAGAACTGTGGGTAAAACAATGAAGTTGTCCTGCCCTCTCCTAGCCAAGCTGGGTAGAGGGAGTCTGTGAGAAAAAAAGAAGTTAGCAGCTAGACTGTGATCTTCCTCAGCATCGTAATTAATTGAGAAAAGATAGACCATTGTCAAGCTTCTTACGATATCAAGGAATTTCCTCATTGCTAGTAAATGAGAATCTTTCTAGGGCTGCTATGAATGGATTGCTGATCCATGAAGATTCTTGCACACTGTACTTTGTTGTCAGGATAATTTATTATACAACCTGTAATTTTTGATTGGTAGCTGTACAAAAGAAAGGAAGCTAGGCAGCCTCTCCCTCAGCTCCCCAGTGACAGTCAAGTTACAAGATATTTCAGCCGATGGGCCCTAGACCCTGCAGTTTTCTTGTGTTTATGTGATTCACACTCATGTCAGTACTTATAGATTGTATCCCATGTAGTGACTGGGGCATCGGAAGATGTGTGTGAGGCGTCCAGTGTCTCCATGAAATTGTTGTCACTGCTGTATCCTTTCTTAGAGCCATGTGAATTTAGTGTGGGGTCGACCTGTTGTATCCTATGCATTTGGTTGACAATTCTGCCCCATGGGACCCAGATTCAGTCAATGACACTTGCTCTTGGGACTTTGAATGTTAGGTTGGTGGCACATGTTCTAAATGAATTTTTTTTTTTTTTAATTTTACTGCCAGCAGAGCACTCTGACAAAACAACAGGATAGTTCTTGTTGTCTAGACTTCAGGGCTACTTGTGTTTCTATTTCCGAGCTTTCCCATTGATTTTGTTAGTGCATTCTTTCCAGTGACTTACTGTTCACTGACATTAACCAGAGATGGCTTCTGTTGGCTGCAACCAAACAATTCTGACTGATAGAGCTATGCATAAGGTAAGTCCTTGATACATTTTAATTATATGGTTAGTGTCTCCGTTAATTACTGCTGTGTAATAAGCCACCTCTAAACCTAGAGCTTGAAGCAGCGACCATCTATTTAGCTCACAGTTGTACAGTTCTGCAGATTAGATTGGGTTCAGCTGGATGGTTCTTTTGGTCTCAACTGGATTTTCTCATGTATTCATGATGAGGTGCAGGCCATTGGGGCAGCTTTACTTCTGGGTTGGCTGACCATCTATAAAGTTGGCTTGCTTTTGTTAGATGGTGGCAGTGGGGTCTCAAGAGAATGATGGATGAATAATGGGTTGAATTATGTTTTCTCCAAACTCCTATGTTGAGGCCCTAATTCCCAGTATCTCAGATTGTGACTCTGTTTAGAGACAGGATCTTTAATGAAGCTGATAGGGTGGGCACTAATCTCATCTGACTGATGTTCTTATCAGAAGAGGAAATTTGGACACAGAAACACTCGGGGTGCACACACACAGAGGAAAGACCATGTGAGGACGCAGCAAGAGGACGGCCCTCTGCGAGCCAAGGAGAGAGGTCTCAGAAGAAAGCAAACCTGCCAGCACCTCGATCCTGGACTCCTAGCTTGTGGAACTGGGAGAAAATAAATTTCTGTTGGCTAAGCCACCCTGTCTGTGGTTATAGCAGCCTTACCAAACTAATATAGGCTGCATATAAGGTCTTTTGTGGCTTATGCTCAAAATTGGTACGTCACTTCACATGCATTATATTAATTACTCTAAGGCACAAGTCCAGCCCAGCTGGGCAATTACATTACAAATGGGTATAAATATAGGGAGGAGATTAATTGTGGCCATATTTGCAAATAGTCTTGTCACAGTAGCTTAAATGGAAGGAAGCATACAAAACAGAAAGAGATATTAATGTGGAAAACGTTATTAGGTACTTTAATGTTGAACTGAAGTGTTTTATATAAGGCATGTTTCTATTTCTTAGAGTGGAGTAGGCTAACTCATGGTTATCCCATAGCCTGCACAAGGAAAATATGCCCCCCTGCTTCAAGGAGGCCCTGTTCTTTGTAGGATGAACCAGAAGGTCTTGACAAATGACCGGAAGGGTGGGATTAAAGGTAGTCTTTCCTTTACAGATCAAGTTATATCATTAGGTCTTAAAAATTAAATCTTTTCTTCCCTTCCCTCCCCTGCCCTCCCCCTCCTCGCCCCTCCCTCCCACCCTCCCTCCCTCCCTCCCTTGCTTTCTTTCTTCCTTTCTTTCTTTTTCCATTTTACTTTCTCCCAAATAAAACTTCACTTCGGTGAGAGCATGAGGGGACACTGAAGTATTCCCGAGGCCACACAGAGGTGCCCGGGCAGGTGGTTGCCCTGTGCGGTGCTGGCTCTCTTGCTCATTGCACACCAAGCTCAGTGAGTGAGCCCTGCCTGGTCTTCCCATGTTCACAGCTACCAGGTTTCTTCCCTCTCTGCTTTCCCATCTGTGCTCCATCTTCTTGCCCCTGCCTCACACTTTCTAGATCTCTTCTTGGGATTTTTAATCCCTCTTCACCTTTCTTAGGCAGCACAATTTAGTTATGCAACAGCTCTAACTTCAAACTCACAAGTTTAATCTGCCTGCAGTAACATCAAGGGCCATTATATGAAGGAGAGAAGTTTTCTTCTGTTTAACAAATAGAAGTTCTTCTACATACCAGAATTCACTTTCCTCAGAAGGCAATGGGAAATAAAACATCTACTGTGACCAAATTTCTATAGTAAAATACAAAATAAGCAATTTCTTACATGGTCGGCATAGGAATGGGGGCCTGTTTACATTTTTCCATTTCATAAAGAGGTGTTTTGGTGTGTCAGCTTGAGTTAAAATGATTCCTGTGATACTGTAGCATCCTTCTAGAGTGGAGTCCTGGAGGTATTGAACTTGTCTAACCCTCAACACACCCTCAGTTATTGTGGTAATGGAATTAACCATATCTGTTGAAAGATCATTGGCAGCATTAATTGGGATATGAAAGCTCTAAGCTACATCTGCCCCTGTCGCTGTAGCACTTAGCCAGTCACATTGGCTACCCTAAGTTATTCTGGTGCCAGAGAGCTGTGGCCTGGAAATATCACCGGCTTTGTACTAATATGGTCATCATTTGCTATAGGAATACTATTTTGGGACCTAACATTACCTTAAGATGATTTTATTTTGCTCACATTTGGAGGAATTAAAAAGGATATCAACACAATTTCTCATTTAAAAAATACCTCTCAAAAAGGCATCCCTTGGGAAACTTCTAGACTGCTCTCTACCTTATATCCCCACACAAAAATCATCAGGGCCATCTTGGTAATGGAAAGAAATGACTTAGACAAACACACACACATATGCATGAATGGGTAGTGTAGGATGCTGACAAGAAGGGGGATTTGAAGTGTATATTTTAAAACTGGCATTGCATGGAATATTAATCTTCTTGTCCATCTCACTCTGACTTGGAACTTTAATTACTTCATGATTTTCAGGGAGGACTCTGAAAATTCAAAAGACCAAGTCACTTTTAGATACCTCATCAGATTCTTTTGGCATCAGCTGATCTTATGCCCGTTGCTGCTGTGGAACCAGCTCTCTGCAGATGCACCCTGACCACACTTCACCTCAGGCCTCTAGCTTCCTGTGTCAGGGCTGCCCTGCTGATGCTACACTGTGTGTGTGTTGGGGGGGGAAGGGGAGGGAGGGAAGAGTGGGGTCCAGGGGGTGCGAGACATTGCAGGAACTCAGAAGTGGAGGGAATTCGGGCTCTTACAGGGTGAAATAAGAAACCAGATGTTGAATGAATGCTTCCTCCCTTATCCCCTCCTCCCCTTAGATGCTCCTGAAATGCATTTCCTGTGACCCCCCCCTCAGGAGGTCCTGTGAACAGAGCAGCCAGTTTCTCTGGCAGTAGCCACCACCCTCATGCCTCTCTTTCTGTTGCTTCTCCCAGCTTTCCACTTCATTTCACTTCCCCTCATGCCTCCTCCCTGGATCAGAGTCCCTGACAACTTGGTCTTTGTTTCCCATTCTATTTTCTAGGAAACCCAAGCTCAGATACTCATCAAAAAAGAGGATAAGATTGGGAAAATAAGAAAACTTTAAGCTCAAACTTTGCTTTCTTGGGAGTGTTTTATGTATATGGGGGTAAAGACCTGATCCCTTCTAGGCAGCATTCTTTGACATATTAGAAAAAGACTTGGTATTTCTATCTTTTCCCCAAAGACTGACTAAATCCATAAGTGCACTGGAAAATAAGAAAAATGTGAAGAGTACTTAAAGACAGAAAGCAGCTGAGGTTCTATTGCAAGGCAGTCAAAAGCAGAGAAATCCGTGTCTCAAGATCCATGTCAAACTTTTCCATATCTTTCCATCTCCACTGCCACCTTCTTAGCGCAGAGTCCCTTCCTGTCTTCCTGGGGTTCCTCCTGGTCTCTCTGCTTTGCTCTTGTCCTCCTTCGACTCTTTCCCCATGCTTCTACACCCGAAGGCTTTCGCCGTTGCTGTTCTCTTTGCCTAGGATGTCCCTTACCTACTTCTTCCCATGGCTGGCTCCTTCTCATTTTGCAGATCTTTCTCAAGTTGGAGGGTCTTCTGATTTCTTGATCTATTCACCCCCTCTTTCTACTCACCTCCCATCACCCTTTAACCCATTTTTGCTGTTACTCCCTCCCTGGCACTTATCAAATCTGTTACAGTGTTGTTTTTTGTTTGCCTCCATGCTAGTGGATGTTCCTCCCATTAGAATCTCAGCACCATGAGGGCGGGGACCTGGTCGGTTATCTTCATTGCCTTACCTGGGGCTTGCCGCTCAGTTAATGATACACGGGGTAGAAAGAATGACACTTTCCTTTGGGATCTTCATTCAGCCAACAATCTCTTTGCCAGCCATGGAGCTAGATACTGGGAATCAAGAGGAGTAAGATAGGGTCCTGTCTTTGAGCAGCTCTGAGTGGAGAAGAGCATGGACTTCCGATTTTCTGATTCATAGTTTGGTCATTTGTGCTACATATTTTATTTTGACTACTAGACTTTAGCATTCTTTTTAAAATTTTTTTTTATTATTATGTTACGTTAATCACCCTACATTACATGTTAGTTTTTGATGTAGTGTTCCAAGATTCATTCTTTGCGTAAAACACCCAGTGCTCCACGCAGAACGTGCCCTCTTGAATACCCATCACCAGGCTAACCCATCCCCCGCCACCTCCCCTCTAGAACCCTCAGTTTGTTTCTCAGAGTCCGTATAGACTTTAGCATTCTGAGTGCAGGATGTCAATCATCTTTGTATCTCTGTGGAGATGAACATGTACCAGGAAATTAATATTTTTGGAAGCGCTTAAAAAGTTTTAGGGAGCTTTGTAAACATGATTAATAATAATTACTATTATTAATTGTCCAGTAACTTTTTAATAATTGACCATTAACTATTCGTTGTCAGTGACTCGATGAGGAGGGAGACTATCCACCTGAGAGTGAGAGGGAGACAGTGATGTTGGTGAAAAGATAAAGTCAGAGTGGGGGACAGGCCAAGGAAGCAAAAGAAAAATTGGATTTGAAAGCCAAATCCCATATGAGGGATACTCCACTACTGTCTGTTTTCTTTTCTGGGACTTTAGAATAATTTAGTAATGATTATTTCTTTACATGTCTACAGGAAGCGAAAAAATGAGTCTGATACAATTTTAACACCGTAAGAACAAAAAGCTCACAAACCGTAGCATGTTTCTCTACTTGCAAATTTGCCTCATTATTTTCCAGCTTCAGCATGAGAAGGTCACACAAATTAATTAAAAACATACATTCAGCAGCATTCATTTAATTGTGATCTTTTGGGGGAAGGCAGTTGTGTACTGGTTTCACTGATGTGAGCTGGGTAGCCTGGAAATCTGATATACCTGTCATTTTATTAAGTATTAATGAAGACCAATATAAATAATGCATTTCCTGTTGTGTTTACTAAGACAGAGTGGCTCAGTATAGGCTTAGATAATATCCCTGCCTAGGACAAAGAAAACTCTAGCAGCTCATTACTGGGTAGTTTGCCAAAAAGGGATCTGGCTACTATAACTGAATTTACAAAAATGCTGTCTCTGTTTTGACACTTAATAAATACAATTTGATGATGATGAAGTGGGCTTTTGGGATGAAATTCTCTGTAAGGTGAGACCTGGTGCCTTTTCAGATTGGGCATGCCCCCCAGATGTCATATACAATTCAGAAAGAAAATTAAAGGAAATTTCTGTGTGTGCGTGGTCCCATGTAAATCCTCACCAAATCAACTTCATCAGAGGAGAGTTTTAACAATCAAATGGCTAGGATGACCCATTCTGTAGATACCAGTCAGCTTCTTTGCCCAGCCAACCCTGTCATCGCCCAATAGCCACATGAAGAAAGTGGCCACAATGGCAGGGATGGAGGTTATGCATGGGCTCAGCAACATAGAATTCCATTCACCAATGCTGACTTTGCTATGGTCACCACTGAGTACCCAGTCTGCCAGCTGAGCCCCTTATATGGTACCATCCATTGGAATGATCAGCCAGCTACCTCGTGGCAAGTTGATTCCATTGGACCACCTTCATCCGGAAGTGGCGGTGCTTTGTTCTTACTGGAATAGACACTCAGCACACGGATTTACATACAGCATTGCTTCTGATAAAGGAACTCATCTCAAAGCAAAATAAATGTAGCGATGGGACACATTCATGGAATTCATTGGTCTTACCATGTTCCCCACCATTCTAAAGCACCTGGCCCGACAGATTGGTAGAATGCCTTTGTGAAGATTCAGTTTTAGAGCCAGCTGGGCGGCAGTACCTTGCAGGGCTGAGGAAAAGTTCTCCAGAAGGCTGTATATGCTCTGAATCAGAATATAATATGTGGTTCTGTGTCTTTCATAGGTAGGATTCATGGTTCAAGGAATTAAGGGTGAAAATGGGAGTGGCACCACTCACTATTACCTGTGGTAACCCACTAGTGGAATTTTTGCTTACTGTTCCTGTGGCTTTAGTGGTTTAATTCCAAAGAGAGGAATGCTTCCACTGGGGGACACGACAGGGCTTCCATTGAACAGAACCTTAAGACCTGGCCATTTTGGACTCCTCATGCCTCTGATTCAGTAGGCAAAGAAAAGAGTTATAGTACTAGCTGGGATAATTGATTCTGTTTATCAAGGGGAAATTGGACTGCTACTTTACAAGGGGTATAAGGAAGAGTATGTGTGGAATGCAAGAGGTCCCTTAGGGGACCTGTGAATCAGATCAATGGAAAACCACAACAACCCAATTCTGGCAGAACTACTAATGGCCCAGACCCTTCAGGAATGAAGGTTTGGGTCAGTCTGCCAGGTAAAAAATCATAACCAGCTGAGATACCTGCTGATGGTAAAGGAAACACAGAATGGATAGTATTAGAAAGTAGTTATGAATATCAACTACAAGCACATGACCAATTATAGAAATGAGGACTGTAATTGTCATGAGTATTTCCTCCTTATTTTTTATGAATACGTTTGTGTGTATATATCCATATGTTAAGTAAATGTCTTTTTTCCTCTCTTATTCTCTTATCATGTAAGGTAAGATGCATTGACTTGATATCAGTATTTATGTATTGTTGATTCTACATCATAGTATTTAAGTTACAGAATATCAGTAGAAGAATAAACATCACTCAAGGACTTTCCATCCTCTTCTGGGGAACGTATTAATACACTTTTGGTTATACATGGGAGAGATGTATCATGTTACGTGGAATTATGACCTTGTTATTGTCTTTATCTGGAGATTAAGTATGGCTTGAAGAGATGCATATGGATGCCAGGTTGAAAAGGATAGACTCATGATGGTTAATTTTATGTGTCAACTTGATTGGGCTAAAGGGATGGTCAGATACCTGGTAAAACATGATTTTTGGGTGTGTCTGTGAGGATGATTTTGAATTAGTAGACTGAGTTGAGAAGATTGCCCTCCTCAGTGTGGGTGGGCCTGAATAGAATAGAGGGAGAGGAAGGGTGGATTCACTCTCTCTGCTTGAGCTGAGATATCCATCTTCTGCCCTTGAACACTGGTACTCTTGGTTCTTTGGCTTTTGGACTAGAAACTAGGACTTACACCATCAGTCCCTGGGTTCTGAGACCTTCAGATTCATATTGAATTATACCACCAGTGTTCCTGGGTCTCCACATTGTAGACAGCTGATAGTGGAACTTCGTAGCCTTTATAAGCCAATTCTTATAATAAATCTTTATATATATACACACATGGATTTATATGTATATATATTTATATATTTATATATATATATGTGAGTGTGTGTGTGACATATTGGTTCTGTTTCTCTGGAGAATTGTTACTAATACAGTGTGTGTATGTGTGTGTGTGTGTATGGCTGTGTGTGTGTGTTTATGGAGCTAATATTTGATATAAGAAAATACCCACTGAAGAGTACAGAAACAAAATATAAATAAAGAATAAAAAGTAATCCTAGGGAATAAATAAAAACATATTATCCAGGCCAGAATTCATATCTGGAAGAATAATAAATGGTCATTTGAATCAAAAGAACCTGAATACAACCTAAAAATTAAAAACGTGGGGAAAAGAGTCCATTCTTTCTTCATTCATTCTGTACCCTTCCCAGGTGATTTCATTCACCTCCAGCATTTCAGCCCAGAGGTGAGCACATACATGTTGACCAGAAGAGAAATTTTTAGCAAAGTTTACCAGATAATGTCCTACCAGCGACGCCTTCACCTGAGCCCCATACATTCAGCTGCCTCTAGATATTCCCCATGGGTACTCTAGCCTCTCACATTCAGCATACCCCAAAGTGGACCCGTCACTTCCCTTTGAAACCTGTTCCTCACTGCCATCAGTATCCAACCAAATCTCCCATAATAAGCCCCAGAATCATCCTCTTTTTCTCCTTTTCATTGACTCCTCATGTTTGGTTGTTCATGGAATCCTGTTGCTTCTCCCTCTAAACAGTTGTTTGGATGCAAATCGCTCTTCTCTCTGCCACCCTTCCCACCGCCTTAGAGCAGATGCTCATCTGCGGGTCTGTCTTAATCCAGGCCTTCCGAATTTCTCTTTATCTTCCATTATGCTGCCAGAGCCATCTCCCACTCTGCAGGCCACAGGTGATGCTCAAACTCCTCATCATGCCATACAAGGTCTCTCATAGCCAGGTCCCAATATACCACTCCCCCTTCTTAAGTCCAGCTCCTTGGAACTCCCTCGTTGCCCCACCCACCTGGCTCCTCTGTACTTCCACTTATTTGTACACCAACTGCCTCTGCCTTGAATTCCTTTATCCCTCCTCCTGCATCATCTTTGCAGCTGCCTCTGAATGGGTGGAAGTCTTAGGTATTGGTTATGGGTAAGGGCTATGGAGACAGTCTAGGTTGGGATCATCCATTAACTTACAGTGTGATCTTGGGCAAGTCACTTAACTTCTCTCATTTTGGTTTCCATGTCCGTAAGATGGGAAGATGAATGCTGATGGTTATGCGAGTTAAATGGTAAAATATGTGTAAAGCCGGAAGAGAAAAATGGTGGAGGAGTAGGAGACCTAAATTTCGTCTGGTCCCAGGAATTCAGCTAGATAGGGATCAAACCATTCTGAACACCTACGAACTCAACAGGAGATCGAAGAAAAGAATAGCAGCAACTCTCTGAACAGAAAAGCAACCACTTTCTGGAAGGTAGGATGTGCAGAGAAGTGAATCCGAGGCGATATTCGGGAGGATAGATGGCGGGGGAGGGGGCCTCCATCAGCTGCTACTGGCAAGTGATAGAGCCGTGGAGCACAAAATCGGAACTTTTAGAAGTTGGCTCCGCTGAGGGAGTCACTCCAGTGGCTAAGTGGGGGTGGAACCCTCGCTGGGACAGTGTGGTCTCAGGACCCTCGGGGTCACAGAGAGACCAGGGGTGCCTGAGTGCCACAGAGGGACCGGAGCAGGGAAGCCGGCTGCAGAGACGGAGCCAAGCTGCGGGCTCTCAGCCTGGGGTTGCCATAAACTGTGATCTGTGGCCCAGTGGGGCCACTGCTCTCCAGTAGGGACCCAACAAGCGGCAGATCCCGGGAGACTCCCCTTCCTCCCCCGGGAGGAGCGGCGCGGGAGCGCACCGCAGGGATCTGCTGGGTTTGGAGACTCCACATGGGGTCGGGTGCCAGAAATTCTCAGTCACAGGCTGGCTGAGCACGGAGTGCAGCCAGAGATGGGGAAGATGGGAGTGAATGACTGCTTTTCTCTGGGGCTCACTCAGTAGTGGGGCCCTGAGTTCTCAGCTCCTCCGGGGTGGAGATTGGGAGGCCGCCATTTTCACTCTCGTCCTCCAAAGCTGTACGAAAAGCTTGCAGGGAACAAAAGCTCCCAAGAGCAAACCCAGGCAGATTAATTAGCCCGGACACGGCAAGGGCAGGGCAATTCCGCCTCCGGCAAAGACATTTGGGAACCACGGCAACAGGCCCCTCCCCGAGAAGATCAGCAAGAACAGCCAGCCAAGACCAAGTTTATCAATCAATGAGAACAGCAGAACTCCAGCGCTAGGGTAATACTACACACAGAATTCATGACTTTTTCCCCCCGATTCTTTAGTCTTTCAAAGGTAATTTTTAAAATTTTCATTTTTTCTTTTATTATTTTTTCTTCAGTTTTTTCTTTTTCCCTTTTTCA
>NW_027397085.1:13478037-13556687 GCF_003265705.2 Callorhinus ursinus | reverse complement strand
AAAAAAAAAAGAAGAAGAAGATAGCAGGAGGGGAAGAATGAAGGGGGGGACATCGGAGGGGGAGACGAACCATGAGAGACGATGGACTCTGAAAAACAAACTGAGGGTTCCAGAGGGGAGGCGGGGTGGGGGGATGGGTTAGCCTGGTGATGGGTATTAAAGAGGGCATGTTCTGCATGGAGCACTGGGTTTTATGCACAAACAATGAATCATGGAACACTACATCTAAAACTAATGATGTAATGTATGGTGATTAACATAACAATAAAAATATTAAAAAAATCTCCCAACAACCAAGAGCCCAGGGCCAGATGGCTTCCCAGGAGAATTCTACCAAACATTTAAAGAAGAATTAATACCTATTCTTCTGAAACAGTTCCAAAAATTAGAAATGGAAGGAAAACTTCCAAACTCATCAGGCCAGCATTACCTTGATCCCAAAACCAGAAAAAGACCCCATCAAAAGGTAGAATTATAGACCAGTATCCCTGGTGAAGAGGGTGCAAAAATTCTCACCAAAATACTAGCCCACAGGATCCAACAGTACATTAAAAGGATTATTCACAATAACGAAGTGGGATTTATTCCTGGGCTGCAAGGTTCGTTCAACATCTGCAAATCAATGTTCTACAATACATTAATAAAAGAAAGAACAAGAACCATATGATCCTCTCAATAGATGCAGAAAAGGCATTTGACAAAGTACAGCATCCTTTCTTGATCAAAACTCTTCAGAGTGTAGGGATAGAGGGTACATACCTCAATATCATAAAAGCCATCTATGAAAAACCCACAGTGAATATCATTCTCAATGGGGAAAACTGAGAGCTTTTCCCTTAATGTCAGGAACGTGGCAGGGATGTCCACTGCTATTCAACATTGTACTAGAAGTCCTACACATAGCAATCAGACAACAAAAAGAAATTAAAGGCATCTGAATCAGCAAAGAAGTCATACTTTCACTCTTTGCAGATGATATGATATTTTATGTGGAAAACCCAAAAGGGTCCACCCCAAAACTTCTAGATCTCATACAGGAATTCAGTAAAGTGGCAGGATATAAAATCAATGCACAGAAATCAGTGGCATTCCTATACACTAACAACAGGATGGAAGAAAGAGAAATTAAGGAGTCGATCCCATTTACAATTGCACCCAAAACCGTAAGATACCTAGGAATAAATCTAACCAAAGAGGCAAAGGATCTGTACTCAGAAAACTATAGAATACTCATGAAAGAAATTGAGGAAGGCACAAAGAAATGGAAAACCGTTCCATGCTCATGGATTGGAAGAACAAATGTGAAAATATCTATGCTACCTAGAGCAATCTACACATTCAAAGCAATCCCTATCAAAATACCATCCACTTTTTTTCAAAGAAATGGAACAATTAATCGTAAAATTTGTATGGAAGCAGAAAGGACCCTGAATAGCCAGAGGAATGTTGAAAAAGAAAAGCAAAGCTGACGGCATTCAGGACTTCCAGCTCTATTACAAAGCTGTCATCATCAAGACAGTATGGTACTGGCACAAAAACAGACACGTAGATCAGTGGAACAGAATAGAGAGTCTAGAAATGGACCTTCAACTCTATGGCCAACTAATTTTCGACACAGCAGGAAAGAATGTCCAATGGAAAAACGACAGTCTCTTCAACAAATGGTGTTGGGAAAACTGGACAGCCCCATGCAGAAGAATGAAATTGGACAGCCGCATGCAGAAGAATGAAACTGGACCATTTCCTTACACCACACACAAAAATAGCCTCAGAATGGATGAAAGACCTAAATATGAGTTGGGACTCCATCAAAATCCTTGAGGAGAACACAGGCAGCAACCTCTTCGACCTCAGCTGCAGCAACTTCTTCCTAGAAACATTGACAAAGGCAAGAGAAGCAAGGGCAAAAATGAACTATTGGAATTTTATCAAGATAAAAAGCTTTTGCACAGCCGAGGAAACAGTCCACAAAACCAAAAGACAACCGACAGAATGGGAGAAGATATTTGTAAATGACGTATCAGATAAAGGGCTAGTATCCAAAATCTATAAAGAATTTATTAAACTCAACACCCAAAGAACAAATAATCCAATCAACAAATGGGCAGAAGACATGAACAGACATTTCTGCAAAGAAGACATCCAGATTGCCAAGAGACTTATGAAAAAGTGCTCAACATCATTCGGCATCAGGGAAATCCAAATCCAAACCTCAATGAGATACCACCTCACACCAGTCAGAAAGGCTAAAATTAACAACTCAGGAAACGACAGATGTTGGCGGGGATGCGGAGAAAGGGGAACCCTCCTACACTGTTGGTGGGAATGCAAGCTGGTGCAACCACTCTGTAAAACAGTTAGGAGGTTCCTCAAACAGTTGAAAATAGAGCTACCCTATGACCCAGCAGTTGCACTACTGGGTATTTACCCCAAAGATATAAATGTAGTGATCTGAAGGGGTACGTGCACCCCAATGTTTATAGTAGCAATGTCCACAATAGCCAAACTGTGGTTATAGCCTAGATGTCCATCGACAGATGAATGGATAAAGAAGAAGTGGTATATATATACAATGGAATATTATGCAGCCATCAAAAAAACCTGAAACCTTGCCATTTGCAACGACATGGATGGAACTAGAGAGTATTATGCTGAGCAAAATAAGTCAATCAGAGAAATACAAATATCATATGATCTCAATGATATGAGGAATTCTTAATCTCAGGAAACAAACTGAGGGTTGCTGGAGTGGTGGGGGGTGGGAGGGATGGGGTGGCTGGGTGATAGACATTGGGGAGGGTATGTGCTATGGTGAGCCCTGTGAAGTGTGTAAGACTGATGTATCACAGATCTATACCTCTGAAACAAGATAGTAGGAAGGGAAAAATGAATTGGGGAAATCAGAGGGGGGAGAGGAACCATGAGAGACTATGGACTCTGAGAAACAAACTGAGGGTTTTAGAGGGGAGGGGGTGGGGGGATGGGTTAGCCCAGTGATGGGTATTAGGAAGGGCACGTATTGAATGGAGCACTGGTGTTATATGCAAACAATGAATCATGGAACATTACATCAAAAACTAATGTTGTAATGTATGGTGACTAACATAACATAATAAAATAAAATTAAAAAAGGTATGTGTAAAGCTCCTTATCATGCTCTACAGCACCCTTCACAAGCAGGCCTCCCCATCCCTTCTCAGCACATAATCAATATGCTATACAAGTTAGCTACTTGGACCAACATTTCTTAAGGCAAATTTAATTCCTTCTACCACTGAAGTCTCTAAAGTTGTGGGCTCCGGTGTCTAGAAAATTTGCTTACTTAGAGGCATGAGTGATGTCCTACATTTCTTGGAAATTACTAGGGAAGCCTTCATAGTGAAAAAAAAGATGTGAAAAATCATTTCTTTTTTTTCTTCAGTGTCTTAGGCACTAGTGATGCAAAATGACTAGTTTCGTGAGCGAGCCTGATGCACCTAAATGCAAAATTCTGTTTTTGTTTCCTCTGGTCTTTAAACTTTCTCAGCCACAGGATAAAAATCCATTAAGTCCTACGGATGTGATGTTCAGTCTTGAGTAACAGACATTCTTTCTGCCACCTACGTCACAAACTGAGTCCAAATTCAGTAGAATTTCCAGTCTAATTCATAACTAAAGCCCTAAACTTGATTTAGTGTTAAATCTTTTCCTTTTTCCAATTCTGCCTGTTTCAGGCTAGAAGCCTACAGGGGGAAAGTGAGTGTGGTGCTTGACAATGAGGAACAAAATACAGCCCTACTTGTCAAGGATCCTGCTCCGTGGCTTTTAGAGGGATAGACAAATTAGACTGTAGTGTGATCTATGCTGTGGTACAGGTATGCTTAGGGGCATATCAAAGCAGGGGAAGGGTGCTGAGATCAAGCTGTGGAAAGGGGAAGGCTTCCTGTGAGAGAGGAAACACAACCAAAGCTGAGTCTTGGAAGGATAGCAGGATAGTTTCTGATGGAGGCGCTGTGCAAGGCATGAAAAGGATCATGAACCTAAGTATCACTTGTCAAAGGGATCACTTTTGCCAGTTGTGCTAGTAATCACATCTGTCCATATAACGTAGGAATGGGGTATGGATTAGATTAGTTATGGAAAAGATTGTGGATTGATATTTGGGGTTCTGCCATTTACTAGCTGCATGATCTTGGGCAAGTTGCTGAACCTCTTCGAGCCTGAGTTTTTTCATCTAAAATGGGGAGATTATCACTCACTTCAAAGAGTATAATTTTAAATGAGAAAATACATCTGTAAAGTCCTTTGAACTGAGCCTGGCACTTAGTTTGGGCTTAATAATTATGAGTTTATTTACTGAAACTTCTCACTCACTGCTTTTACTTTATATTGAGGGTAAATTGGAGGAGCAAAAGCTATAAGGCAGAATCAGGAACATCATTTTTGGGTATGAGACAGCAGGAGCCTGAATTAGCATGTTGGTGGAAATGGGAGGAAAACCACATACAGGTGGAAAACACTGTTTTAAAAGAGTCAGAGAAAGACAAATACCGTATGATTTCTCTCATATGTGGAATTTAAACAAAACAAACCAGGAAAGGGAAAGAAAGAGAGAGAGAGTGAGACAAACCAAGAAACAGATTCTTCACTATAGAGAATAAACTGGTGGTTGCCAGACAGGAGGAGGGTGGAGGGATGGGTCAACTAGGGTGATGGGGATTAAGGAGCGCACCTGTGATGAGCACCAGGTGATGTATGGAAGTGTTGAATCCCTACATTGTACACCTGAAACTAATATTACACTGTATTTTAACTAGAATTTATATAAAAACTTTAAAAAATAAAAGAAACAGACTAGCTGCGTCTGTTGTCAGTGTTAATTTTCCATCACATTTTGCCCACTCACTGATTGTGTTTGGGCTGCCTTCACGGTCCATGATCATTTTCATAGTATTTTAAATATAGCTTTGTACATAGTTTGAGATCTCCGAATAGATTTTTTTTCTATAAAAATGATTTCCACATTAAAATGAGCTGTCACCTGGGATCTTGTAACCTAGGGGCATCGTTACTTTATTAGTTGAGCCAGTAATCGTTGGGGCAAGATTACCTTACATAAATAGATGGTGTGTGCTTCTTAATTGCTTTTGATTTCTAACACAGGTTGTTTTGTTTTAATTGAATTGGATGTCCATTTATTTGGAGTACTCTGCCTAGAAAGGTAGGGGCTGTGAATTCATTCCAAATAAAGGAGAATCATCAGATGAAATGTAGGGGAATTAGCACCAGAGGAGTAAGACAGCCTTGATTTGTTTCTGGCTCTGTCACTGACTAGCTGGGTAACTGGGACGTAGCTTTGTTTCTCTGATAAATGAGTATGGGCTCCTTTCCGGTGAAGCAATTGCTGGTGTATTTTCTTCCCTCCCACCTCTTATCCCTTTGTCTACCCCATTGCCTTTTACCTGTTCAAACCACTAAGCCTCACCTGCTGCAGAAGTTTAAATATAAATAAAAAAGGATTTCCTAAGTGTGAAAGGGCTCTACCACCACGTGGACCTGATTGTGTTATTGGTCCTTTCTTCTTGTGACCTGTTGTTAATGCAAAAACAGAATTTCTTTTAGTGACTTTGATCTAGAAACTATTATTATTCTTAGTGAAAAGTCTTTCACACAGATTATGTCATTTTTAAAAATCACGAATATTTACCAGTATTTTTCATATTTACTAATGACACTGTCAGGGCTTTTGATGACAGAGTAGCTTGAAGCAGGACAATGTTTTGGGATAATTTTTGGCGTGTTACCTGTTGCTGGATTTGTTCAGCACGTAGGGCCATTTTGGGTACACAGGAGAGTGTCGGTAAGTGGTGTGATTTGAATGTGAAAACAAGCAAGTGTTCATTTCCTAGTTGATTGCTTTAGTTGTGATTTAATTTCTTTATACCAAAGTTAGTAAACATGTATCCTTATAGAAATTTACTATCCTGACTATGTAGTAAAAACTGGAGTGGGAAACTGAAGTATTTTGGAAAACATCCCATATAAAATCATACCAAAAATGTTTTCGCTGAATGTTGCAAAATACGATCCTGGTGTAAGATTTGGTATACAAAGAGCTGTCCCAACCCAAATACGTGTTTTCAACATATATTTTCATGATGGGAGCTTTAAAAAAAGAAGAGGAAAGATTTCTTAGCTAATAGTAGCATCTGAGAAATTTGTGGCATTTGAAACAGTATTGAACGCCCTGCTCATTAATAACTACTCTCTGTTTACTCTCACCAAATACCATAGGAGGTTGGGACATGACATTGAGTTAATTATGGGTGTGGGACTTTGCAAAATAACATTGAGTTGAAGACAGGTTGACATTTCCAGTAATGTTATGGGTCAGGAAGGTAAGCTAATTTGGGCTCATGTAAATCTGGAAAGCAGCTTTATGTTTTACTCAGTAGAAGGAAGAAAACACTCGCTAGAGTCACATTACAGCACTGCATTGGAAGGGCCCCACAGGCCAGCTGGCTTAGTCTGCAGCTCCTCTGGTCACATCAGTTGGATCTAGAACTCCAAGGAGTGCTTGACCTGGAAGGTCTAGGCTAGTTACAGAATCACGGGACCAACTGAAGCATTTTGAGCCAAACAGGCCCAGCTGCTCAGTGAGCCACTTCCTATCCTCAAGGTACCCATGTGTATACTCACCTGTGTGCGTGTGCCCGAATGAACACAAACAGGCGCGCGCGCATGCGCACACACACAGCGGCATGCAAAGAAAAGGCTTGAGAATAAGAAAGCCTGTGTTTTTATGTCCTTTCTATTACCTATCAGCTCTGTGCTCTAGGGCAGAGCACCTCAAATGTGAGGTAACTGCCTGTTGCCCTCTGTATGGCCTTCCCACCTCTTCTCTAACCCCTTTCTGTCCCAGGTGGCTGAACTTTATAACTACATCAGTGGCTTCCTAGCTTTCTGGTTTCCTCTGGGATTTGGTAAGGGCTGATCCCCAGCAGGAGCTTGGAGGGAGAGTCATGGCGAGCTCAGATCTCTTTCTGTGAGGTCACTTTGGGCCGACTTTGTCTTTCAACTGAAGGTCATAACTCCTATCAAGTAGACCCGCACCCCCATGACTCCCTCTGCTGTTTCCCTTGCCCTGACTCCCATAGGTCCTCCCCATTTTTAAAAAATTTAAGTATAATTAAAATACAGTGTTATAGGAGCCTCAGATATACAATGGAATGATTCAACAGTTCAACTGTTTTAGAATTTCAGAAGCTATTATATAACATTCCGATATTGTAATTCATGGTGTAGGGAAACAGATCATGGTCTAATGTTAAGAGTGCATGAAGATAACTTGCCCTAAATACTGCTCCAGTTAAGATATGTGTTGGGTGCAAACACATCTGCAGAGAAAACAGTGTCAAAGAAGGGAAAACATAGATGGTTGTTTTCTATCTGTCTTAGACACAGAGTGTGAAAATTCAGGCCTATATTGTATAAGAAAAGGTTCAAAGGATGGTGAACACTTTTATGGCCCTGGTTAAGGGCACTGGTTATGTTGGTTCTAGTTCCTTTATCTTTCAAAGGTAAACCAAGTTCTGATAGAGAAATAGGAGAATGAATAGAAATAACTGGTTTGTTGAAAGTTTCTCCTAGCGGGATACAAACATGCAAGGGTGTTGTTTCTTTTTAACCCAGTGCATTTAACCTCATTCTGCTGAATCGGATTTTCCTGGACATTACTGACATTTTGGTCACATCTCTTTCAAATAAATTCCAGTTACTCAGTCCAGTCCAATCTAAAACTCCAATCACACCTACCCTCTTTTCCTAGCTCAGGATTTATCAGTGGCTCAGGGTTGATCGTTGGCCTATGGGGACAGGCACTGGGGGGAGGGACACTTGCTATTAAATTGCACTTTCCACCTTTCTTCTCCCTTTGGTCTGTTGGGCTGGGGAGGAGGGAGATGAAAAGTGAAGGGGAAGATAGAAATGGATGTTTGGACACGTGTAAACTCCTTAGGTGGCCCTGTGGGAGGGAGTTCTAGTTCATACTCTCACAGGTGATCTGCCTCTGACTCAAACTCTTCCTAATTGCCTATGGTCTTTTGAATAATCTCTGTGAGTAGAAAATGGAGGAAAATAAATGACTCTAAAAGCCCAGACTATTGGGAGAAAAAAAGAAAGACATTTTTAGGGAGGTGTGGAGAAGAAATGTATGTCTTTGCATGCAAATGTCTCTTTTCTCAAATAATATAAGGCCTCTGATCTTTCTCCCTTATTCAGCACAAGTAAGAACATTGTAATGTAGAAGTTCCGAATCCCAGGAAAGTGAAACACATTTCACATATAGTTTTGAAAAAGATGGCCAATTCTCTGCATTTTATTATCCATGGAAGCTTTTTATTCCCCCAGTATTATTTGCAATCAACTCAGTAGAGGTTGCCTAGAGGTCTCCAGGTCTCTGATGCTGGGTAGTTGCTCACTGAAGTCTATCTTTTTAAGATGGGACACAGGGACCCTGACACTTATGCTGTTCAGTTGGAGAAGGCAAGGTCATTTGCATGGGGAACTTCTCCTACTCGCCCCCTTCCTCAGAGATTAGGCTAGATCTAACAGGTAAAAGAGCCCCAGCTTCCTCTTCGGTAGCCTGGATATTCCCTCCAAAATGTGCTTCAGGATTAGTCCGTTTTCCTGAGTGCAGAAATTAAAAGGAGCACATTTTTAGTAATTTGCAAGAGTGGATATGATCACAGGTCAATCTTCCTATCGTAATTTCAATTTGTGTCCTATCTTCATTTTTACAATCATTATATGCATAGGATAAGCTGGTGATCCTCATATTCACTGGAACCCAAGAGACCACTACCCAGAAGAAAAGCATTTGTAATGTGAGAATGGCTTACTTGCCATGGGGCTGCTCTCAGCACAGGGGGTCACATATCAGGAGCCCAAATGGAGAGATGGCAGAAGCCAGTGGGCACTCTCTGGTGATATCCTGAAATGGTCAGTATAATTCCTCATTTCACAAGATACTGACTATGATTGGATTCCCTGGGAGTACTGGAGAAAGGGCAGAAAATTCTGTATAGCTGATAGGGTGCCTAATGGAGATGACCTCCATGGATGTTGGAGGAGTTACAGAGAGCTTTGAGGAACTAAGTTTGGAAATTTGGAGAGAGCTCCTGACTTACAAACGGGTTTGCCAACAAAGTTAATTAAGATTTCTGGGGGCAAAGGAGCTTAGTGGAAATGTGGGTTCTATTTATTAGAAACCCTTACTGTAACTAGCACTTGAACTGTGCTTTACAGCATACAAAGAGTTCTTATATACATCAGATCTCATTTCATCCTCCCAAACAGTGTATGAAGAAACTATTATTGTTCCTATATTTCTTATGAGGAAATGTAAGCTAAACTTTCTTGTTTATTTTTCTTCAGGTCACACAGTGAGTGAGTGTCAGAGATAGATCATGTGACCTTGACTAGAGCCCTTTTTTGGTATCCCTGCTCTCTTGAGGACTTTATTTTTTATTTGATTTTTTTTACATCACAAGGATTCTCATTTCAGGCTAAGAAACTGAGGCTTCTGATGTTCTGCATTATAGTTCTAAGGCGAAAGCATAGATTCTTTATTCCTTTCCAGTTTTCTTGACTAAAATTGACATTATTTGATGTTATGTGCTATTTGTCAAATTATTTAAGTCAACCCATGGAAAAAACTCTAAGTTTAAAATGACTCTGGTAATCTCTTTCTTGTTTCTCTTCCAGGAATGATTTCTTCCTTCACAGTTGGTAGGCCTGCTTGTTACTGTAAAAATCACCTGTGGAAAGCTTTTTTTTTAAGAAGCTGATTTTTTTACTATAATGGAAAAATGCTATTTTCAGAAGCACTAATTTAATTCAGTGTTAGATTACCAGAGCCCCAAAGAGCCAACTCAGTAATAGACATAGCTACTACTGTCAACTGGTTGATGCTATAATGGAAAATAAAATTTTGGTAAATAATAAGAAAGATTAAACAAGTCTAGAAACAGAAGAATGGAATTTATTCCCTAAAGGCAATAGTATAAACTGAGAAAGAATCCTAGTTGGCTTCCTCAGGAGGAAGTTCATCGCCTTGTCGTGATGGAATGTCAGGGAATGGCATGTGTTTCTGGACACATGTCTAGATCATGGAAGTGTGTTTACCCAGGGACAGGTGAAATGTTCAAAACTTCAGAGGATTTTAAGCCATAATGTACATCAGTTCAATGGTTACATTCATAGTAAAAGGCTTTAACTAGGTTAGAATTATTGGGAAATGCAGGACGCAGGACTCTGGACAGTTAAAGATGTAGGGTGACAGCATTCCTAGGGTGATAACAAGGGTTGTGGTGAGGGGCCTGGCCCCTCATCTTTCTGAAGACAGTCCAACAATACTCCTGCTCAATTTCTTCTCTAACGAAGGCAGACTGACTATCCTGCAAACAAATTAAGAGATTAAAAAATATATAACCTTTTATCTTACTTGGGTTCCTGATACAACTGATGTGGTTGGGTAAGAATACCGAGCTGGAAAGTCC
Organism: Callorhinus ursinus; assembly: GCF_003265705.2. Classification (NCBI taxonomy): domain Eukaryota; kingdom Metazoa; phylum Chordata; class Mammalia; order Carnivora; family Otariidae; genus Callorhinus; species Callorhinus ursinus. The sequence goes on along the minus strand of NW_027397085.1, from coordinate 13,546,149 downwards.
ACTAGAAATTATTTGTTCATGCTGAACTTTGTCTCCTGGAAGAAGAGTACCAGCTTATGCAAAATGATGCTATAGACAAAATCAGTCTTGGGTTTTTCTTACTCCCACTGGCCTCCTATGACCCTGTGCCCAGACCTTTCCCACATTTCCCATTTCTTTGGTGCCCATGCACATCCTCTGGCTCCCCAAGACTTCATACCGGTACCCCTGCTGGGGGTGTTCCTGGCCTTGTCCATGCTCCAGCCCTTTCCTTTCTACATAACTCCCATTTAAACTTACACATTCTCAGTCTCATGATCCCAGGACCCTCTTTGCTGTTAGGTAAGAGTTTATCTGGTGACCTGTCCTTTCCCAAATTACTGCTAGTGTTCCTCCAGATTTTAGAAGATACACAACTTAGGGGAATACAAAAAGGGTTTTTGACAAAATAAGTTTGGAAAATCCTGCATCCTATACCATCCTCTTGAAGATTCACGATGCTCATTAGCTCATGATGTCTTTCAGATAGAAGTTTTTGTGATGGATTCAATATGGGAAGCACCATTATAGCAAAATACCAACTGAGATGCAAATTTTTATTCTTCCCAGATGTTGTATTTATTTTTTTAAGTTTTTTAAAAGATTTTATTTATTCAGTTGAGACACAGAGATACAGGGAGAGAGAGAGAGAGAGAGCGCATGAATAGGGAGGGAGGCAGACGGAGAAGGAGAAGCAGGCTCCCCGCTGAGCCAGGAGCCCGATGTGGGGCTTGATCCCAGGACCCTAGGATCATGACCTGAGCCAAAGGCAGATGCTTAACCATCTGAGCCACCCAGGCGCCCCATGTTATATTTATTCTAACATGAGTCTATGGGAAAAAATGTCTTGACCTTGAGGAATGACCCCAGTTACCGGTATGTCAGGTGCTACAGTGGGTACGATGGGTGATATTTGGCATGAGGATTCCGGTGATGGAATTCAAATTATTTTTCATTGCTTTTGGTTACTTTCTGCTCTGCTAAACTAAGCCATAGTTTCAGGATAATTGAATACGTCTCCATTTGGAAGAAAACGTACAATTTGGGTAAGTCTACGTCTCTAGTTTTTGCAATTTCTTTATTCCTTTGTGTCCAGATTTTCTTTTGAGAAGTGAAATGTACTTCTTTTCCCATGAGGGCACTAGCATTAGGCCACTCAAAATTTAAAAAACGGGTGAGATTGGAATCTTTTTCCTGTTGTTATGGGCACACTGGGTCAGGAGCAGAGCTCTCTGATAATCAGATCAGATGACTCAGCTGCAATCTACTTCCATCCAGTCCTCTGCTAATGAAAACGTTTCTGCTTACCTGGGAACTGGGCTGTTTGGGAAATTATATTTTAAAGTGCTTATATTAAGAAGATGCCTTCTGGAAAGCCTCAAAATGAGGTCACAGACCTGAAGGAAATGCATGCCGCCTTAAGAATTTAGGCTGTCAAATGGAATCTGGGGAAACGCTGTCAATTTAGTTTCCTCCTTCTCCGTGCCTGGAGCACAAGATCGATCTCTCTCTCTCACTTTGTCTCCATGTCTCTTTCTTCATTTCTCTCTCTCTGTCTCATACGCTCTGTCTGGATGCCAGCTCTTCCCCCCCCCCTTAATATACACATTTGTTAGTTCTCTGGTCTAATAACATTTTAAATCAGACCTTCTTTTCATCTTTGATTATGGTGGTTATTTTTGATGCAGAATCTCCTATTTCCACCAGTTTGGTGTCTCACATGGTTGAAGTGGGTTTAACTGGAAGCCTCTCTCTGCTCATACCTTTCCCTTTCCTTAGTTTTTATTATGTGTGAATAGAGATGAGAGTATTTTTACTAAGCCATCCTATAAATCTGGCCATAGTGATGTCTTAGATACATGACTTGGGGAGTTCCATGCATATCATTTGGGGAGTTCCACGGTTTTATCAAATACTTACTCAATCATACACTGCAAGATTCTACTTGCCAACCATGGTAAATGCTAGAGCAGAAACGTGTTTTTGAAATTCCAAGTTCCTTAAGCATGCCATGTATGATTTTAAAAATTCCTTGCTAATGGAGATATACCATTGATAATATAGCTTAACTTTCTAATTAAAAATGTCTCATTTCTGAACAATAGGCAATCGTAATTCCTGTCATCTCCTCAGAAATGGAATTCTTGGTCTGTTGTTGTTGACCTATATTATTTCTCCTAACCACTTGGCTAAACTTGAGCCAGGTGTCAGCAAAGGGCTGGGAAGCAAAATAGCGCAGAGACTCATCCAAATGTTATAATCTAAGGCAATCTATAAAAACATCAGGAAGATATGCTGTATCCTGTCCTAGACCTGGGAATTTTTCCCATGTAGCAGTGGTCAGTAGGTAAGAAAAGTCAAAGATTTATGAATTTGCTTGTTTATTATATCGACTGTGTTTATGTCGTAGGGAAAATCTTAGATCTGCTCTACCCCATACTTAACCTCCCAGATTCAGCAAAATCACCCTTATTTTTAACTGAGGACTACCAAAGTTTCCATCCTTTGTGGGCAAACTTGTCTCAAATTTCTTTCCTTCCATAACATGTCAAGTCAGATGTAGGCAATTGTGTTGTCCTGCCCCTGTTTATGGATTAGTTCTTTTTCTAGTGGTTTTTTGTTTTTATAAGATTTTATTTATTTATTTGACAGATGGAGACATGATGAGAGAGGGAATACCAGCAGGGGGAGTGGGAGAGGAAGAAGCAGGCTCCTGGCTAAGCAGGGAGCCCGATGTGCGGTTCCATCCCAGGAGCCCGGGATCATGACCTGAGCCAAAGGCAGACACTTAATGACTGAGCCACCCAGGCACCCCACTCTAGTGGTTTTCTAATTATAATGTGAATAGCATTAGGTGGATGGCCCCTAAACTGGGACAACTGAGAGCACTGTTTGTGGAATATAATCTTGGTAGGATCTTCTACTCTAGATGAACTGCACATCTATTCTTCCCACTCTAGCGGCTGAAAGAATGTAAACCGTCTTCTATCTCCTCCTCCTTCTTTGGCCTCTCTTTCCCAAAGTAGCCAGTGAATTAATCATTGTTCTGTTTTACTAATAAAGCCTAATGCTTTTTCCCTCCCCAATTGGATAAATTTTCCTTCTAATAAGTACCACTCAATATATATAATCGAAGAACAATAATTATCAAGTGAAACACTTTTCAACTTGTATTAGGAGATATTAACAGATATTTCACTAAAGAATTTTATGAGAATAAACATGTATGAAAAATAATATGCAACATATCCCTCTCTTGGATTAAATTATATTAAGGACCTCCGAAAGTCTTCTAATATAAAAACCTGTTTAATTTTATTTATTCTTACATTTATAAAACCTATTTGAGCTCTTATCTATTTTTGTTACTCTACCCTATGTCAATACCACATGCAACAGCACTGCATGAAGCAAATAAAGAATTATTATTCTGTTTTCTATTATTAGAGGTAGTTTTGGAGTCAGACAGAGTAGGTCTGCCACCTACTAGCTGTGTTAACAGTTCTGTGCCTCATTTTTCTCTTATGCAAAATGGGGATTATATTCCTGACTTACTAGTGTTGACATAAAGACTATTAATTAGGGTTCTCAAGAGAAACAGAACCAATAGAATGTGTTTGTGTGTGTGTGTGTGTGTGTGTGTGTGTGTTTGTATATATACACATATATAGAGCAAGAGCAAGAGTTCGAAATTGATTGATTTATTCTAAGGAATTGGCTCATACAATTATGAAAGATGAGAATTTCCAACCGCAGACAGCAAGCTGGAGACCCAAGAGAATCAATGTGTAGTTACAGTCCAAAATTTGACAGGCTTGACTCAAGAAGAACTGAGGTTTCAGTTTGAGTCTCAAGGCTGGAAAAGGCTACTGTCTCAGCTCAAAGCAGTCACTGAGGAAAAGTTCCCTCTTACTCAGTCTTTTTTCCATTTGGGTCTTTAATTGATTGGACAAGGCCACCCACATTAGGGAGGGCAATCTGCCTTACTCACTCTACTGATTCAAATGCTCGTGTCATACAGAAACACTCTCATAGATATACCTAGAATTTTGTTTGGTCAAATGTCTGGGTGCCCCATGGCCCAGGTAAGTTGACACATATAATTAATTATCATAAGGACCTATTGAGAAAATGTGGATAATTGCTTTGCCCAATGCCTTAAACAGAGTTAAATAGGGGACACCATAGTCATGATCATTATCACCACCATCATTGTCATCATTATCCTAAAGACTATTGGGTTCCTATTCTCAGAATCTTTTCTACTTCAAAGAAGAAAACTTTGATTAATGAGGGATAAAAGCTAACAGATAAATGCTCTCTTCTTTGTCTCTTGACAAAGTTATGAAACTCACTTTACAAAACTCTTCAGAGGATCTCCAGTAAGATAGAGTCCCTATTGCCCATGGCAGTGACTAGCTTAAAAATTCATCTTTGAATTGGCTTTCCCTCCTTCCTTATTCCCAGTCCCAACTCCTATTCCTTGGGATCATTTCCTAAAATAAACTCTCTGTATGCAAGCCCTTGGCTCAGGCTCTGCTTCCTTACAGAACCCAAACTAATACGAATAGCAAAATTTCAAAAGAATTAATAAATAATTTTCCCCCTAGTTACAGTCATTGCAATAAGGATACAGAAAATTTTATAGTACAATATACTAAATGACTTCCTGGTACAAGAAAATCATTTTTCAAGTAGCATTCAGCCTAAATTATATTTTCCTTTCCTCTCTTTATCTTTCTCTCCCTTTCTTTTTCTCCCTTTCTTTTTCTTTTCTTCCTTCTTTCTTTCTTTCTTTCTTTCTTTCTTTCTTTCTTTCTTTCTTTCTTTCTTTCTTTCTTTCTTTCCTTCCTTCTTCCTTCCTTCCTTCCTTCCTTCCTTCCTTCTTTTTGTTTAGACTTACACTTTTCTAAGAAAAGTCTATAAAAGTTTTGTGGACATGAAACCCAGGTTATTCCCAAGTGGTTACAGCAGAACTACTTGTAAAAATGAGAAGTTGCACTTACAGATTTTGTGTGAACTTGTGGTTTTTTGAATTGATAAAAGCTCTGCCTTTGCAGTCTGATCTTTGAATAATTGTGGACAGATTAAAACAAAATTTTACAGTGTATGTATTAGTTCTGATCTGAGGCAGAGACCAATCTGGAGTGGATTAATATGGATTTGTATTGGAATGGTATCTGAACATAGAAGATGATCAGTGAATTGTACACAACTTAAATGACAATAGAAATAGAGGAATTTTTTTAGAAGCCACTAAAGATATAGGCTTTTACTCATGTTCTTATGAGGGGATATTGGCATCAAAAGACATTAGACTTGTCAGCTGCACATTATATCTTGGTATGTGCATATTTAAGTTCAATTATTTAATAAAACACGTCAATTCATCCCATATATTGCTTTATTTTTTCTCAGTTGCTTCTTCTCCTTCCTTCTCCTCCTCCCACTCCTCCTCTCTACCCCGCTTCCCTTTCTCCTTGTCTTTCTCCTTCTTCTTGTTCTTCTTCTTCAAAGATGCAAGTTAAAAGAAGCCTTCCGGATTTTGACGAACATCCAGTGACCACGGAGGTCATGACAGTGGTGCCCAGGGAAGGTAAGTGGTCCCTTTCCATATAATACCTGGCCACAGCTTACTCCTGCTGGGGTCTGCCACGTAGCAGTGATGGAGAAAAGAACACTACACGGAACTATTCTGTACCAGTTTTTGTGTTGTTCCGGAGGAGAAGTAAAAGCAGTACAGTTTTTTCCATAAGGGACAAGTGATCTGTTGCACCGTTAAAAAGTATCTAATCTGGGAGAGTTGGTCAAGAGGTGGAACAAAAATAGGATTCAGAAGTTATTTTTCTCTTTGGATTCAGGTTTCTGAAACTGCTTACTGGTATCTAAGGAGGACATAAAGGGAAAAGGGGAAATGGGGAGAGGATGAAAAAGGGGAGAGGGAATTTTTAAAAAGAAAAAGTGAAATTGGAGAAAAATGGAAATTTGTCTGACGATAATAGCAATGCCACTTTCTCTTTTTCTTAATCCTCCTCTGCTGTCTCCCTCTCTTCTTTTACTCATTGTCTGCTTCTGCATTGCTAAATGCTGTTTTCTCATCCCTCTAAGACTAGGACTGAGTTAGGTTATCCTGAATTACAGGAGAAAACCCTCAGCCACTTTCTGCCATGGTGTTGTGTACAAATGTGCTTTCTTTTCTTTCTTTCTTTCTTTTTTTTTAAAGATTTTATTTATTTATTTGAGAGAGTGAGAATGAGAGAGAGAGAGAGAGAATGAGAGAGAGAGAGCACATGAGAGGGGGAAGGGCCAGAGGGAGAAGCAGATTCCCCGCGGAGCAGGGAGCCCGATGCGGGACTCGATCCCGGGACTCCAGGATCATGACCTGAGCCGGAGGCAGTCGCTCAACCAACTGAGCCACCCAGGCGCCCCCAAATGTGCTTTCTTAACAGGATGGGATCTTCCATATGATTTTAAGGCCATTTCTTTTCTTTCAAAAACCTTTGTGATTGATTATTCCATTACACTACTACTATACACCAATGTAGAAAATAGAGGTAAGAAAAAAAAAATGATCTGCAAAGATGGTAATGATAAACTCTTTCAAAATTTTATTATTTATCCTCCAGGCTGAAGGGTGCCATATGGGGGTGTGGTTGTGAATGGTGGTTCACAGACTATCTCCAAGTTATTTGGAGTAATTTTTAAAAATGCAAATTCTTGGGTTCTCCCTAAATCCCACTAAATCCAGATTCCTGGAGTGTATGTCTTGGGAGTATATATTTTTAATAAGTGAAGCAGGAATGACATGCACCAAAGATGGAGAATCACTGTTTTAGGCTTTTTGGGAGGTGGGTGGGGTGCTACAAATCAATTTAAAAAGAAAATTGATACTGGACTCCCTGTTTTGAATATTTATTATGGGAAGTTTTTCCTTGCAGTGCTTGAGGGAAACATTGTGCCACACACCCCAGGAATATTAGATATATTAACTCATGATCCTTCCTTTTGGGGCATTATTTAAGCCAGATATATGCCTGATATGAGGGAGAACTTCCACATACCTCGTGGTCTTTAGGGAAAACATTTCACCCAGCCCTCTTCAAATCTGAAATGACTTTCCCCAAGCACAAGCAGTAGACTAGGGCGAGGGCCATCATTTGAACCAAGGTCTCAGGGTAACTGTCTCTGGGCTCTCCCCATTCCTACCAGTTAAACGTCATGCTTTTCCTGTCTATGATGTTGTTTTACTGATTGGAGAAGTAGTCTACTGATCATAAATTTCCAGGGCAAGAAGAAATGCAATCATGTAGTGTTACTTGTCAGAGGACATCATTCAATTCTTCCACTTTTTTGCCCAGAACACATTTCTGCTCCTCTACTCTCAACTTGTTGGGGCAAAGGAAATGTCTTTTGGTCACATCTATAGCATGCATTTTATAGAAATAGTTTCAAAGCACTGTATTTTTTCAAGTATATTTGCACATAGTTTATTTTTCCAGGATATTCTGATCTGGGAATGGATAAAGTGGCTTTTGTTGTAATTGTTCTTGTTATATTAATCATACTTCAAATACAACACTCCTCCCACTCCTTTGAATAAGTGTGTAGGCTGAAAAAATGTCCCCCCTAAGTAATTTGTTAAGTGTTTTTAGAGTGACTGCTCTATAATAAATGTATCCTCACACCCATCATATTATAGCCTCTTTTGTTCTTGGTACTTAATCTGTTGGTTTTGTACAAATATTGTATGAATGTATGTTTTAATTACTGGAATTTATCACCAAGAGTGCCATTAACAATTGTTTAGCCACTCTTGGCAAATTTGAATAAACGAAACAAAACAAAATGAAACAAAACCAAAAAAAAAACAAAACCAGAGATGACAACTTAGAATTTCCTGCCTAAGAATTCCCATTTCATAAAAGTTTATTTTTTTGTTTTTGCTTTTTTTTTAAGTTCAGTTTTATACAAGAGACAGACTCCTGTGTGGTCTAGAACTCTTAATTCTTTCTTTTTTTTACAAGTAAAGCATCTGGATAAAGAGAGTTTAGCAGTATAAGCAAAATCTGGTTGACTAACTTCTAAGCATAAAGGTGGGACTCATGAATTTGAGAGTTTCCCTCATAGGCAAAGCAGCAGGAATATTTTAGATTGCATGAGGTAAGTAATTGCACTTTATTTATTTAGTAAATGAAAAGTACCCTTGAAGCGTATAAACTTGCATAATGGTATTTTTCATAAATTTAACAAGTAATGAGCAATTGAAATATTAGTGCCTTGTAGAAAGTCAATGCAAAACGAGCAGTGCCCTGGTTATTATCTCCTGGACCTGGACCTTACTTTTTTGGGGGCTCCTCTTCTGGGATTTGGCAGCTGTTTTCAAAATGGACTTTTTCTTCTTCCCAGTAGATTTATCTCTTGTTATGTTGCCTTTCACACAATTGAGAAATACAATGAAAAGCATGCGTGCATTTGGAAGATAGGCTCAGTTGCTCAAGGTTATTCAGAGGCAGGAGAAAAAGAACAGTTTTAGAAGACTAGGAAATATCTTTTTTTATGAGGACGTAGTTCCCCGAAGAATGATAATATTAAAAATTTTTGTATTGTATTAAGTAGCTATTACTACAGTAATGCAGTATAATTATCAGCCATGAAAATATCTCTGGCATACAGGAATAACCATACATTTCTTCTTTATGCATCTGCAGGTTGGCTGAGGCTCATGTGATCTAGTCTAGGCATGTGTGAGCTTTACTTGTTGCTTATTCTTCTGGAACCACTGGGCTCCTCAAGGCATGTTCTTTCCTTGGCAATAACAGAGAACCAAGGCAGAAAGCCCACCTGAGCAGATTCGAAGGCTCTGCTTGTGACAAATTCACTAAAAGTCTTAGTGGCCAAAGGAAGCCCTACTTCAGTAGGGGTGGGAATGTGTAATCCTTCTATAGAAATGGTGTGTGAGTGTATGTGTGTGTGTGTGTGTGTGTGTGTGTCTATTCACTGAAAAATGATATGGTCTTCTACACTTTTATTGTCAACACTTATCCACACCTCTTCCAATTTTAGCTTAGTTGTGCTCTGTGGAACTATTGAAGAGAAATCTTTCTCTAGCAAAACTAAAAATTACAAAGTTCCTCTGTCCTTCGAAGGCCATTGGCTACTATGGATGTTAAATGAGATCCGAAAGGCAAAGAGTAAGCTTTTAATGGAGCTTTTAATAGTTACATGGTAGTAGTCATACAGAATACAATACTGGGGATTCATCCCTCCCCATGAAAGAATACTTGAAGAGGTCTCATAAATCTAGGCACCTGAGTAGTATTTAGACAGGTGGTAGATAATGGCGAAGCCTTTGACTCAGTTCTCAAATCTTCCCCAGGGAATGCAGTGCACGTCCATGAATTCAGAAGCTACTTGAGAAATCAACACTCAACTGAAATGCCTTCATTTCTGAATACAACCATGTAGGGATTATTACTAAATGTGGGTTGTGTTTTTGTGGAAAGCGCACCAAAATTTCTTCGCGTGGGCTCAAATCCTGATCTTGCCACTGGCAGGCAAGTTGCTTCATTTTCTGAGGTTCACTTTCACAGTGTGTAAACTACAACCCTTAATGCCTACCTCATAGAATGAGACAAAATAAAAATGAGATAATGGATGTGATTGTGGAGACTGTACCTCACTGTGATTTTTGGCATGAGCCCTGGAGTGTGTCTGCTGGGGTCAAATTCCTTTCTTTACTACCTACTCAATGGCTGACGTTACCCTTGTCTCTCTGAAGTTAGTTCCTAGAGCTGCCATGGAAAGTTACCATAAACTGGATGGATTTAAACAACACAGAATTATTCTTTCATTGTTCAGGAGGCTAGAAGTCTGAAATCAAGATGTCACCAATTGGTTCCATGTGGGGGTTATGAGGGAGAATCTGTCCTGTGCCTGTCTCTTAGCTTCCGTAGTTGCCAGCAGTCTTGGGCTTCCTTGGCTTGTGGCTAGTCCATACCTCTATTTTTACATGTTGCTCCTCCCTGTGACTTGTGTATTTTGGGATTGTTGTGAGGATTAAATGCAATAATCCACAAAAATTGCTGAGCCCAGGAAATGGCACTTTGCAAATGATAATGACAATTGGCTTTTGTTTGTTAGGTTGAACCATAGAAAGTTGATATCTTATAGTTTTTCAAATGGTTGAATATCAGCACATTCTTGTGGCATAGATTTGGATTATATGGAATTGCCATTTTGGTAGGTCAAAACCAAATTTCAATAATTTCATATGGTTTAATCTTAAATTGTGTATTAAATGAAATGTTGATATATCAAGATAAGGCATCCTTATTAAGCCATGGTATTTTCTTCTTGAAAAGCATCCTGAGGAAAACTATGTTCAAGGTAAAACTGGTTATTGTTAGTTTTATTAATTATTATATAATTGAATTGTTAGATTAGAGTGTTATATTAATGCTTTATTATACTCTTTGTAAAAACAGGTGAAATTAAACTTGTTGGAAATCAAATATATAGTGAAGAAATATGAAGCATACATCTCATCTATTATTTAATGATTAGTAATTATCTGTCACTTCTCAAATTAAATAAATATTTAAATTAGGATGAGAGCTGCCATCACTCTACTCCATGGGCATATAGTAGTTTCATACTCTGATCTTCATCACTTTTTAAAACTTAAATTCACATGGTGAAAATCAGGTAACCAAAACACAGTACTGTTCCAGTGGTCAACTAGATTATTTTACAGAGGCTGTCCCTAGGAGAGAGGAGAACTGTCATTAGCAGAAAAATTCAATGCTACTGTAATTTTCTGTGGAGATAGTGGTACAAATAGATTAGTTGGGGGTTACTTTTGAAAATTAAAGTGTTTTTCTTAGTGTCCCTTAGGCAACAGTGCAGACCAAAATCAGAAATTGAAATGAGAGTGTAAAAAAGTAGGAAATGAAGCATATTAGGAAAAGTGTGTATACATTAAAAGGCTTGCCAGAGAGCCAATCAGAAGGATGCATAAGTAGCATTCAAGAATTTTAAAAGACCGATGCCTGGGTGGCTCAGTTGGTTTAGCGTCTGCCTTCAGCTCAGGTCATGATTCCGGGGTCCTGGGCTCGAGTCCCACATCGGGCTCCCTGCTCAGTGGGGAGTCGGCTTCTCCCTCTGCCCCTCCTCCCTGCTCATGCTTGCTCTCTTTCACTCTCAAATAAATAGATAAGATCTTTTTTTTTAAGATTTTTATTTATGTATTTGAGAAAGAGAGAGTGAGCGTGCATGAGCATGGGGGAGGGGCAGAGGGAGAGGGAGAAGCCGACTCCCCGCTGAGCAGGGAGCCCCATATGGGGCTTGATCCCAGGACCCTGGGATCATGACCTGAGCCAAAGGCAGAAGCTTAACCATCTGAGCCACCCAGGTGCCCTCAAATAAATAGATAAAATCTTTAAAAAAAGAATCTTAAAAGATTACTGGTTTAAAAAAAAAAAAAAACTTGTAAGGCCTAAGGCAGGATGGATGAAAGGATTGGAAGGCACCTAAGGCCCTATAAAGAGGACTAAGAAGCAGCCGAGAAAACACTTATTCTTTCAACAAAATTTCTTGAATGTCTTTGGTGTGCTAGCTGACTAGTTTAGCTTCTGCATATAACAGGTTCTCCAAAAAATGTTTGTTGAGAATTTGAATAATGAAAAAGGATAATATTAATCTGACTCTGGACAAACTTCTCAGAGATTTTGAATAATGAGAACTTTCCATCCCTAGTTTCAAAATAGGTAGCCAGAGATTCAGGTAGGATTGTACAGTGGAAAAGAACTATATCTAGACTCAGACATATTTGAGTTCAAATCCTAGACCCCTTTCCCAAAGGATGTGTGATCTAGTATAGTTACTGATTCCACTACTGATAGCATCCCTAGTGAAATGGGTGGGTCACATCTTTCAATAACTTTCTTTTTTAAATATACTTTAAGGCAAGAACACTTACCTTTTTTAATTTTTAAAGATTTTTTTCCTCATGCCTTTCATACCATTCCTCTTTATTAGTTGCTATTTCTTGCAAATTCTTTTTATGACCACTTTCACTGGATCATCAATGACAATGACAATAGAAATATACTTGTTGTATCTGCCCGTGTGTTTTTCCATCCTTGAAAGAGGAAGCTTTTCATGGTTTGAGGTATACTCAACTCATTGGGTTATGAAGTATAAGTCTTGAATCAGCCTTGCAAATCTATCTACCAAATGTTCTAACATGGTGTTTGAAGTGGTTACGAGGAATTAAATAGCTATCAACTTGAACTTAGAACACTTTCTAATAATAATGCCAATTTAGTAATTGACTTAATGAGTGTCAATCAAAAGAGGGAGTGACTAGCCAGACAGCCTAGAAAAACAACAGTTATAGTAACTGGGAATAGTTGTATATAGAATTTTAACATCAGTCAATAGCAACATGTCACAGTAACTTGTCTAGGGGCTTTAGTCATATTCAGAGGTTTATTTCTGCTTGTGACATAGCCTGCCTCTGAAGAGAACATCTTGGGCAGTTGAGTTATTCTCTGAAAAAGTTTCTCATTCAACGTTCAAGTTGAATTTTTTTATTAAAATATAATGTGTTATTTGTTTCAGGGGTACAGGTCTGTGATTCAACAGTCTTGCACAATTCACAGCACTCACCATTGTACATACCCTCCCCAGTGTCTATCATCCAGCCACCCCATCCCTCCCAGCCCCCACCACTCCAGCAGCCCTCAGTTTGTTTCTTGAGATTAAGAGTCTCTTATGGTTTGTCTCCCTCTCTGGTTTCATCCCGTTTCATTTTTTCCTCTCTTCCCCCGTGATCCTCTGCCTTGTTTCTCAAATTCCACATATGAGTGAGAGCATATGATAATTGTCTTTCTCTGATTGACTTATTTCACTTCGCATAATACCCTCTAGTTCCATCCACATCATTGCAAATGGCAAGATTTCATTTTTTGATGGCTGCATAATATTCCATTATATGTGTGTGTGTGTGTGTGTATGTGTGTGTGTTACACACACACACCACATCTTCTTTATCCATTCATCTATCGATGGACATCTAAGCTCTTTCCATAGTTTGGCTATTGTGGACATTACTGCTATAAACATTGGGGTGCACGTGCCCCTTTGGATCACTACATTTGTATCTTTGGGGTAAATACCCAGTAGTAGAATTGCTGGGTCATAGGGTAGCTCTATTTTCAACTTGTTTTTTAAAGATTTTATTTATTTGACAGAGAGAGATACAGCAAGAGAGGGAAAACAAGCAGGAGGAGCGGGGGAGGGAGAACAAGGCTCCTCGCTGAGCAGGGAGCCTGATGTGGGGCTCGATCCCAGGATCCTGGGATCATGACCTGAGCCGAAGGCAGACGCTTACTGACTGAGCCACCCAGGCACCCTATTTTCAACTTTTTGAGGAACCTTCATACTGTTTTCCAGAGTGGCTGCACCAGCTTGCATTCCCACCAACAGTGCAGGAGGGTTCCCCTTTCTCCGCATCCTTGCCAACATCTGTCGTTTCCTGACTTGTTAATTTTAGCCATTCTGACTGGTGTGAGGTGGTATCTAAAATTGAATTTTGTCTGCATGGTCCCTGTAATTTCAGCTTCATATTTCTTTAGGAGAGATAACTTAGTAATAAGCATCCAAGCTAAGAGGCATCTGGCAGGATATTATCAATTATCCATTCACCCAGAAAGTTCTATGGTTGGAGGGCCACTGATGAGGGCCAGTTGTAGGGAAAGTGGCAAATTGTACCTACTGCAAACTTACTTCTAATTGGGAATCCTTTTCTACCTAAGAAACTATAACGTGTTTTTGAGGCAGTGAAGATCCTTACTTTGAAGTCCAGCCATTTGTCCTTTTTTGGGTCTATCTCATATTCTCTTTGTCTTTTATCTGCAAATCCCTTCCCCCAAATGCCAATTCAAACTCACCTTCTAGGACTTGTTCCCCCAAGCTTAGTCTGTCTTTTCTATAATAACCATTAATTACTGTCTAATTCATGTAGTCTCAGGCATAAGGCATGCTGGGATTCCCTTAGCAATGTAGTGGGGTAGCTTGCATGTCAGTCAGAGTGGATCTGGGGAAAATGACAGGCCTGATGTCCTGGGGACAGCTATAATGTTCATGGGTGTGTTATATCTGGAGGGGAGGAGTGAACGCAGGTATGATTAAGTTAGTCATCTCCTGGATGAAATAATTTCTTTTTCCTCAAAAGAAAAGTTTATGAGTTTTCAATTATTTCATTTCCTGGGGAGACAAATTAATATAAGTGAATTGTAACATGTTCAGGTGGAAGAGTTATAGTTGTAGTGTACAGATTAATTTAACAAAGATAAGACCATGAAGGCTCACTAAGCCACTCTATTTGTACTTAAGATAAAGAATAAAAGTGTGGTTTTGTAATATTGCCTTTAAAGTAATTATGGTGGTTGGAAAGACATACAAAGCCCTAGACATATGTATTTTGATCATAGTGACATGTTACTGTAATAATCTTTACTAGATACACAGTGTTTAATGGGAATTATTGGTGAGTTTAGCATCTAATAATAGAATTCATAGGAAGAAATACAAGCTTTTAATATTCAAGATTACTTTACATGCCTTCTCAAATAAAATATCTATGAATTGATACGAAGTTGATAAACATGTGTTTATTTTAAGAGTCCTCATTTATTTATGCACTATGATCTATTTGGCTTTTAACAGTTATTAAGAATGAGGGCTTATTTCAATATTCTTCTAAATATTTTTAAATACCTTGTACCTTTTTAAGATTGTGATTGCAACAAAAGACAAAATGCTCATTTATATGTAATTTTACAAGAGAATGAATGCAGATAGAATTCTAATTAGAACCATATTTATAAAGTAAATTGATGTAGGTTTGCTTTCTTGGTGAAGCAATATGCGGGACAACTCAGGACCTACAGTCTTGCAAAGACACAAATGTTCTGCTGGAGGATGCCATGATCTCATTACGTGGGGAGGAGGGACTCGGCAAAGATGTATGGCACATGTTGTTTGTGAACACCTTTAAATGCTTCCTTACCCTAAGCCAGTGTAGGGCCATTTGGCAATGCCAGAATGGGAGCCGTGCCTGAGGTAGAACTAGAAGAGTTTATTTTGCCTCTTAAGATTGTTATGTGTTTTCTGGTCTGCAAAAATTTGTCCCTCCAGATTTCTTCAGAGGGGTGACTGTTCTCTTATTCTGTTGGAACCCTCTTTTCCAAACTTTTCCCATACCTACATCTCTCGAGCCCCAGTGGAGCCCCAGGTTTGAATTTCAAGAAGTAGGTGGAGATCACAGAATTAATTTTCTTTATTATTAAGTCCTGAAATGTTAAATGAACTTTGTATCTGCTCTGAGGGATATCCAAAAACTAGTTGTTCTCTTGTGTTTGTGGTTTTGTTTTAATAGAAGTTTTCTTCCCAAAGAAAGCCAAGGTAACTTCTTGTATATGCATGTGTAAATTCATCCTCTGTATCAGGAGGCCAGGGAAATCCAGTCAATTAATTTGGTTTTGACAGGTTGCAGGAACAGATGGATGATGGTTACCAAAAGCCGTCCATGGGCTGCTAATATGCAGATAGGCCAGTAAATTATTCCTGTTCTTGTTTTTGAGATTCATATTGGCTTCCTACCCCCTATAGAATTCAAATAAAGAATAGTTTGAGTATTTGTATTCAGTATGTTTATTTTAGAGTCACATGACCGTTGATTTCTTTAGATTTCACAACATAAATAAATCCCGTTGATTTGTGGATCTGAGGTTTTCACTAATTCTCCAATCAGTGGTGACTTAGCTGACTTTAATTCTACTCATTCATTGCACCCTATCGGAAGCTAGCATGTAGTTGACTGATTTTGATTTCATGCTTCTGATTGGAAATTGCATTGTGGAAATCAACTCATCATAACCATAAATTTGACGAAGACATTAAGTGGGCATGTCTAACATACCTAATACGATACAGATGTCTTCTCTGGGTTGCACAGGCATCTGTGACAGTTAAAATGAGTCCCCTTGTTCCCTGGTGCCTCAGCATCTAATTTTCACTAACCCTGAAACAAAAGTCGGGAAAGCTGTGTATGCTGCCCTGAGAATCAGGAGAGACCAGTTCATCTCTGCTTAGAGGGCAATGAGTCCACTGAGCTTGGAATGCAGTGATTAGTCTAGGCTTGGAATGCAATGAGTAAAATTTTCATAGCAATTAAGGATGGATGCCTTCCATAGGATGCTTACTATGTAGACTGTTGATATGAAGTCACTATATAGTAAGGTATGTGGGAAAATCTATTAATTTTTAGAAGTAGCAATTTTTGGAAGCTTGAAAGATGACCTTATGTTTTTTAAACCTATATATAAACAGTCCTGCTCCCTTTCTCTTTCTACTTTTTTTAGTCTTTGTATTTTTTTCTCTCTTCTTTCAACCCTGATTTTGTCCTTTTTGTACTTCCGGAGTAAAGAGATGGTGGATGGGGAGATATATTCCAATAAAAGAGAGGTCATAATAAGAGACTATAGTATGGGGGTGGCTGGGTGATAGACATTGGGGAGGGTATGTGCTATGGTGAGCGCTGTGAATTGTGCAAGACTGTTGAATCACAGATCTGTACTTCTGAAACAAATAGTGCAACATATGTTAAGAAAAAAAAGAAGAAGAAGTTAGCAGGAGGGGAAGAATGAGGGGGAGTAAGTCGGAGGGGGAGACGAACCATGAGAGACGATGGACTCTGAAAAACAAACTGGGGGTTCTAGAGGGGAGGGGGGTGGGGGGATGGGTTAGCCTGGTGATGGGTATTAAAGAGGGCACGTTCTGCGTGGAGCACTGGGTGTTATACGCAAACAATGAATCATGGAACACTACATCAAAAACTAATGATGTTATGTATGGTGATTAACATAACAATAAAAAATTAAAAAAGAGACTATAGCATGTATTTTAATTTTGTATTTGGATTTCATTGCATATTTTCACATAGTTATTTTGAAAATTTGGCAAGCTGAATTTTTATTATTTTTCCCAATTTTTTTCCTCACAGAAAATCAGTAACATATTTAGAATCAGTGTCAGGAATATTTGTTTCTGGATTGAGCTAACTTTTATATATTAATGATCTCTGTATTTTCATTTTAAAGGGTTTTTTTGGGGGGGCCCTAAAATAAGGAGGAAGAATTTGGCTCATCAGATAGTTTATAGGTGAGGCAGAGAACTGAATGCAAGGCATGAGGCCAAAATGGAGTGTGGGCTCGGTCACCAGGACAGAAGAGATTTAGGTTTAGTGAATAGAAAAATAGGGAGTGGCCTGGAGGAACCATAGATTAGGTGCCAACATGTCTTCTCATATTTGAGAGATTGGATTCATTTAAAGGTCCTAGAACAGGCTAGAAACCATGATTTTCACATCCCTTTCATGCAACTCTTTTATTAAATGAAATCTTGGACAGATTGCACTCTGTTAAATAGATAAAGGTGGTCATAGTCAGGTGACACCCCACTTTCTTGGCCTTGTATGAAAATGGTCTCTGAGTGAACCTTTGTCTTTGCAGAGCACAGCTTGAAAACTGCTGTGTTATGGAGTGGTTGGGGGTGGGAGGGATGGGGTGGCTGGGTGATAGACATTGGGGAGGGTATGTGCTATGGTGAGCGCTGTGAATTGTGTAAGACCGTTGAATCACAGATCTGTACTTCTGAAACAAATAACGCAACATATTTTAAGCAAAAAGAAAAAGAAGAAGATAACAGGAGAGGAAGAAAAGGGGAGTATGTCAGAGGGGGAGACGAACCATGAGAGGTGATGGACTCTGAAAAACAAACTGAGGGTTCTAGAGGGGAGGGGGGTAGGGGGATGGGTTAGCCTGGTGATGGGTATTGAGGAGGGCACGTTCTGCGTGGAGCACTGGGTGTTATGAACAAACAATGAATCATGGAACACTGCATCAAAAACTAATGATGTAATATATGGCGATTAACATAACAATAAAAAAATAAAAAAAAAAAAGAAAACTGCTGTGTTAGCCATGCATTCTGACTGTGTTTTGGAAAGCAAGGTCAGGCTGACTAATTTTGGTTGTCACCTATTAGTGTGTTCTCTATGCATGTGAGATTCAGCACCTGGGGGAGGGGCGCCTTGCTGGACACCACATGGAGGGCCTCTGAGGGCAGTGTGAGAAGGCACCTGAGTCATGGTGTAGTGTGTTCCGGGATGGTACAGCAGGGTGACAGAGGAGGGCCTTGGGGAGACAGAAATGGGGTCATGTCGAAGCCATCTAGCCTTCTTTGCCTCCAGCTATTTGCACAGTTGCTTCTTCTTGTTCTTCAAGTGTTAGATCACCCGTCACCGGCTCAAAATGACCTTTCCCAACTGCTCCCCCTCTCGTAGGTCCTCGTCTGCCAGTTGCATTACTAATCTCCATCACAACACCCTGCTCATCTTTTTAGAGACTTGAAGAGTTTTAGCTTGCTTAGTTTGAGTCTTTCTCGCTAGAATGTAATTTCTGTGGGACCATTTCTGTCTTACTCACTCTTGTGAGTTCAGTACCTGGTGGGTACAGTACTTGGTACATGGTAGACCTTCGTAACTGTTGAGTGAATGCATGAGTTATTTTATGTGAGAGGTATGAAACATAATAGGGGCCTCTAGAGTACTCAGTGGGAACATTTCTTTTTTGCATTTTCCCATAACAGTGAAGTATTAATGTTTTGCAATATTTCTATTAAAGAAAATAGTGGAACTTTGTGCATTAGAGCGTTTGTAATAAATAAGTAAATACTTGTAAAGCAGAGTATATATATATATAGGTTTTTAATCAGTCGTCCATGGTAAAGGAGATAAGTGGTCTTGGGAAACACAATAAATAAGATAAGGCTATGAGGTAGAGATGTAGGTTATAGATTTCCCCTCCTTTTGTTATTATAGCTAAGTGATATTAAAACTAACAACATATATATTTATCCTGAAGGTAGTGCCATTTTGTACTGTCATGATACTTGATAGCAATTGGGAGTAAATGTGCCCTTTCTGAGTGATGATACTTGGATCCCTAGCAATCTCCTGTGGATCCCTGCAAGGCTAATGTGGGAGATTCTGATGAGGGGGACATCACGCTGTGTGCAGAGAGGATGCAGAGGACCGTGATGGTGACCTGCTGGTAGACGGGTGTTAGAGCTAAGGAAATGGTTTTTATAGGCACACGACACTTAAAAGAGATTGGGAAGAGTCGGGTCTTCTAGTTTATGCATATTTTTTTCGACAGTGGAGTTTGTTCATGTTTCATTTCAAGCTCCAATGCCTCAAGGAAACAAGACCTAATTACAATCAGGCGAGTTAGTAATGTTGGAAGGAGGATGGGGCGAGAAAATAATAGTTATGGAGTGCCTGCTGGGTTATATGCTAAGTACATTTATGCCCATTATCTTCTAGAAAGTCCAGATGGAGGCTCAAGTATGGAATAGCAGACACCTAGATCCCACATTTCTGGCAGAGAGGTACAGAGTGGGGAGAAGGCTTATCTGTTACCATCACGCCCTAGTTATAAATGACGGTAGTGTTTGACTTTCTCTACTAACCAAGAAACAAGAGTTAGAATTTTTGCCTAGGAAGCTTTTGGTCTGAACTCTGAATTAGCATTCGTTTAGGTGCTTTTTCCCCATTATTCTGAAGAGGGTTGGGGAAATGATGAGTCGTGACAGTACACCGTATCTGCACACGATTGTACGTTTTTCTTATCTGATAGATGTTACAATTATATTTATTGCTTCAATTTTATTTATTAGACAACTGTTGTTAAAGAAGCATGGATCATTACTTTTGTAAATATGAGAGCTTTGTGAAGTTTACTCATCTCCATTGTGCACTGAAAGCAAAGTTAAATCGTGTGTATGTGTTTTAAATTATGCCCGTGTGAGTTATTAGTGATTAAGTGATGTTTGAATGTGAGGGCATCTGATTTACAATGACAGAATCCAGATTATGAAATTGAGAAAATGTAGTCTGGAATGTAGGTTGATAAAAATCAGTCCCTAAGAGTAAAATAAACGAGGATATCATAAATATGACATTGCCTCTGATTATGTGGCTATGGAGGGTTGGCATTTGAGTTAGCTTATTTAATATGAAAGTATTCAGTATTTGACTATCCCATGGATATGGGATAGCTTTCTCCCTGTCCGCAAGGCCTCCCTTCTCTTTCACAAATTCCTGCCGGCCCCCAAATCATTATATGGCTATGTGAAGGTTTAAAAGTAAATCAAATTGATCCTTTTTTACTTTTGAAAAAATTGTGGCACCCCTTGAGCCCTTGAGTCCTACTGCTGATGTGTGGCTAGAGGCACAGTGCGGAGTCCTAGGACCAGGCGATGCCACTTCTGCAGGCTCCGGGGTGGCCAGCAGCTTAACGTGTCCCATTGTCACCCTGGTCAGTCGGCCTAGTCCGGGCCAGGCGAGTGCCTTTGATCCAAAGGTTGTTCATCAGTGCATCCTGCCGTTGGAAGAGAAGTCATCCCTTTCACCCTATAAGCCTCCTTTCCGCACTCATTTTACCCAAGGATGCACTAAGGCACAGGGTTCTGGAAGGTACTGTCCATAGAATCGTTTGTTGAATCAAAATACCGCCCCCCGCCCCGACTCTGGTTTTCTTGCCTTAGCAGCTCGGACATAGTCCGTTCGGGAGGGTCCCGTACATCGTGCTCTGTGCTCTCCTCTCAGCCCCTCACATCCCCGGCTGCCACTCCTCCAGGGCGCCAGGCCCCCAGAATGCTCGTGGTTCCGGTCTGCTGTGAGCAACGCACTTCAAGGGGGGAGAAAAATGCACCAGACCTGGTGTTCAGAGCCTTCTCTCCTGCTCTAACATAGAACTTGGTTCATCCTGAAACTGTCTCAGACTCAGATTTCTTGGTCAGTGGGACTGCTTTGCAGCCTTTCTTCCCTCTGACACCTAAAATTTCCTCAGAGTGGGGAGTGGGTAGCCCAGGATTCTTCCATTTTAACCCAGCTCGGCTGAGGACCGTGTGGGGGTTGTGAGTCCATGGTTCAGCTGAACAGGTTCCAGTGAACAATCCATTTGGCTTAGGCTTGTGTATTGATTCTTAAAAACCCATTCTGCTTCTCTTAGATCCTGAGAATGTAACAAGTGGTTATATTCAGTACTGCATACGCTTGTTTGTATGTGTTTTTAAATCAACCATTATGACACAAATTACCTTGAAAATATAACAGTACCTGGTCAGATGTTAGTATCCTTTTGGAGGTTGTCATCGATTACATGTTCAGATTACAGGCTGAGTAAAGGTCAGTCCTACTCTCGAATTCTGCCAGATGTGCTGTCAGGTGGGAGAGTTGCTTTAGAATGCAGTTTAGTTTAAGGACAGGGCATCCTCTTAACAAACCATCTCTGAGGTGGGAGCTATTTGCATTAACATATTTATTTATTCATGAATTTTCTAAAGCACAGTGAGGATGATTGAAGTTTCCCTTCTCCTAAAGAATGCATGAATTTAGCTTCATCGCTGTTATATGCTTCTTGGTTTTTATTTGGAATAATTGAGAGGCCCTTGATTTCTTGCTCTCAAGAAGCGGGCCCTTGGCTCATCTGTCAAAGGCAGTTAGCCACCTTTGGGTAATTTGAAGAAGCCTAGGGAAGGTCAGGACACCAATTCTCACCAGGGTGCCCCTGTTCAGAGATCATCTCCAGTCCCATTGACAGAAGTCCTCCCTGGTGGCCTCAAGAGGAGGAAACTTTTGCGTCCACCATCTCCTTTGAACAGATGACTGGCCTCACGCTCCCAGCGAGTAGGATCACAGGGGCACATCAGCCGAGACCCGGACAGAACGTCAGTAGGGTTAAAAGAACAAATTTCTGAGACAGCCTTGCATAGATTGGAAGGTTCTGACATTGCCATGACATCAGGGGCTTAATGACCACAGAGAAGACATCAGTCCCAGAAAGAGGTGACACTTAAAGTTGGAGACAAATCTACAGAATGAAAGAGATACCTGAAGTAGGAAAATGCTGGCCTCTAGCTACATCGTGTACCTTATTTACTTTTTTCAGTGGTTTATGCTCCAAAGATGAGCAGTTACCAGATGGACTGAAATTGCTCTAGCTGTTATGGTGATTGATGCTCCATGGCTCCTAAGTTCTGATTTAGGAATAGTGCTATGTTGTGTATATTTGTCCAGGCAGGAGTAAGTGGGGGTAGCAGATAGGAAAAGCCAGTGAGGGGAGAGTTCTCTAATTCGTTCTTCTTCCTTTATGGAGGTCCCTGAAAGTCAGGGAATTGAGGGCTTTGTGCTCCTAAAATGGCCATGGTGGATCCAAGATGGTTGGAAAATCTCAGTTCTGGCTTGGCCAGAGCTGGTTCCTGAAGCCACAGGCAGGAAGAAGAGTTTCCCCACACTGCAGGTGTCTGGGAGCTTTCTGTGATCTCCTAAGACAAGTGCCAGGTGGGTCTGTGCCTCTCGGGCTCTGCAGATAGATGTCCCTAAGAGAAAGATCAGTGACTTGAATTTCTCTGACATCTTGTAGTTAAGCTTCTGAATCTCTGAATCACTTCTTGGGGAGTCCATACCAGGGTGGTGGAAGGTTTATCCCTGTTCTTCCGTGATACCGAAGGACTGAGTAAATGCTTGACCTAAACCTAAAATGCCACAGGTTCGTATTCATGAGGTGATTTGTACAGCATGTCTCTGTGCCAGAAGATACTTTGCTCATTATGAAAGCATTTTGTTATGGACTCACAAAACCCAAAGTCAGACATAATGTCAATATAAAAATGTGGTGTATCTATTTCATTACTGAAAAAGTGGGACAGTTTTGGTTCAGAATGCAGTTTCTGAAGAGACCTGAAGGAATCTGAGGTTGAATTTAGTACTAATCACACTGTCTGCCACAGTCTCATGAGCTGGTCTCATGTTTCAGGGTTGAAAACAAAGGCAAAAGGCCAACTCTAGACTCTGAAGCACAAATTCCAAAAAAGCCTTATGCTCCTCCTTGCAAAGAAATACGGTTTCTCGAGAGGGACAGACCAACTAGGAAGTTTTCAAAATATGGGTATTCGGTATCTTCCTCTGGTTCTCCGGTTTGGCCAAGAAACCCTGGCATTATTATAGGCTCTATAGGGCAGGAATCTCCAAGGGGATGCACAAAGGAGGTCGTTCCCATTTCCCAGAAGCCCGGAGATCACTGTGGGGAGTGGGAGCTGCAGATACTGAGAGTGAAGATCCTGAATGGGAAGGATATTGCTACATGGGCATGAGTATGGATGCATCTAGAGGCGAGAAAGCAGTTAGGGGCTGCTGAAGTAGTTCAGCATTGATAAGAGTCTCACCTCCGGCCGTAGAGTGGGGATGAAGAAGACAGAGACTATTTGAGCCATGTTCCAAGGGTGAAATCCCCAGTACGACCATCCCTCTTATTAAAGTTTAGAGTTTCAGTCTCCCCTTACGGTGAGGTGTGGGATCTTCAAGTGTGAGAGTGAGAAAGTTCAGGATGGATGTCCGGAAATTAGACGGAACCTCACCCTGGTCACACAGCTTGTAGTTTACAGCCCCTATGCTCACTGGAACCAGCACCAAGTTACTTCCAGCTCCAGAGTCCTGAGTTCAGCTTTCTCTGGCGTTCTCCTCAGTCTCCACAGCCCCCAGGAAACCCTGTGTCCCAGTATGAACTATCCCATTTTATAAGTAATTGTGATTCACTATGCCATAGTTTTATTAATTTTTTGTTTTGTTTTTGTTTTTAAATCAACTCTCCTCCCCCTAGGAGACACAGCAGTGATTGAAAAGAAATGAAACCTGTGCTTATTACAACTTTCCTGACATAAATCATCTCACCCGGGGTGGATGGGCACATGGCCATCTGGGAGGCTGCAAAGTGACTCTATTCAGGCTTGTGAGGGAACAGAAGTCAAAGAGTATGAAATGAAAATATTCAAGAAGGTTGTTTTAAGAAATTTTGGGTTCGTTTTTCCCCTTCAGCTCTAAAATACTCTGTGTACTTAGAACTTGCCCAGGAGTCGGGGGGAGCAGCTTCTCCAGTATAAGGCTCAGTGTGAATATGCTGGGCGTGCTAAGCAGGTCCACGGGATTCTTAGCATTTTTCTCAGGATGCGAGAAGACATTGTAATCATCACACAGGGCTGGGGCCAAGTGGAATTAGAAGCAGATCAAAGGTCACAGGTCTCTGGGCAGAATTGTTTCCACAGTGGTTCCAAACCTCACTGCATGGCCAAATCTCCCCCAGAGTTTAACTACAGATCCTTGAACCAAATTTGAGATTTGAATCAGAATTTTTAAGTTTGAGCCCTGGAAATTTGCATTTTTAGAAAAGCTCTTCAGGTAACTAGGAGACATGATCAGGCTCTTAAGCTCCCTTTCTGCTGGTTGGAGTGAGAAGGTAAGAAACCCAGAAACGAAGTTGAGTTTTCCCACTCATTGCAACCTTGGTGAAGTACCTCTAGGTTTCACTTCTTTCTTATAAAAAATGAGCCTCCCAGGTCCCTCCAGGCTCTAAAATGTTATGATTCAATAAATGAGATTTTTGAGCATAGTTTCAGCAGTTATGCTTCTGTTTTTGTACCTTTGGGCTTAGAAACTCATTTTCAGAGCCCACCATTAACGTAGATGGAGTTGGTGGCAGACTGTGGAGTCCATTGGAAGGGTGCCAAGGAGGACTTTCTTCCTCAGTACATCTTCCACACCAAACTGCTTTGAGTCTCAGAGATTTCTCCATTAGAGGAATGGGTTAAGGCGAGGTCTCTTTATTTACACATTTAGGTCCCCTTTAGTAAGGGTTAGTAAGTGTATTAGCAATTATTAATAGATTTGTATCACATTTTAGGTTTTCTCAACCATGTTTTCTATTATGACACTATGACAAATCATTATGTATGCTTCACCCTCTTAAGGATAGGGCCACGCTTGTGGATGATGCCAGTTGTATCTCTACTCTTTTCCTTCCTTCTATGAAAACATCTCAGAATGCAGATACCGACTGTGACATTATTAAAATAACCTAGAATTTGGTCAAGTTTTACAAGAATAAAAGTACAACTAATTTTCTAAGTTTGATATGAGTAAAAAAAAAAAATTACGCGGGCCATACCTCTTCTGACGGTGACTGTGTGTGTTTGCTTGGGTTGCCACAACAACGTACCCCAGACTGGATGGCTCAAACAATAGACATTTATTATCTCACGGTTCTGGGGGCCAGAATGTCTGAAATCAAGGGGTTGGCAGGGTTGGTTCCTTTTGAGGAAAGATGTATTCCAGGCCTCTGTCCTTGGCTTGTGGATGGCTGTCTTCTCTCTGGGTCTCTTCACATTGTCTTCTCTCCAGACATGCCTGGCTCTGTGTCCAAATTTCCTCTTTTCACAAGGACGCCTATTATATTGCATGAGAACCCATCCTGATTACCTCATTTTCACTTGATCCTATGCAATGACTGTATTTCCAAATGAGGTCACATTAACCGGGTATGGAGAGTTAGGACCTCAGCATCTTTGGGGAACATCGAATTAAACCCCTAACAGTGGCATTCCATTGTCTTGTGGCATTGATGCTGAAAAATCAGTGAATTAATTTAGGAGGTAGCTCATGGTCTTTAGTAAATTAATAAAAATTTAAACAAGTTATTTTTTTCTGGTGTGAGATGGAGAGATTAAAGATGGAGCACAGGAACTGCCGGGGGCATGACTGGCCGAGATGGAAAGGCCTTGAACTTGCCAACAAAAAGCAATTGGTAATGAATGGTGGTAGGTGGGTTGCTGTAACGAGGGAGACTATCTTATAGTAGTTGTAAAGACACCAAACACAGAGTTAGCCTTCTTCATTGGGTGATCCTTACAGACAAGTATGGGAAGGGTAAGCTTTAATTTTTTTTTTTTTTTTTTAAGAGAGGGAAGGGGGGAAGGGGCAGGGGAGAGGTACAGAGAATCTTGTGGTGGAGCTCAACATGGGGCTCTGTGGGCCTCGATCTCATGATCCTGAGATCATGACCTGAGCTGAAATCAAGAGTCAGACACTTAATCGACTGAGACACCCAGGCGTGCCCCGAGGGTAAGCTTTTTAGAGTAAGTTTTGAGTCAACTGCTGTTTCACATCTATGCCCCTGAAAGTTTCATACAAAGTAGCATTAAGTTTTTATGATAGATAACCATCTTACTGTTATGAGAAAAACATTAATCCCATCATTAATAAAAGTGGTACTTTCCCCCCAAATTGGTAGTTCTGTTTCAGGGTGTATTAAGATTGTGCAGTTGTGTAGCACACATATGGTACACCGACATGTATTTTGAAGCTAATAAGGAAACAGCTTGGGAAACGGGGGTGGGTATTTGGTAGTATTTTGGAAATAACTAGCGGTCCCTGTCTGCACTGCCATGAGGCAATTGTGTACATCTCTTGGGGCGCCTGGGTGGCTCAGTCGTTAGCACCTGCCTTCAGTTCAGGTCACGATCCCAGGGTCCTGGGATCAAGCCCCGCATTGGGCTTCCTACTTCCTGCTCTGCAGGAAGCCTGCTTCTCCCTCTTCCACTCTTCCTGCTTGCATTCCCTCTCTCGCTGTGTCTTTCTCTGTCAAATAAATAAAATCTCTAAAAAAAAAAAATTGTGTACATCTCTTCCCAACTCTGATCATGTCGATATCTTGGAATTATTCAGGATGGGATGTGTACACTTAGAAATTGGCAAATGCTACAAATTGGGGTTTCACCTTTTTTTGTTGTTGTTGAAAGCTGGTTATTAAACAGTCACTCAAACACCACTGGAAATGAACTACAGTTTTAAATTAATATACTCTGGTTTGGGGGGGCGGGATTACAAGAAAAAATGTCTTTCCTGATGAACGAAAATGTCTGTTTCTTTGTACCATGCTGGAGAATCATTTGTGAAGAAAAACTGTAGTCAGTTTAGCAAACAGTTGAAATGCATTTGAATTCAATTTAGTAATGGCTTCTAGACCTGCCAAGCAAATTGCTGAGATAATTTTGGTATGTGAAATATATTCAATAAGAAGAGTTAAAATTCAAAGTCCCTGCTTCCCTGACAGCAGGATGATGATTAATAGGAGGGCTAGAAGGATTGGCATTTTCATGGAAACCCCTGGAAATCAGAGTTTCAAAGCTGTCATTAGTGGAGTTTTAAAAGTTTAAAAGGAAAAAAAAAAGTGACTACTTGAACATTTGTTAATTTAATCTGTATATTTTATGAGTAGTTGCACCATGTGTAGTAACGTGCAGAAAAATTAGCTTAGGAACTTAGCACCTAGAACTGTGTCCTGGGTGGTGGCTGCTTTAGGGTGGGTTGCCTTTCCCCACCCGGACTTACTAGAGAAAATCCAAAGACAGCACTAAAATGTCCACTTTCCGAATGAGCCAGACTACAGTGCTTCTCAAATTTTAATGTTTATAGATCACCTGGGGAACCTTCTTGAAATTTAGGTTCTCACCCAGCAACTCTGGGTGGCGGGGGCGCTCCGCTATGGTCCCCCCAGAACATGCTCAATGATGAGCTAGAAGCCCCTCCCAGGATGTGAGCGTGGAGACACTCCTGCGCATGTGCTTTTCGGTCTTGCCTGCCTTGCCCTCTGTGGTTACGTTAACGGGATTTGCAAGTTTTCCTATTTTCTGTTTTTCTACACTTGCTTTCAACTTGGACTTACTAACTAAATGGTTGCGAATAACATTACTGTCCTTGGAGATTCCTCCGAGGTCACTCTAACGTTTAAATCTGTTCTCTCTAAGGCTTGAGACTTACTGGGATCTCTGTAATTCGGCGCAGCTTCCACTAGAGGTCACGGTCTTGTTATAGAATTATTTTCTTTCTTTCTCGAAGGTAGTCCAGTGGCTGGGATGATTTTGCATTCTGTGCGGGAGTTGGGGGTCAGTCTAAAGGGTCATTTATCTCCAGGGCCACCGGTTTGCACATAATAGCACCTCCATCCAAGAATGGGAGCCCCTCTCCCTCCTCTCATCAGTTAATCCGAGTGCCAAAGATGGGCAGACTTTTCCACTGAGCCATGGGCAAAGTGTTACAAAGTTTATGTGCAGTGTACTATTTTGCTGGATGGAGCTGGTGATTTAAACAAGTGCGGTTTATTTTCTCAGGATTCTGGAGGCTGGAATCTGGGATTAAGGCTTTGGCAGGGTTGGTTCCTTATGTCCCAGGCCTTTCTCTTTGGCTTCTCCTGTGTCTTCTCATCGTTTTCCTTCTGTACCTATCTGTGCCCCAAGTTCCTCTTCTTATAAGGACATCAGTCGTATTGCATTAGGGCCCACCTAATGAGCTCATTTCAACTTTGTTACCTCTTTAAAGACCCTATCTTCAAATATAGTTAAATTCTGAGGTCCTAGGGGTTAGGACTTTAATATATGAAATTTTAAGGGGACACAGTTCAGTCCACAACATATAGTAAACAAACTGTCCTAAGGGAACAGGACTTCAACAGATATAGCTATGTTGACAGCTGTAATTTATCTGGAAAATTCAAATCTAATCTTTATCTTCTTCTTCCATGAACTGAATATGTCTGCAAAAGTTGAATTAATATAAAAATCATCTCCACCTGTCTTATAATTTATTTTCTTGTAGGTGCCACATATTGAAGGCTGGTCTAGCAAAAGGTCATAGGGAAGGAAAACTCTGTGAATTAGGAGACAGGATGGAAAGTTCCTGGTTGTGTTATCCAGGCTAGAGGCATTTTCCTCTAAATTATCTCCCACTATGATTTCTTTCTACGATAATCTTTGTGGCCGAGTTGCCTTAATCTTGAAATCTTTCTAGATCACATGAACTGAAAGTTAGTCTCTGTCGTCTGAATTCATTCATTCATTCATTCCAAAAACATACTCCAAAGCACTCACCATATTTATAATACTGTGGGAATACAAACTTGAATATGTCAGTCCCTTCTCCCTAGTAACTAATTAGTATAGAGTGGAAATGTTTGTAAGAGATATGTGGCCAAATGCCATTACAAAACAGCTAAGGGAACAGCTTCTGGGGGAATCAGGAGATTTCGATCTATCATTCACTTGGTATTTATTTGTATGCCTTTGCAACCTTCTCCTTACCCACCCACAAATTATCATCTTTTTATTTCTCAGAAGGCAGTGCACATTGTAAGTGCTCAGTGAACGCTTTCCAAAGAATGAATAAAATCAGGTGTTATAGTTCTCGTATTCAGCAATAAATGTTAAGGTGCTGTTCTGTAAGGTGAGGCTTGCATGACCTGCCCATTCTGAGCACACACCCCACACGGGCCACATCATGATTCATCCTACTTCTGGAAGGGCTTCATGTGAACAATAAAAGGATTTATTGCAAATGAATGAACATTAGTTGGAGACCTGGAACATTATAGACTTTAGTTATTCTGTAGATCTGACAACTGTAATGTTGTAGGCTAGGGTTTTGAGATTAGCATGGAAATAGTGAAAACCTTAGCTCTAGCTAAGAGAATCGTCTCTGACTTGACCTTCTTCAGATTTTTAGGTTTATTACCTTAATTCCTTTGTAAGTATTCTACTCTGTTCTACCCCATGCCTTTGGTGTCTCACAGTGGAGCTCTTTTTAATTATAATGAAGATTCTCAATTTTCTTTTGGTCCATTTTAAGTGCACAGACTTCATTAATTGCGCCAGGAAGGGGTTTCCCAATACTTGCATTTAGGAGCCTTTGAAAACTGAATCTGAAAAGTTTTCGTCCTTATTGTGGGGTCTTGTACTTTTATGTTTTCTCTTGAGTATTCTGATGATGGCTGTATCCTTTTTTTTTTTTTTTTAAATCCAGCTTGCTTTAGAGAATGAAGAGTCTGTTCATTTGATCCCAAATGAGATATAAGCCTCACAGCCAAGAACCATGAATACCAGAACATCCTGTCTGGTTTCAGCCACCAGGGGAAATTACTATTTAACCAAATATTGAAGTGACTCAACAGTAATTTATGAGCCCATTGCTTTCTGCTGTTTTAAGGTAGTTGTCACATCTTGGAGGAAGACTGATGAAAAGAGAAGCTTGAGGGGATTTCTCCAGCGGTGGTTTTCTGCTTAACTTCAGAGGCTAGTTGACTTTTTCTTCCCTTTACTAACCCACCCTCATGGAGGCAAATGAGCTTGGTCTTTAGTTTTAGTTTTTCCTGATTCCCTTTCAGGAGAATATTCTTGGCTTTGAGGTAACATGATGGAGTGAATTCCTGGTTTGGGAGTCCAGAACATGAGCAGCTGTGAAAGCCCCATCACCAGGACATCAACTGCTTACACAGGAAGAGCTAAAGCAGCAATCATCAGATTGTTCCCAGGCACCCTGTCTTGGAAGAGATTTAGCATTCTGTTCAGTATTTGGCCAAACAGACTATTCCACAGGAATCTCAAATTCAAAGTAGTTGTGAATTAGGTATAGAAACTTACACGTGGTGCTTTAAGTCATTTGAACACAGACGTTGTTCAAGTGGATTCTCTTTCTGCTTGGTTTGCACTTGGGCCTGTTTTGTCCTGGCAGTTTTGTTTTGTTGTTGTTGTTGTTGTTGTTGTTGTTGTTGTGTGTGTGTGTGAGGGGGCGGTTGTTGTTTGTTTGTTTTCTTGGCATAGGTTAAAGGTTTGGATCATAATAAGGACTGCAGAGGAGTTATTCATGAGGGTTGTTTGTTACTTTATCATAAACTGCATCTCTCTCCCCAGGGAGAACACATTCTCTGTTTCCTTTAATCCCTTTTACAAGGGATGACAGCATATATTAGCAAAGGGCAAGAATAAGTCATTGGGTTTAAGTGTTAATGATCATCTAATAATAAATTGTGATAAGATTATATTAGAATTGCAGAACTTGTCTATTTATTAGGAGTGGTGTCCTATCAAATTGTAAGTCTCAGAGGACATAGGGATAATTATAATCTTCTAGAAATGCAAAATGTTAAAGTCTTTTTGAAAGTTTATTTTATAATTTTGCTATAAATTATGGCCAAATAAGGTTAACTCTGAAAATGTCTGATATGTGAAAAAATAAATTATTAGCATTTATACAAGACCTCATCTTCTAACACTTTCTTGGTAATTTTTTATTTATTTTTATTTTATTTATTTATTTTTTTAAAGATTTTATTTACTTGACAGAGAGAGACACAGCGAGAGAGGGAACACAAGCAGGGGGAGCAGAAGAGGGAGAAGCAAGCTTCCCACAGAGCAGGGAGCCCAATGTGGACCTCGATCCCTGGACCCTGGGATCCTGACCTGAGCTGAAGGCAGATGCGTAACAACTGAGCCACCCAGGTGCCCCTCTTGGTAATTTTTAGAGGAATTCCACATTTTTGATATCTTAATTATGCATAAAAGTGTTAAGGCCTAATTTGTACTATAGAAATTGACATGCTTTTAAAAATATTTAAGTCAGTGTTATAAAATGAGCATAGCTGCAGTTATATTACATTCTCCAAGAGCTCATTACAAAACACGTTAGAAATATATTAATTATGGGGAACCTGGGTGGCTCAGTTGGTTAAGTGTCCGACTATTGATTTCAGCTCAGGTCATGATCTCAGGGGCATGGGAGCTCTCCCGCATCAGGCTCTGTGCTTAGCAGAGAGTTTTTTTGAGATTTTCTTTCTCCCTCTATCATCCCCATGGTCCCACCATCTCTTTCTCTCTCTCAAATAAATAAATAAACCTTTTTAAAAAAGAAATATATTAATTTTAAAAAAGCTTTACATTCAGCGTGTGATGTCTTGAAAGACGGGGTAGTATGACCAATAAGCTAAACACAAGAACCCAAAGGTGGGAATTTAAAGTTCATCTGGACCCTTTTACTGACTACTTACAGAATTTCTTCTACAAAACTGAACAAATCACTTCTTTGATAATATCAACTAACTGGATATTCTTTAAACCAGTTGAGTGACCTTGATCTGCCTCATTGTCTTTCATCATCTCCAACCTTGCTTTCCATTTTGAGTATTTTCCACTTTTCTTTCTTAGTTTCCTATCAGAGCATCTAATTTGAGCTCCCATCCAGTTTCTTGTCTTCCTTTCTGGAATATTCTTGGAGTGTTCTATACTAATTAGTTTAATTTATTTGTAATTTTTCAACTCAATTCATCTTGGCATTATTTCCTACCATTTTGCCAAAACTTTTCCTAATTGCTAGACCTGGCAATATTTTTTCTTGTCATTGTGTTTTTAAATATATGAACTTGATATAATTAACCCATCCCTCTTTCCCAAGACTTTCTTGGCTTCTGCTGTATAACACTCTCATTACTAGGGGGGTATGCTGTTGGCTCTCTTGAGATGGTAGGGTAAGTAATACTTTCTTGGCTTTAGATACAATTCTGATCCCACAGGATAAATTCCCACTCAAAAATATTATTAAAATATTTTAAAATATTAAATTAATATAAGTATTATAAATATATTTAATAGAAAATATTACATAAATATTACAATATTGTTAACATATTAAATATTTTACCCAATATTTAAGTCTGGTAAATATGGAATCATTACGTTACTAGTCCGGTTCACCAAACTTCCCAAATCCAATTAAATTGTAGAGGTATTTTAGGTCTTAAATTGTATAGATACTTTGAGGGCTTATGTAAATTTAATTGCTATATGAGCACTCTGCACTTTAGAGAATTAAAGGGACTTTTTAGCTTCCCTCTCTTGGGTTTAACAACCTATTATTCAAATTAAAGATAGTCTGATGCATGTGGTTTAGACATTGGCTTTGAATATAAAATATTGTTTCATACCTGCAGATCAACTTGTTGGAACAGGACGTCACCAAAAATAGTGGCAACATCTGCGTCTCTAAAAATTGGGGGGATTAGAAGACTCTAACACCTTTTCCCTAAAAACTCTAGCCAAGCCCTGAATGGTTTTTCAGGATGGTCAAAGAATATAATCTATACATTAATTGTTCACTCTCTTTTATGAAAGTGGAATTGCTGTAATTTTTAACCACTGATAAAATGGAGTAATCAAATTTCAGTGTACCGACAGAGGGATAATAAGCATTGGCTCTTATCCTCAGAGCTTCGCTTCAAATTTCTGAATCCTGGAAGCTCAGTGTGTGTCTACATAATGGTAACTTTGCTCTCTCTTATCTCTACATGGATCATTTAGTGTAAAGAGATTGCAGCTAATGGTACCCTAAAAATAGGAACTGGAGAAGTTAAGAAAGGCCTTACACAGGGTATGTCAATAAGTACATTTGGGCAGTTTGACATAAATAAACAGCTTGGGTGCCCAGGAAAAATATAGAAAGTTCTAGAGAAATAAATAGCCATGGTGAACATGGCCTCATGATTTTTTTTAAAGATTTTCGATACTTATTTATTTATGTTTATTATGTTACGTTAATCACCATACATTACATCATTAGTTTTTGATGTCGTGTTCCATGATTCATTGTTTGTGTATAACACCCAGTGCTCCATGCAATATGTGCCCTCTTTAATACCCATCACCAGGCTAACCCATCCCCTTACCCCTTATTTGAGAGAGAGCAAGAGCAAGAGAGATCACAGAGGGAGAAGAAGAGGGAGAAGCAAACTTGCTGTTGAGCAGGGAGCCTGATGAGGGGCTCGATCCCAGGATCCTGAGATCATGACCTGAGTCAAAGGCAGACGCCTAACCAACTGAACCACCCAGGCTCCCCAGCCTCATGATTTTCATGATTAATATAATGAAGTAAGATAAAGAAGGCCTCTGACATGTTACCTGGGTTTCTTGTTAGTTAAAAATCAATGCCTAAGATTTGTTCATCCTAATAGGGTTTAGTCTCCTTACTACATAGCTATACCTAGGAAAAAGCAGGACGCTCCTTCATGACTAAAAGTTACACCAAAATATGTGGAGAGGTAGAAATCATAATACCTGAATTATACAGAAAAAGTTGGTCTACCTTTCCTACCAATGTGACTGTGTCTCCCTAGAAGTATAAATAATAGGATTTGGGAGTTTTTAAATTCCATTATCTGCTCTACCTATATTGATGGTCCAGAAGTCTTTATAAGAATCATTAAATCAAGTTTAGAAAAAGTTACTTTTGCCTTAAATATATAAATACCCTAGACAACTGAGAGGATAGACTCATTTTTAGGACCCTAGATATATCAATTATTATTGCTGCATAATAAGCCATCTTACACTTAGTGGCATAAAAAATTACTTTAATCTGCTCACAGACTCTTTACGTCAGGAATTCAGAAAGAGCACAGTAGGGACAGCTTTTCTCTGCTCCATGATCTCTGTCTGGGTCCTTTGTTGAGAATACTTAAAGGATGGGGGCAGTGACTCAATTGCTAGGGGCAAAAATAACCTGAAGACCCATTTATTCGCATCTTGCACTTCGGATGGAAGATTCAAAGGCTAGGACTGCTACCTGGGATACCTCCAGTGGCCTCTGACTGGAATACCACTATGTGGCCTCACTGTGTAACATGGTTTCCTCACAACATGGCAGCCTTAGGGTAATCAGACTTCTTATATGGCAAGTACCCCAACAGACAAGGTGGAAGCTACATAGCCTTTTATTACTGAGTGTTAGAAGTCCCATGAGTCATATCTGCCACAATATTTATTCTGTTAGTCACAAGAGTGAAGGCCAGAGGTCATAGACTCCACCTCTTAACCAGAGAAGTGTCAAGGCTATATTGTAGGTAATATATTGTTGGGATATCTTTGGAAAATAGAATCTGTAAAACCAAGACTAAGCTTATTTAAATTATGTACCCAGAGAACTACAAGGTTGGGAGTCCTCAGCTCAGGGTAAGTTCAGGTAGTAGCCCATGTATATAATTATAGTGATCCTCCAGTAAGGGCAGAGTGTAAGTGCTGAAATAAGGCTTCATAATCAAAAGAGACAGAAAAGTTAAGGAACCTGGTCAAGATGTCATTGAAGAACCTAGTATTTAGTGGAAGAAAAGGTTCATCAGGGCACAACTGGGAGTCAGTTATTGGAAAAGTAAGTGTTACTTGTTTTTTTTCCCCTAAAATACTGACTCCTCAGTAAGCTGGTTTCAAGCATCTTGACTCCTTAAAACTCCATATACCACTTATTTTTGAAAATAATACAATCTGCATCACACACATTTTCCCTGATAAATGAATATTATTTAAATTTTAGGTGATTTTTTTTTTTTAGTCTTAGATTTTAAATAGTCTATAGGCCTAAAGCAATGTCAGTCCTAAAACATTTAAGAATGATGAACATATGGAAATCCAAGCTCCTGAGAATACCAGTATGGTGGTGCCAGGGCCTTATCAGCCTTAAGGCAGTTCCAGACAGCTAACACTTAAATGTCACATAATGAATGCTGGGAGCTTGAGAAAGCAGGGGGGAATTAAGCCTTTTTTGGAAGACTAAAATGTTTAGCCAAGGTCAATTTCAGACACCTGTACAGGCTTCTTGCTCTGAAGGAGGCAAGGTGACATAGTGTCCCCTGGAGACTAGGCAAAGGAAAAACGACCTAAATTACAGATGCCTGCCATTTGCACCATCAAGGTCAGTCTCCATCTACTCTAATTGTTCCATATATCCAGTTCTCTGCAGTGCTCCTTACTGAACATCCTTCTCCTTTGGAATGTTCTCATAAGTTGATGTTCTGCTAATATGGTTACTAATTTCATCTGAGATTTTATAATACCCCTGGTTTTGATTAGCAGAATAACTTTTCCTCAAGAATGCAGAAAGGCCGCTATTAATTTGCATCTGGAGTGGCTGGGACTTTTGATGGAAGAATCTGTTAGGAAACATGGTTGTTCTTTTTCTGCCAGATAGAATACTTTTTACTAACAGAAGAGAAAGTTACAATGGATTCATGCCTGTCTTGGCTAAGATCTCCCATGACTATATGTGGGGCCTATCATGGCCCTACTCATAGAAAAATGAAAATCAGACTTACTATATTTGTTATTAGCAGTCTACAAACTAGAGAGAATTGGAGAATTGCCTTTATAATTGTGAGAGAAGTGAGGGATTTGGTTAATAATAATGTACCAATGTGATTTTCTTTGTTTTGACAATTATAATATGGTAATATAAAATGTTAGTAGTATGGGAAACCGAATGATGGAGACATGGGGAACTCTCTAAACTGTCTTTGCAACTTTTCTGTAAATTTAAATTTTTACAAAATGAAAAGTTTATCTAAAAATTTGTGACAAAAAGTAATTTTTAATTAGTGTTCTAAATCTAGCCAAACTATCAAGTAACTATGAAGACAAAATCAAGATATATATTGAGATACTCATTCATGCATTGAGCAGATATTCTCTGAGTACCTACTAACTGCCAGGTAATATTCTAATTGGGAATTCTGGTGGACAGACAAAAATCTTTGGCTTCATGGAGGTTATATTTTAGTAGGGGAATCAGAAAATAAGAATAAAGAAAAATACACAGCATGATAGAAAGTACTGTGGACAAAGGCAAAGCAAGGCAGGGGGATTGAAAATGTTGGAGAATTGTAGCTGTTAAAAGAAAGTTTAGGATCAGTTTCAAT
Source organism: Callorhinus ursinus (assembly GCF_003265705.2). Classification (NCBI taxonomy): domain Eukaryota; kingdom Metazoa; phylum Chordata; class Mammalia; order Carnivora; family Otariidae; genus Callorhinus; species Callorhinus ursinus. The sequence continues at coordinate 13,509,607 of NW_027397085.1, read as the reverse complement.
GACTGAATATTTAATAGAGACCTGAGGAGACCAGGAGGTGAGCCCTGCAGATATTTGAGGAAAGAGAATCCCAGGGAAAAGGAACAGCAAGTGCAAATGCCCTGAGACAGAACAGCATCTGCATTGTTCAGGAAGGAGCAGGAGGCCAGTCTGGCTTGAGAAGAGTGAGAAAAGGAGGAATCCATAGTAAAAGATGAGGTCAGGAAGATAATGGAGGAGGGTAGTTCAGTTAGAATCTTGCAGGTCTTTGTAAGGATTTTGGCTTTAACACACATTCTTTATGTGACACCCAAAATATAATTTATAGAAGAAAAAATTGATAAATTACTTCATCAAAGTTAAGAACAGCTTTTTGAAATACATGTTAAAAGAATGACAATGTAAGTCATGAATAGGGAGAACATATTGGCAAATCAAATTTCTGATGAGGGATTTCTATTCAGAATACACAAAAAATTTTAATATCTTGATAGCAAGACAAACTACCTCCCCCAGAATGGGCAAAAATTTTGAAGGGACATTTTACCAAAGAAGATAAGTAAGCACATAAAAAAGATAGTATCATTCATCAGGGAAATGGAACATAATACCATTCTCTGTGTATTAGATACCACTACATACCTATTAGAATGTCTACAATTAAAAAGACTGATGGAGTAATTTGAAGATGGCAGAGGAGTAGGAGACCTAAATTTCCTCTGGTCCCAGGAATTCAGCTGAATAGGGATCAAACCATTCTAAACACCTATGAACTCAACAGGAGATCGAAGAAAAGAATAGCAGCAACTCTCGGAACAGAAAAGTGACCACTTTCTGGAAGGTAGGATGTGTGGAGAAGTGAATCTGAGGTGATACTCGGGAGAATAGATGGCGGGGGGGGGGGCCTCCATTGGCCGCTTCTGGCAAGTGATAGAGCAGGGGAGCACAAAATCAGAACTTTTAGAAGTTGGCTCTGCTGAGGGACGTCACTCCAGCGGCTAAGTGGGGGATGGGACCCTCACTGGGACAGTGTGGTTTGAGGACCCTCAAAGAGAGACCGGGTGTGCCTGAGTGTGGCAGAGCTCCCAGGTATCGGAGCAGGGAAGCCAGCTGGAGAGACAGAGCTGAGGCGCGGGCTCTCATTTTGGGGTTGCCATAAATCGTGATCCGTGGCACAGTCGGGCCACTGCTCTTCCAGCAGGGACCCAAAAAGTGGCAGATCCGGACAGACTCCCCTTCCTCCCCCAGGAGGAGCAGCGTGGGAGCGCACCACAGGGATCTGCTCGGTTGGGAGACTCCACATGGGGTCATGTGCCAGAGATAGAAATGCTCAGTCACAGGCCAGGTGAGCACAGAGTGCAGCTGGAGACCGGGGAGATAGGAGTGTTTGACTGCTTTCCTCTGGGGGTGCACTGAGCAGTGGGGCCCCGAGCTCTCAGCTCCTCTGGGGTGGAGATTGGGAGGCCACCATTTTCACTCTCCTCCAAAGCTGTAGGGAAAGCTTGCAGGGAACAAAAGCTCCTGAGAACAAACCCGAGCAGATGACTTAGCCCAGACCCGGCAAGGGCAGGGCAATTCCACCTCCAGCAAAGACATTTGGGAACCACGCAACAGGCCCCTCCCCCAGAAGATCAGCATGAACAGCCAGCCAAGACCAAGTTTACCGATCAATGAGGGTGGCAGAACTCTAGTGCTAGGGGAATACTGCTTGTAGAATTCATGGCTCCCCCCCCCCTGGATTCTTTAGTCTTTCAAAGTTAATTTTTTAAATTTTCCTTTTCTTTTTTTTTTTGAATTTTTCTTTTTCCCTTTTTCAACCAACATCTTATCAATCCCTTTTTTTAAAAAACTTTTTTATTTTTCATTTTTAGAGTCATATTCTATCCCTTCATAGTAGATAACCTTATTTTTTATATATATGAGTTGTTTTCTCTTTAAAATTTTGGGATACAGTTTCTTCTAACAGACCAAAATAAACCCTAAATCTCTAGTGTATGGCTCTTAGTCTCCTGCCTGATCACATTCTCTCCCTTTTTTATTGTTTCTTTAAAAATTTTTCTTTCTTTTTTCAACCAACTTCTTATCAATTCCTTTTATAAAAATCTTTTATAATTTTCATCTTTACAGTCATATTCTATCCCTTCATCATATTTACCCTTAGTTTTGTACATGTATGTTTCTCTTTCTTTAAAATTTTGGGAGGCACTTTCTTCTAACAGACCAAAATATGCCCCAAATCTAGTGTCTGGCACTGATCTATTCACCAACCTGATCATATTTGATTATATTATTATTTTTTCTTTTTTCTTTCTTTCCCTTTCTTTCCCCCTAGTTTTGGGTCTCTTCTGATTTGTTTAGGGTTTATTTTTCTGGGGTTGTTTTTTACCCTCTTAGCATTTTATTCTCTCATCTGTCTATTTTCCTCTGGACAAAATGATAAGATGGAAAAAATCACCTCAAAAAAAAAAAAAAAGAACAAGAGGCGGTACCGACTGCCAGGGACCAAATCAATATGGACATTAGTAAGATGTTGGACCTAGAGTTCAGAATGACGATTATAAAGATACTAGCTGGGCTTGAAAAAAGCATGGAACATACTAGAGAGTCCCTTTCTGGAGAAATAAAAGAACTAAAATCTAACCAAGTTGAAGTCAAAAAGGCTATTAATGAATCAAAAACTAATGATGTAATGTATGGTGATTAACATAATAATAAAAAAATAAAAAAAAGGCTATTAATAAAGTGCAGTAAAAAGTGGAGGCTCTAACTGCTAGGATAAATGAGGCAGAAGAGAGAATTATTGATATAGAAGACCAAATGATGGAGAATAAAAAAGCTGAGAAAAAGAGAGAGAACTACTGGATTACGAGGGCAGAATTTGAGAGATAAAAGATACCATAAGATGAAACAATATTAAAATAATTGGGATCCCAGAAGAAGAAAAAAGGGAGAGAGGGGCAGAAGGTATATTGGAGCAAATTATAGCAGAGAACTTCCCTAATGTGGGGAAGAAAACAGGCATCAAAATCCAGAAGGCACAGAGAACCCCTCTCAAAATCAATAAAAATATATCAACACCCCAGCATCTAATAGTAAAACTTACAAGTCTCAGAGACAAAGAGAAAATCCTGAAAGCAGCTTAGGACAAGAGGTCGGTAACCTACAACAGTAGAAACATTAGATTGGCAGCAGACCTATCCATAGAGACCTGGCAGGCCAGAAAAGACTGGCATGATATATTCAGAACACTAAATGAGAAAAATATGCAGCCAAGAATACTATATCCAGTTAGGCTGTCACTGAAAATAGAAGGAGAGAGAAAAAGCATTCAGGAGAAACAAAAATAAAAGAATTTGGGAACATGAAACCAGCCCTACAAGAAATATTATAAGGGGTCCTCTAAGCAAAGAGAGAGCCTAAAAGTAACATAGACCAGAGAGGAATAGAGACAACATACACTAACAGTCACCTTATAGGCAATACAATGGCACTAAATTCATATCTTTCAATAGTTACCCTGAATGTAAATGGGCTAAATGCCCCAATCAAAAGACACAAGGTATCAGATTGGATTAAAAAATAAGACCCATCGATATACTGCCTGCAAGAGACTTATCTTAGACCCAGAGACACCTCCAGGTTGAAAGTGAGGGGGTGGAAAACCATTTACCATGCTAATGGACATCTAAAGAAAGCTGGGGTGGCAATCCTTATATCAGACAAATTAGATTTTAAAACAAAGACTGTAATAAGAGATGAGGAAGGACACTATATCCTACTTAAAGGGTCTATCCAATAAGAAGATCTAACAATTGTAAATATCTGTGCCCCGAACATGGGAGCAGCCAATTATACAAGGCAGTTAATAACAAAAGCAAAGAAACACATTGACAACAATACAGTAATAGTGGGGGACTTTAACACCCCCTGACTGAAATGGACAGATCATCTAAGCAAAAGATCAACAAAGAAATAAAGACTTTAAATGACACACTGGACCAAATGGACTTCACAGATAGATTCAGAACATTCCATCCCAAAGCAACAGAATACACATTCTTCTCTAGTGCCCATGGAACATTCTCCAGAATTGATCACATCCTAGGTCACAAATCAGTTCTCAACTGGTACCAAGAGATTGGGATCATTCCCTGTATATTTTCAGACCATAATGCGTTGAAACTAGAACTCAATCACAAGAGGAAAGTCGGAAAGAACTCAAATACATGGAGGCTAAAGAGCATCCTACGAAAGAATGAATGGGTCAAACAGGAAATTAAAGAAGAATTAAAAAAATTCATGGAAACCAATGAAAATGAAAACACAACTGTATAAAATCTTTGGGATGCAGCCAAGGTGGTCCTAAGAGGAAAGTATATAGCAATACAAGCCTTTCCCAAGAAACAAGGTCTCAAATACACAACCTAGCCCTACACCTAAAGGAGCTGGAGAAAGAACAGCAAATAAAGCCTAAACCCAGCAGGAGAAGAGAAATCATAAAGATCAGAGCAGAAATCAATGAAATAGAAACCAAAAGAACAGTAGAACAGATCAACGAAACTAGGAGCTGGTTCTTTGAAAGAATTAATAAGATTGATAAACCCCTGGCCAGACTTATCAAAAAGAAAAGAGAAATGACCCAAATAAATAAAATCATGAATGAAAGAGGAGAGATCACAACCAACACCAAAGAAATACAAACAATTATAAGAACATATTATGAGCAACACTATGCCAGCAAATTAGACAATCTGGAAGGAATGGATGCATTCCTAGAGATTTATAAACTACCAAAACTGAACCAGGAAGAATTAGAAATCCTGAACAGACCCACAATCAGTAAGGAAATTGAAGCAGTAATCAAAAATCTCCCAACAAACAAGAGCCCAGGGCCCGATGGCTTTCCAGGGGAATTCTACCAAACATTTAAAGACGAATTAAGACCTATTCTTCTGAAACTGTTCCAAAATATAGAGATGTAAGGAAAACTTCCAAACTCATTTTATGAGGCCAGCATTACCTTGATCCCAAAACCAGAAAAAGACCCCATCAAAAAGCAGAACTACACGCCAATATCCTTGATGAACATGGATGCAAAAATTCTCACCAAAATACTAGCCCGCAGGATCCAACAGTACATTAAAAGGATTATTCACTACCACCAAGTGTGATTTATTCCTGGGCTGCAAGGTTGATTCAACATCTGCAAATCAATCAATGTGATACAATACATTAATAAAAGAAAGAACAATAACCATATGATCCTCTCAATAGATGCAGAAAAAGCATTTGACAAAGAACAGCATCCTTTCTTGATTAAAACTCTTCAGAGTGTAGGGGTAGAGGGTACATACCTCAATATCATAAAAGCTGTCTATGAAAAACCTACAGTGAATATCATTCTCAATGGGGAAAAACTGAGAACTTTTCTCCTAAGGTCAGGAATAAGGCAGGTATATCCACTATCAACACTGCTATTCAACATAGTACTAGAAGTCCTAGCCTCAGCAATCAGACAACAAAAAGAAATCAAAGGCATCCAAATTGACAAAGAAGAAGTCAAACTCTCACTGTTTGCAGATGATATGATACTTTATGTGGAGAACCCAAAAGAGTCCACCCCCAAATTGCTAGAATTCATACAGGAATTCAGTAAAGTGGCAGGATATAAAATCAATGCACAGAAATCAGTGGCATTCCTATACACCAACAACAAGACAGAAGAGAGAGAAATTAAGGAGTTGATCCCATTTACAATTGCACCCCAAACCATAAGATACCCAGGAATAAATCTAACCAAAGAGGCCAAGAATCTGTACTCAGAAAACTATAGAATACTCATGAAAGAAATTGAGGAAGGCACAAAGAAATGGAAAAACGTTCCATGCTCATGGATTGGAAGAACAAACATTGTGAAAATGGCTATGATACCTAGAGCAATCTACACATTCATTGCAATCCCTATGGAAATACCATCCACTTTTTTCAAAAAAATGGAACAAATAATCCTAAAATTTGTATGGAACCAGAAAAGACCCCGAATAGCCAGAGGAATGTTGAAGAAGAAAAAGCTGGTGGCATCACAATTCTGGACTTCAAGCTCCATTACAAAGCTATAATCATCAAGACAGTATGGTACTGGCACAAAAACAGACACATAGATCAATGGAACAGAATAGAGAGCCCAGAAATGTACCCTCAACTCTAGGGTCAACTAATCTTCGACAAAGCAGGAAAGAATGTCCAATGGAAAAAAGGTTGTCTCTTCATGAAATGGTGTTGGGAAAATTGGACATCCACATGCAGAAGAATGAAACTGGACCATTTCCTTACACCACACCCAAAAATAGCCTCAAAATGGATGAAAGACCTAAATGTGAGCCAGGAATCCATCAGAATCCTAGAGGAGAACACAGGCAACAACCTCTTTGATGTCAGCTGCAGCAACTTCTTCCTAGACACATCACCAAAGGCCAGGGAAGGGCAAAAATGAACTATTGGGACTTCATCAAGATAAAAACTTGCACAGCAAAGGGAACAGTCAACAAAACCGAAAGGCACCTGCCAGAATGGGCGAAGAGAATTGCAAATGACATATCAGATAAAGGGCTAGTATCCAAAATCTATAAAGAACTTATCAAACTTAATACCCAAAGAACAAATAATCTAATCAAGAAATGGGCAGAAGACATGATCAGACATTTCTAAAAGAAGACATATAAATGGTCAACAGACACATGAAAAAGTGCTCAACATTCTTGGCATCAGGGAAATCCAAATCCAAACCTCAATGAGATACCACCTCACACCCGTCAGAATGGCTAAAATTAACAAGTCAGGAAACGACAGGTGTTGGTGAGGATGTGGAGAAAGGGGAACCCTCCTACACTGTTGGTGGGAATGCAAGCTGGTGCAGCCACTCTGGAAAACAGTATGGAGTTTCCTCAAAAAGTTGAAAATAGAGCTACCCTATGACCCAGGAATTGTACTACTGGGTATTTACCCCAATGATAAAATGTAGTGATCTGAAGGGGCACATGAACTCCGGTGTTTATAGCAGCAATGTCCACAATAGCCAAACTGTGGAAAGAGCCAAGATGTCCATCGACAGATGGATGGATAAAGATGTTGGGGTCTCCTTGGACTAGAGACTGGGGCGGATGGCAGGTACAGAGAGCTGAGCATCAGGCCACAGGAGTATTCTCATGCCTTGAAACCTAATGGAATTTGCCTCACTGTGTTTGAGATGTTTTGGAACCATGACTCCTTTATTCCTTCCAATGTCTCCATTTTGGAATGGGAATGTCTGTCCTATATCTGTCCCACCATTTTATTTTGGAAGCAGATAACTTTTCTTCTTTCATAGGCCCGCCGATGGAGAAGAATTTTACCCCAGGATGAGCCAAACCCAGCTCATCACATCTGAGATAGACGATTTAGAAGGTGAGATTTGGAACTTTTTGAACTGGTGATATTTAGATGAGGTTTTGAACTTAAGTTCATGCTGGAATGGGTTAAGGCTTTTGAGAAGGTTGTAAAGGGGTGAATGCATTTTGTATTTGGGAAGGACATGAATTCTGGGTGGCCGGATGATGGACTATTGTGGGTTGAATTGTGATTTCAAAAAGATATATTGGAGTCGTCGCCCCAGTACTTGTGAATGTGACCTTATTTGGAGACAGAGTCTTTGCTGGAATAGCCAATGATTCATACCCTCACAAGGAGAGAGAGATTTGGGGACAAGCAGAGACATAGAGAAGACACAGGGAAGAAAACCATGTTAAGGCAGAGGCAGATACTGGAGTTAAGCTACCACAAGCCAAGAAATGTGAAGGATTCCAGTAACCATCAGAAGCTAGAAGAGACAAGGGGGGAATCCTTTAGATCCTAGAGGAGTGTGGCCTTGCTAACGCTTCTGATTTCAGACTTCAAGTCCTAGAATTGTTAGATAATAAATTTCTGTTGTTTTAAGACACTTGGCCAGTGGTGATTTGTTATGGAAGTCCTAGGAAAGTAATGCAATGTAAGATTCTAGGAAAAACAAACTAATCTCTAGTGACAGAAATTAGATCAGTAACTGGCTGGAAATATGGGGGGTGGGTAGTATGCTGGGGATGGGAGGGAGCAGGAAAGGGGACCTTTTGAAACTTTTTGGGGTGAGGGATATGTTTGTTATTCTGACACAGTGATGGTTTCATGTGTGTATGAATATATCAAAATTTAGCAAAGTGTACCTTGTAAATATGTGCGGTTTATTGTATGTCAGTTTTACCTTGATTAAAATGGTAAGGAAAAGTCATTTGTGGGGACTAGGATTGGGTTTGGAATGGAATTGAGTGAGGCTGCTGAAAAAATAATGTAGAATCTATTTTCCTTCTTTTATCAGTGTTTCAGTTTCTTTTTTTCCGAAGAAAAAGAAAGAGAAAACATTGCACTTCTTTAAATTCTTGGAAATTAGCTCTTAAGTGGATTTAAATCAGTTCACATTAATCTCCCTTGGGCACTTTAGCCGTTGTCCACTTAGGGCACCTTTATCCTAACTTTGCTTTGGCTGTGTTCTATTCTCCCTTTTATCAAGCCCAGTAATTGGAAGTCTGCTTGGAATTGCATTTGTATTATTTGTCTCATTTTCTGTGAAAAGCCCCTTCCAATGCATTCTTAAACATTTTTAGAGTTGATAGAAACTTTGTCCTAACTACTGCTTACTTGTGACAACTATTTTATTCTGCTGTGGGGCAGATAAAGCTAACTAGCTTTCTTTCTTTCTTTTTTTTTTTTGAGTTTTTAAAAATTAATTAATTTGAGAGAGAGCATGCGCACAAGTTGGCGGGGGGGAGGGACAGAGACAGAGAATCTGAAGCAGACTCCTTGCTGAGCATGGAGCCTGATGTAGGGCTTGATCTCACAACCCTGAGATCATGACCTGAGCCAAAACCAAGAGTCAGATGCTCAACTGACTGCACCATCCAGGCGCCCCTAACTAGCTTTCTATTAAAGCAAGGTAAGAGTTGGGAATACACATCTACTTTTTTCTTGACCTGGTCTGGTAGTGCTGGATCACCTATATACATTAATGGTCTTTGCAAAAGATCCTGTGTGATTTGATGAAGTGTGATTGGTGAAAAGGAGGTAACAAAAGGAATTTACAGCTTTGTAGTCTTTTACATTGTTGAACAGTTTCTTCTTAAAACTTTTAATGACAAGTCTTTGGTTCTCTGATTTCCCTGGCCCTTCATTTCCGGTTTCTTTTTGTGCTCTTCTTTTTTTATTCTTCTTCTATCTTTTAATAGTACCTCTGTACTTTTACTTTGGATGACATTATATAAATGATCTAAATTAATGGGCATCAAGCATATACTTACCAGCCCCTGTTCTGCTGAGCCTTATACTTGTACATAGAGTTGCCTAAAGGGTATTTTCATTTGCATGTCCCACCTCCATGTAGTGAGACTCACCCATCCTGCCAGTATCCACTTCATAAATCTAAACATTGTAGCCACTTCTGCTCCTCCTCCCTTTCCAGGCAACACTTTACAGTCTTTTACTTTGAGTATCTCTTATTCCTTTCCTTTCCAAACCTACCATTTCCTCTGCATTTCAATCACACGTTACAATTCAATCACTAGATTGCAGACTGTTACCTATAATCTTATTCCCTTCTAGCGTATTCCATAGAAATATCTTTTCAAAATCAACATATGATCTGTTGAAATCTTTCAAAGTTTTCCACAATGTTCCTGAAAATTTTGAAGTTCTCATCTTAACCCATATGATAAAAGCCCCTGACCACACTTCTAGCCATATTTCTGTTGTTTGTTATACAGTTTTGAAAATACCATGCTACCATTTTATCAAGTTAAGATATTTCCCTTACTTTACTAGATAATTTTTTTTGGTTTGTATGTTTATTTATCATAAAGTATATTGAATTTTATTGAATGATGTTCCTTCATTATTGATGAAATACTATTGTTTTCTGCTTTACTCTGTTAAGGTGATAAAGTCAATTAATTGGATTTTTATTTTTATTTATTTTTATTTTTTAAAGAGTTTATTTATTTATTTGACAGAGAGCACAAGTACACAGAAAGGCAGGCACAGGGAGAGTGAGAAGCAGGCTCCCCACTGAGCAGGGAGCCCGACGTGGGGCTTGATCCCATGATTCTGGGATCATGACCTGAGCCGAAGGCAGATGCTTAACCAAGTGAGCCACCCAGGTGCCCCAATTAATTGGATTTTTAAAAAGTTACACCAGCCTTGCATTCCTATGTAAGAAAAAACTTTTCTATGATGTATTATGTTTTTTAAATAATTCAGCTTTTGTTTGTCTATATTTTGTTTTGATTTGGATCTATGTTCATGAGTGAGATTAGTGTATGATTTTTTTTTTCTCATATTGTACTTGTCTGGTTTTGGTATCTAGTTCCATTTAGCCTCATAAACAATTCCAGAAGTTGGGACTCTTTTTCATAAAATTCTTTGGAAAGTTTTGAAAACTGGAATTATCTATTTCATTTTTTAAGATTTTATTTATTTTAGGGAGAGAGAAAGTGAGCAAGAGAGAGAGAGCACAAGCAAGGGGGAGAGGCAGAGGGAGAAGCAGACTCCCCTTTGAGCAGGGAGCCTGATATGGTGCTCAATCCCAAGACCCTGGAATCATGACCTGAGCTAAAGGCAGACACTTAATGGACTGAGCCACGCAGGCGCCCCTGGAATTATCTATTTTTTCAAAGTTTGGTTGGAATCACCTATTGCACTAGCTGGGTCTGGAACTTTCTTTGTGGTTGGAGACATGTTTTAAACTTCTCATTCAAATTATGTAATGTCTTATGGAAATAGAAGGGCCTTCCATTCCTTCTTGAGCCAGGTTTTAAAAGTTACATATATTTTTGTATTTTAACATCTCATCTGTATTTTTATGTTTGTTTGTCTGGTATATTAAATAGAATCATCTTGTTTCTATGCTTTAATGATTTACAAAAAAACCACTATCTATCAACTTAAAAAGCTCAAACTTATAAAATGATGTTAGGATAAAAACAGGGGACATAACTCATAGATTCATATATAATAAGAGAACAGTGGTAACAACTTTGTGGTGATAAATTAGTAACAGAATAAAATGGAAAATATTCTAGAAAAATAGAATTTATTAAACCTGAGTTAAGAATAATTTGCATATATTTATATCCATTAAAATATTGAACAGTAGTTAAAATTTACATATCAAAATATCATCAGGTTCAAATGATTTTCTAAAAGCAATGTCTCTGTCATACACATATTATTCTTAAGAATTAAATATAGGAAAAGTTTTCCCAACATTTTATTACATTAGTATAATCTTTTTTTTATTATGTTATCTTAGTCACCATACAGTAGTTCATTAGTTTTTGTTGTATTGTTCCATGAGTCATTGTGTGTAACACCTAAGTGCTCATTGTAATGCCCATCACCGGGCCAACCAATCTCCCCACCCCTATCCCCTCTGAAACCCTCAGTCTGTTTCCTGGAGTCCATAGTCTCTTAATATAAAACATTAGAAGAGTATAGTTAAAGAAAGGAAAATTGTGGGGATATTTTAAATATCCTTAAAAAGTGACTACATACCCAAAGAAGCAATGTATAAGTAACTTAAACTAGTATGACCAAGTTGGATTTAACTCAGGACCCTATGTCTTTTGATTGAAACATTTAATCCATTTACATTCAAAGGAATTATTGATAGGTATGTACTTATTGCTATTTTGTTACTTGTTTTATGGTTGCATTTGTAGTTCTTCTCAGTTCCTTTTTTCCCTTGCTCTCTTCTTTCATGATTAGTTGGCTTTCTTTAGTGATACACTTGGATTCTTTTCTCTTTAGTTTTTGCATATCTATTACTGGCTTTTGATTTGTGGTTACTATTATGTTTGTATATATCATCTGCATATAGCAGTCTATCTTAAGTTGATGTTTGCTTAAGTTTGAACCCATTCTTTACTCTTTTCCCCCTCTTGTTTTAAGTATATGGTATCATACTTTACATCCTTTTCTGTGAGTCCCTTGACTTATTTTTACAGTTATACTTATTTTTACTGCTTTTGTGCTTCCTATTTTTCTTACTCTTACTTATGGTCTTTCCTTTCCACTTAGAGTCCCCTTTCACATTTCTTGTAGGGCTGGTTTCCACTCAGAATCCCTTTTCATATTTCTTGTAGGGTTGGTTTAGTATCCATAAATTCCTTTAGCTTTTGTTTATCTGGGAAATTATCTCTCCCTCTATTCTTAATGGTAGCTTTGCTTGATAGAATATTCTTTTTATTTATTTATTTATTTATTTGTGCACAATGGTGGTTTATTAAAGCACGGGTACAGGACCTGTGGGCAGAAAAAGCTGCTGCCCCTGGGTTGTGAGCAGTGGCTGATTATATACTATGGGGTTGGGGGAGGTAAGGAAAAAAGGAGGTTTCTGAAAGAACTTTTATACGCTAAAGAAGACTCACAGGATGCTGGAGGGCTTGCCATTGTCAAGTTAAGGTTTTTTACCCCTCTAGTAAGGCATTAACATGAAGATAGTTGGGAACTTCCTGGAGGAACATTACACTCTGCCCACTTCAAGTATCTGTCGATGGGCCGCAGGTTATAAAGTCTTTAACTGTATCTACATTTCCTTCTGGAAGCTAGGTTATTGATGATAGTATCGAATGCTTTGTTCTTGTAGATTGCTAAGACATTTGTAAACTGAGGGAGACTCTATAAGTTAGTTTTTCCTTTAGGGCAGCCAGAAATGCCTGAGGAATGTCACATATCTATCCCATGGTGGGGGGCAGGTTGTGGGGTGTCAGCTTCTGCTTTGTCCTCAGCTTGCCTTCTGTTCCCTCATCATTCCCCCCTGAACAATTTGACCCTTAAATCTTTAAGGTTGTTGAAAGTGGAAGGTCTCATCTTCTGTAATGTCTTCCTGCTGAACAAGGGTGTAGAGATGTCCCTACCTATGGGTCAGTATTGGTCAGTTGGGGAATGTATAGGGGAGTTACAAAAGGGGGAGGCAGCTGAATCCAACGCGGTCAACATCGATGAGCCTCCTTGAGTAGAAAGGATCATCTGTTAGCTGGAAGTTATGGCAGTGAAGAAGTCTTGACACTGAGACACTGGTGGGGAAATCTGGAGTAGGTGGTGCTAGGTCCAGGAGGTGCTCTTCTTGCTCCTTGACAAGGAAGGGAGGAGCCATGGTGCCTGAGACACAATTTTCCACTGAAGCTCAGAGTCCAGATGTAAGACTCAAAGCCCCACGTTCGGGCGCCGTATGATGGGGTTTTGGGATATAGGTGAGTTCAATGGGGTGGAGTCCAGAGCCGATGACTAAGAAAGAATTCTTGAGACGACTTTGGTGCAAAATGGTGGTTTATTAAAGCACGGGGACAGGACCCGTGGGCAGAAAGAGCCGCTGCCTAGAATATTCTTTCTTTTTAAAGATTTTATCTATTTATTTGACAGAGAGAGAGAGCACAAGCAGGGGCAGCAGCAGGTAGAAGGAGAGGGAGAAGCAGTCTCCCCACTGAGCAAGGAGCCCCATGCGGGGCTCCATTCCAGGACCCTGAGATCATGACCTGAGCCAAAGGGAGATGCTCAACGATAGAATACTCTTGATTGAAGGTTTTTTTTTTTTTTTTTTTTCCAGCAGTTTGAATGTTTCATGCCATTATCGTCTGGCCTGAAGAGTTTCTGCTGAAAAATCAGCTGATAGCCTTATGGGGTTTCCTTTGTATGTAACTGTGTTCTTTTCTCTTGCTGCTTTTAAAAAACTGTCCTAATCATTGATTTTTGCCATTTTAATTATTATGTGTCTTGGTGTTGATCTCCTTAGATTGATTTTGTTGGGAGCTTTCTGTACCTCCTGGATCTGGATTTCTGTTTCCTTCCCCAGCTTAGGGGAGTTTTCAGCTATTATTTCTTCAAATAAAGTTTCTGCCCTATTCTCTCTCTTCTTCTGGATTCCCTGTAATGTGAATGTTATTAGGCTTGATGGTGTTGCTGAGCCCCTGAGTCTATTTTTGTTTTTTATTCGGTTTTCTCTCTCCTCTTTAGCTTGATTGCTTTCCATTACACTCTCCTCCAGGTCACTAATCTGTTCTTTTGCTCCCTCTAGTCTACTTCCTAATTCCATCTAGTGTATTTTTAATTTCACTTATTTTTTCATCTCTCATTCATTCTTTTTAATAATTTCTATCTCTTTGTGTCTCACTCAGGTCTTCCACTCTTTTCTCAAGTCCAGTGAGTATCTTTATAACCATTACTTTAAATTCTCTATCAGGCATATTACTTACCTTCATTTCTTGTAGTTCTCTGGCTGTAATTTTGTCCTGTTCTTTCATTTGGGACCTATTCCTCCTCATTTTTTAACTCTCTGTGTCTGTTTGTATGTGTTAGGAAAGTCAGCTATGTCTCCTGCTCTTAGAAGTATTAGCCTCATGAAGAAGATGTCCTGGAATTACCTGCAGTAAAATGTACTCTGTCACTAGAACCTGGTGCTTGCAATGTCTTCCATGTATGTTTTGTGCACCCTACTGTTGTGGCTGAGCTAATTTGCTTTCAGTCTGATCATCTACAATGGCTCTCTTTGTCTGTTGTTGGTAGGCTTTCGTCCTTATGTTGTTAGTGTAGGCCAGTCTAGGGTCATGCTAGATTTGAGTTGAGTGAGACCAACTGTTTCCCACAAATGCAGTAGCGTGGAATTGTAGGGTGCTTTCCCTGTGTTGCCCCCCCGAGAAGCTCTTGTTGGTGGGTGGGGTCTGCCATCAGACCGGATGACCACCTCTAGCTCATTGCAGGAGCTGCAGTCAGGCTGGTTTGTTTGGGTATCTCCCTCTCTCCCCAGGGCAGGAGAAACTTTGTGGTGGTCCTGGCCCCCATCAGGGCTTGCACCCTGCCAGGCTTGTGGCATCACTTTGGATGAGCTCTGGCCAAGGGCATACTGGAGGGGGCAGTCCACAGGAGAGCACCAGTGCAGAGCACACTATGCCAGCAAGGTGCATGGGTCTGATCTGGCAGGAGACCTGCAAACAAGGCCTCGCTGGAGGAGCCAGATCACAGAAGTGTGTGTGGCAGGGTGTGCTGTTGGTAAGTTAGGTGGAGAGTATTTGTGCTGCACGGGTTCCTGCAGTTGTCTGTATATGTAGGCTGGGCATGGGGGGGCAAGGGAGGGAAATGGTGCCTGCCAGGTCTTTTGTTCTTGGAGAAGTCTCTCAATGATCCCTACCCCTCCAGCGCATGCTTTGAGATTAATAAACAAATCTCACAAGTCCATTTGGCTTCCAACTTTGTCTCTGCCCTTCCTACCCTCTTTGATGTGGACTTTACTCTACATTTAGCTGTGGAGAATCTGTTCTCTCAATCTTTGGTTTGTTTTCTGGGTATTTGCACTGATGTGCATGTTATCTACTTGTATCTGTGGGATGAAGTGAGAATAGGATCTTCTTACTCTGCCATCTTCCCCAGGAAGTCTTGAACAAGGAATTCTTATACCCAGAATTTATAAAGAACTTCTACAAGTTAATAAAAACAGATAATCCAATGGTATTAAAAAAAAACATAGCAGGAGCTTCACAAAGGAGGATATTCAAGTGCCAGTGAACATATAAAAAGATCATTTATTTCATAAGCCATTAAGAAAATGAAAAGTCAAAACTGCACAACCAAATTTGCTTAAGTAAAAAAGACAGAAAATACTAAGTATTTACTCATATATGGAGCAATTGGAGTTCTCCTGTGCTGTGGTGGGAGTATAAATCAGTACATTTGGTTTATGAAATTGGCAGTGTGTACTAAAGCTAAAACATCCATTCCTCTGATCCTATATTTGTATTTGTAGGTATATGCCCAACAGAAGTAAGTACAAATTTTCACCTAAGGACATGTACATGAATTTTCATAGCAGTACTTTTGATAAAAGCAAAGAAATGGAAACTACCCAAATGTCTTCCAAACATAGGATGGGTAACTAAATTGTAAGAAATGGATAAATTGTGGAATTTTCTACAGCAATGAGATTGAACGATTTACAACAATTAAAGAAGCTAGATAGCAAAGATATACTATATGATTCATTTATAAAGATACAAAGCCAGGCAAACCTAATTTATGCTCTTGTCAGGTGGTAGTTATCTTGGATGAAATGGGTCAGGACAGTGATAGGAAGGGAACATAAGCATGCCTCCTGGGATGGTGTAATGTTTTCTTTCTTGATCTGTGTGTTATTTACATGAGTTTGTTCAGTTTGTAAAAATTCATTGAGTTTATGCTTATGATTTACATACTTTACTGCATTATTCTTCTATCAATATTAAAAAACACCTGCTTGTGGTAATCCACCTAATATCTATGTGATTTGAAGCAGGAAGTCTTTTTAACGTACCACTTCTGCTATATTACCAAAGGCTATAGTACCCCTGGGGCACCTTTCTTCATGTTGGCTTATTCCAGCTCTTTGGGACAAAGAACAGAATACATTTGTTGTTTCTAAACTTGGCTGTGTATCAGAAAACCTTAGGGGAGTTTTAATAAAATACAGATTTACATTCTTGGGTAGACCTGGGAAACTATAATTAAAAAAACAAACTTTTTCGGGAGAACTTCATATACATACAGGTTTGGAAAACTAGGTTAAACTACTCCAAAGAGTCCCAGAGGGATTCATGAGGCATAATGTTAATTTATAATTACATTGACAAAGTTCTGACCTTGGTTATTTCATGCCTTTTTTGCTGATGGAATCCATTTTAAATAGATAAAACTCAACTTGTTTTGCTTAGCATCATCCTATTAAGTCAGATCCTTTTTTTTAGAAAAAAAATGTCAAGTTATAATCAAATTAAGTTGCCTAATCTCTGTTGCCTGTAATTGGAGGATAATACCTATCTTACATAGTTGTTATAAGGATTAAATGGAAAATACAATCACTTAGTGTAGATAGTGTATGGTACATAATAAATTTGTTGAATGAATTTCAAGGATCTCTGTAAAAGTGGCATTTCTCAGTCAAGTCAGAGCTCTTTTTTCAAATGGTGCTGTAATTAGAATACCAAAATGATACAGCTGCCCACTGGCACTAGGCACATCTTTAAGCTATTTATTCCAGCCATGGTACTGTGGTAATGAATTTGTGCTCATCAGCCATGACCTCTTCATGTTCCTGTGTTGGATCATCACCACACTTTTGTAAAATGCCTGGCATTTTAGTGTTAGGGGGAAATTCCAGAGTCTGTGGACATGAGCAGAACCAGTCTTTTCAAGTGTAAAATTAAATCTCCTCTCCATTCTTTCTTAGCATCATGATTTAACCAATGAGCCAACCAGCCACAGGGAATTAATTTAACAACAATCATGTAATTGGTATGAAATGCTCCACTAATTCAGAAGACCAGTTTTGTCACATATCCTTAATTTTTTCAATTAATCACTTCAGTACCCATCTTCCTTATTTATCAGGAAACCTAGAATCTTCCTCTTGGGGTTTCCCCTTACCCTGAATTTACCTAAGAACGTCAGAGTCTCACACAGCCACAAAGCAGTTCATATTTTTGCACCAACAAGAAGGAATCTTAGGGTCTTACTAGTCTACGGCCATGGCATCTGTTGCTTTATGGTGGGCTTGACTTTTGAGTTTAGTCCTGCTGTTGTGGAATTAGTATGGAATCATTGATCTTGTGACATCTACATAATCCAGAGTCCTGCAGAGTCTATTGTGTTTTTTGAAGATGGGTAATCCTTTAGTGCTAAGCTGCTGTCATGGTTCCTGGTAGTGCTGAGACAAGATCAGTTAGGTATTTTGGTCACTTCACAGATCCGAAGCCACTGTCTTCTTTCCCTACAGAGGGATCAACTCTTTAACTCCAGAATGTCTGCTATTATTTCTTTTCTCCAGACTGTGGTTCTACTCACTCAGCCTTCTAAATAAGACTAACTTTTATGACTTCAGGAGTTCATCTCTATACTTTCTGTATACTTTCTGTATTCATCTTCTAATAGCCATGACATTCAAGGAGGGGGATCTGTCTTGCTGCTTCACCATACTTTATAATCTGTGGCTTGCCTTCCTTATGCCCATGTCCTGCTCCCGAACCTATCTCTTCTCGAAATGGTAGACAGTGGAAATATTCTCTACGTTCCTGATAAAACCACATTATTCACTCAGAGGATCATGTCTTTGTTCCCTGAAAGATACACATGGAATGGTATTCTCCATAATCAGTACATTTATACCTGGGAATTCCAACCGAAATTGTACTGCCAATGGGAGAATATTAACTTTACGGTTAGATTGGTTTAGTATCACTGGTATTACATTTAACACTACATTGGTATTAACTTTCTGGAAATGGAAACTCTTGGACCTCATCCCCAGATTATATATGGAGTTAGAAAGTTTGGGGATGAATAGAAGCAGTCTATTTCAACCAGTTCTCTGGGAGATTGTGATCAAGGATAGAGTTTGGGTGTTGGGGGAGATCATTGAAAAGACATGACTGCTGGTTGACTTGTGAGCGGGACCTGGGCGCTTGGAGGCTCCTCACCCCCTCTCCTGTTCTTGGAATATGGGTTCTGCTTGTGTTTCCTGTTCCTAGAAGTTGCTCCAAGGACATAGTTTTGAGATAGTAATGTGGTGTTAAGAATACCTACATGGTACACATGACTAAATGTAGTTAAGACCTCTATATAAACTTTTAAGGTTTGGCAGGTGGATATAAGAATCCATTCATCTTGTTGCAACCCAAGATAACCTTGTATGTAAGTCCCATTTACTTTCTAAAAGTACCACCTGCCAACCTGGAGTGGCCTGCCTCTTTCTTGGTTTCTCTCCGCCCTCTGCTTTCAGAGACAGTTTCAGATTGTACCCTGAAAACTCCCCTGGGGCTTGCAAACCAACACCGAGAACTGCTGGTCTAGACAGAAACATACTTCATGATTGTTTTTCAAATGGGAAGTGAGGAGCTAACTTCTATGTTCTTGCTGATGTCTTCTGAGTGTCAGCAGTTCTTCAAACATGAACACACAGAGACATCTCCTCTAGAATAAATAACAGTTGGTAGAAAATGTGTGGGATAAACAGGCTTTTCTTGGAGTTTAAAAAAAGATCTGTTCCTGTTGGTGGTCCTGAATTGAGGGCTCAGTGTTCTATATCTGGGATACAGGAGGAAGCACTGAAGAAACCCAGGGAACTCACTATGTTGTTCCTTAGATTCCCCAGGTGCCTTAGGCTGTCTGCCTTGTCTTTATAGATTTCAGCACTTCTTTGCTTGTTTGTGGTGTTACATCTACAGTGTTTTTGTTATAAGAGGACAGAACTGGGAGGAATGGAGCTATTACATCTTGGCAGAACTAGAAATCTTGTGAAGCTCTGGATGGTCAAGTCACCATGACCTTGTTGTAGTGTTTCATGTCTTTTCCAATGTAGATATATTTTTGTTAATGGGATTAGGAATGGATATTTTGATATATGCTGAGATAATTTCAGTTCAGATATACTATATAATATTATTGGGCAATAGGAATAATAAATTTTTAAGAACTTTGTACTTGTACCCTGTGATCTCTTGTCAAAGAATGTGTTCCACCTGGGAAAATGTATCGTAAGAACAGAACAAAGAGAGCCCCAAAGAAATAGTGACAGTGGCAGATTTTACTTCATCTAGGTGACAAACTCATGGCAAGGTTACACATCTTATATATGTACCCTATCCATCTAACTCAGAAATAGAATTTCAAGATTTGGAAAATGTTGGGAAGTACATTCTGCAATGCAGTGTGCTTTTGCCACTGTCATCATTTCTCAGAAATGAGAAAGAGCTTGAGGAGCACTTTTATATTTTCAGGTCTTAGTTTGCACTTGAATTGCATGGTTGGCGTGAATTCAATCAGGAAGAGATTTACCTGCAACAGATAAGAGCTAAAAAGGAGCATGTGTCCGAACTCAGTTAGTGTGATAGTTTCATCATTTAAATCGCAAAAGATAAAATTTTATTAAATGTTTTCAGAAAATTATTTGAGAATATAAATGCATATTCATTTTAATGATACCTATGCACAAATCTGCTCATATCACTCATCAACCACTTTTCTTGTTTATTTCCTAAATACTCATTTATTCTTCCATTACTTACATGATTTAAATTAACCAAGCTGGTTGTGGGATTATAGTGTGGGTTCTGTTGTAAATAATGTACTTAACCCTAATCATTATTACAACAACTTGTATGAACTCTATGGGTGACTGCTTTCTAGTCCTTTTGCATAATGTAGTATAAGCTTTAAAAAACACATCTACTTAGATAGATATCTATGACAAAATGTTTCTAAAATGCTGTATACTCTGTTTAATTAAGGTTAATTTCTTTCTTTCTCTTTGATGTTCATATGCTAATTCTCTAGAATCTATTTCTCTGTTCATCTGTCACATTTTTAGGGTACTGTGAGATATCTAGAAAATTTAAAATTTGGCATGCATACTTTGATATTTATTTAAACAAGAAAAATCCATTGTTCAACTTTTTGTTTTACGGGGGGTGTTTTAAAACACAGTTTTGTCTAATTTTAGATTGCATGAATGTAATATCCCAAAGTGAGGAGTAGTAGGTGTAATTAACAGTCATTTGTTAAATGTTGCTAAAACCTTTTTTTGTGTTATACTGTAGAACTCGATCTTTCCAGGAATGATGAGTGATAACACTCATGGAGCATTGCCATGGAATGCTCACCCAAGGCTTGGTGTGCAGGGTTTTTATTGGGGATCAGTTATGTAGGCAAGGCTGCCTGCCTGCCTGCATGCCTGCCTGCCTGATCTTAGTATCCAGCCCTATTAAGGGGTCAAGGTCCACAACGTAAGTAGTACTGTTAGTATAGACTATCTAGAGTGGCCCACATTTCCCAGGTAAACAAAAATACTCTTACCAGGCAGGATATTCCAAGAACAAAGATGTTACCTTCTAGGAGCTGGGCAAGGGACAAAGCTTTCTGTGGATTATTAAGGGTTTAGACAACCTAGATTTGCTGAATTAATCCTTTGTTACACAGTTTTATGTTGAAAATTAAATACTTTAGTGACTGTGTAGCAAATCCTTTTGCAGGTCATGTAGTTTCCATTTTTTTTTAAATAATTGTGAGCTGATGAATCATTAAAACCATTTTGGATGATGATCATGTAACAAGTCTTTTTGTAAGTCATGTGGTTTCTATTTTTTTCTTTTAAACAATTTAAATATTTGTGAGCACATAGATCATTAAAACTGTTTGTAAAAATCAGTATGTGGTTTCCGCCATTCAACTCTTTCTTTTCAGTTTAATTTTTATGTATGTAAGATTTTATATATTTATTTATGAAATATGAAATATCAGAATAGAACTGGTCTTGAACATGTTTTATCTAGCAATGGGTCACACTCACCAAATTGATACATGGACTAATTTTTAAAGTCTCATTCATCTCTTCAAAAGTCCATGTCCAGTATAATTTTAACTTTATATGTATTAATGTTTATTAAGAATTTTATTACAATCATATAGTAGTAGTATAACTACAATGATAATTTCAGAGTATTTTTAACCCTCAGAATATTATGGCCATAGTAAATAACAAAATAAATTTCAGTTACAAATAAGCATGATAGAATCATTAATAAAATATTTTCAGGTTTAAAGTTATAATGGGTAAATTTTGTGTTGGAAGTGGAATGAAAATATTAATTCAAGGAGGAAAATGAATAATTAAAATCTTTGTTGTAAGTTTGTATAATTTTTAAATGGATGACAGTGGGTATCATGTTATGACACTATTTAGATTACATTAGATACATTTCAAAGAGGTATATAACAATGTTATTTTAAAATATACATAATTATAATATGCATAAATTTGGAAGACACTTCTCTGTAAATCTCAGATTTCTACTGTCTAGGCATTACAAGCCAAGTGCACCATACCTATTTTTCAGAGATGTTTGTATAAGCAGATGGCATGGAAAGATGGAGCCAGTGACTCTGGCACAAATTTATTTAAATTCCCTGCATTAAAGATGGAGACACCTTCCTCCTTTCCCCAGAGATACTTGCTTATATTCCAGGGTAATAAGGACAAGGCCTCTCTCCAGAGGAGATTGTGGGCAGATTTTCCAATTGTCCTGATAGAAGATCAGAGTCTGCAAATCCAGGGGTTTCCCTCCTGTAATGCATGCCCCAATGTGTGTGCAGGCAATACCCAGCCCTAGTCACATCACCATGTAGAAACTGGGGCTTGGGATCAATGGCACGATGGTACTATTGCTGAAAGTAATAAACTCTCTTAATCCCTTTGGACTCCTTGTTTCCTTACTGACTGAATTTGTGGTAGTGTGACAAGCCAACCTTGCAGCTGCAACCATAGCCCTGCTAAGGTACTGCTTGATTACTTGTCAGTGACACACTTTGCAAATAATTAAACATATGAAACAATTCAGAAGTGAACTTAAACATCAAAACCCAAGGCTTTTTCTTTAGCTCCTATGATAGTGTTTGGCATATATTGGGCACTAAAATATATTTACTAAATGGATGAGTGGAAAAGTAAATAATTGAATTCATGAATGTAAAATTTTCTAATCCATTTTTCTTCCAGACTGCTGTGGGCTGGAAAGGATGCTAAATATGTTGATTATGCCTAAGGGAGGAAGTATTTTAAGAATTTAGTTTCACTCATTCATACATTTCTTTAAAAATATGTATTCAATTCCTACTCTATTTAATGGGTACAGGAAAGCAAAAGGGAATAAGAGGCAATCTTTTTTTTCAAGGAAGTCTAGTGAAAAAATGCACCAATACAATGCAATATTATTTGTTCAAATGAAGGAATATGCAAAATATCAGGTGACTATGGAGTTTAGAATGTTTTCTTTTGTCTGAGGGACTTCCCCAAAGAGGTGATACTTTGAACTGACTCTTGAATTAGAGGTAGGAGTTTGTTAGGATGTGCGTGCTTATCACAAGAGCAAAGGAGTGAGATATTCAAGATATTAGTAGAGATGTGGCATATATAATTTAATCCTAAGTGAAGAACTAAATCATTTTCAATATAT
The DNA here is from genome assembly GCF_003265705.2 of Callorhinus ursinus. Classification (NCBI taxonomy): domain Eukaryota; kingdom Metazoa; phylum Chordata; class Mammalia; order Carnivora; family Otariidae; genus Callorhinus; species Callorhinus ursinus. The sequence goes on along the minus strand of NW_027397085.1, from coordinate 13,486,544 downwards.
TAAAAATATTACACCAAACCTCTGAGGAATATATGGAATCACTGTATTGTATACCTGAAACTAACATAACATCATATGCTAACTACATTGGAATTAAAATTTAAAAAAGAACATCAATAATAATAACCAAATTATGATGGATTGACTTGAAATCTGAAACTGTCAAAAATAATCATTTTTGATTTTTTGATAATCCATTTTTTGATAAAGCATTGAGGAGGTCAACCTCCAAGCTTTGGGTTTGATGACCTGTTTCCTAAACTGAATGTGTTAATGGCCTTCCACGCATCATTTTTTGCCTTTTGAGAAGTTTTACAGGGCAACTTAGGTTCCCTTGGAAGAGCTCAGAGTTAAGAAGCAGTCAGCCAAATGAAATACATTCTAAGTCAACTGTGGACACTTTGGTAGAGCCAAAATAGATGAATAGCTCTGAGCTAAGTATTGTTAATTCCTATAATGCCACCCAGATCCTTATATTTAGCTTTGAGCTGTTATTGATCTAAAACATTGTGCTAAGTCAGACTTTATAATGCAAAAGGAAATTTTTTAAGAATGGAAGATACTTGAGACAAGAAATATTACCTTAGACCTCTGGGTTTGTGTTGTATTTTGTTAGAATGACATTTTTCATAACATTTTTCAAGGGCTCAGTAATGGCATTTTATGTAGCATTTAATTATGATTTTCTGTAAAGACTTTAAGGTTACTTTTTTAAAAAAAATTTGAGTTTAACACAGTAGTTATGTTGCATTCTGGCATCCTGACCTTTTAAAAACATGTCATTTCATTATGTTCCAGATATGTAAGTGATGTGCTCTTTTATGGCTTTGCCCAAGGGAGAACTCATAATGAAGACAAGAGCCAGCTAGAGCTCATACCCTTTGAATCTCTGACATTCTCCTTTCCAGGTAAACTGTACTTGTCAATAGAGGGGAGGCTTTCTAGTTCCCAGTACCTGATATAATTATGGATGCTGTTGTATAGAAGAGAGGCAAAAATAAACTGTGTAGGGTACAGGAAAAGTTGAATCAGATCTGGTTCAGTGTTTGTCCCTGCCCTATGGCTTCCTGAAGTGTCTTTTGACAGATGCACTTCACAGTGATCTCCTCCATCTCTGACCCAACCGAGGCCTATATTATCTATATAGTATGTTTTGGCACTTAATCATTTACTGTCCTGTAATATAAATATTTATGTGTATGACTTGTGTCTCTAATTAGGCCGCAAGCCTTAGTGGGAAAGAATTTTGCCTTCTGTTTTTTGGTATCCTCTTTAACTCTTAATATTCAGCATGTAGCAGATGCTCTATAAATTTTTATTTGATTCAACCTAGCTTACCATCTTTAATGTATGGTAGCAGAAGAACCATGGAAGTATCACTCGCCTGGGGATGCTTACTGGTCATGCTAGTGAGCCAGCTGGATTCCCTGTCCAACCCTCCCAACCCTTCTTTCCTCCTTTCAGTGTAGCTGTATTCTTTGCACTGCTCCCTTGTATACTGTTGAACCACGGGACATACTCTGGGAACAAACAAAATGTCCTCTTTTACTTCAGACAAACTCAAAAGTGATGAAAAGTATATCATAAAACATTACCAGTTGTTCAGGTTATATGAGGCAAATGAAATACATTTCAGAATGCCAGGTGAGAAGAGCTCTATCAGTAAAACATTGCTGGTAACAATGAAATGATCAACAAAGTATTAAAGGTATAAGGTTTAAGTCCTAGGGCAGAAGAAGAAAAGGGCTTAAATTGGAAATTGGGATAACGAGAGTTGGTCTGTGGTTGGACAGGGAAAATGGGGAAGATATTGAGGAGGAGTTCTGCAGGGAGCATTTAGACTTGACAACGCAAAAATCCAGGTTAAATCTGACATAAGTTCCCCCTACTTGTAAAGCTTAGGGGAGAACTATCTCAAGTAGCTAGAGATGATTTAGTTCTTTGACTATGCCCTCTAAGGAATCAAGCTCTAAGAATACCATGTGCAAGTGGGCATGACTAAATTTAGATCCTCCGCATGTAGGACAGTGTATTAGTTAGATTAGGCTAATTGCTGTCACAGATAGACCCAAGTCTGTACAGTGGCTCAAGCCAAAAGAGCTTTATTTCTTGCTAAGAGTACCAAGTGTTTGCCCAGGTTGTCATGGTGGTCTTCCTCCATGTCGCTATCTAGGGTCCTGGTTGATGGGGGCTCTGGCTTCTTTAATATGTAACCTCCAAGGTCTCTACAGCATTGACATATATCATCTGTATTTCAGCCAGCCATAAGGGGAGAAAGGCAGAGGGGAACAACTGTGGGATGTTTTAGGGTCAGGTCTTGCTGGAGCATATATTTCCATTGACATTTATTCCAATGTCTAGAACTCAGTACATGGCCACACCTAAATGCTTGGAGAATTCAGAGAAAGTGATGGGGGAGGCATACCTGCTCAGGGAGAAAAGGATGAGAATCCTGGAAACTTCCCAGTTTCCTTTTATTGGTTGTACCTGTAACACTGTGTGTGTGTTCAGGTATACGTGTAGTTATGTCAGGTATGATTATGCATAGATGCATCTTATAAACATCTCTGGGCCGGAGGCATGTGAACCATGCCAAAGTGACTTTCCCTGATTCATAAGGATTATTGTTTATTTGACTTAAAGTCATTTTCCTGACTATAAAAAAAACTTTGTCCCCAGAGCTTTATTGATTAAGGTGCCCTTATGGTGGCATCTTAATAGCACATCTTACACTTGATGCCTTTGATAATCTTTTTAAAATTAGCAAATGCTCATTGAAATTTATCCAAGGTGAGATTTTTTTGGTGTTTCAGTGAAGAATTATATAGAATATGAATAATTTAGTGCTAAACTAATCGAATTTTGCATTACATAGTCTATAAAATATAAAAGCCTTCCAGTGCCTTTCTGAAACTTTAATGGATTTGTACATTTCAGTTTTGTTTTTTTTTAACTTGGTAGTGTGCTGGCACCATTGCCCAAAATTACTCCACAGGAACAGCTGTGGGCAATAGCATTAACATAACCTGTTAATGAATTAGTCTTTAATGTTCTGAAGTGTTCTTCCTTTGTTTTAATACTTCCTTAACATTCAAAGGGAATCACTAAAATGATTTCTTCCTAGTTCAATTATAAATGTTTGTGTAACTTCATTTGGCAACAGTTTATAAAATATCAGAAATTTGATAGGAACTGTGGTAACCCCGGAGAAATGAAATTACATGCCACATAGTGGGCGCTAAAATATTTGTTGACAAATGAATGAAAACATCCAAGATCCGATCACCTCTCTTTTGATCTAATATATCACTTCTTATCTGAATAATGAATTACTCATTGAAACACCTACGTATCAAGAACGCTGTCCCTGTACTGGCACAACCACCAAACTTACTGAGTAGTAGACCCATTGTAGGCTGTGACTGACTTGGCTGAACTGTTAAAAGTCAATTCTGAATCAAGGTAGAGTCTGAAAGTAGATATTTTATTTTGAATTATATATTTTATTTGTTTATTAGTTATCTCTTAATTAAATAATTACAGCCTTGCTCCCACATGTTATATAGTTTGCAAGTTTATGCTACAGCAGGCAGACTAAATCACAGTGTAATAAAACACGGGTGTCTGAATTGGAAAACTACAAGACATATATCAGATCTTAGAAGAAAAAGTAGGATAGAATTTCATAGTCAACTTTCCCTCTGATTATAGAAACCTGGCTTCAATCATTTGCTATACTGTCAACACTTGATTGGTTCTTTTTACAGGTTATTTTGGGTAATCTGAATCCTTGGCTTATACAAAAAAATCACCTTACTGTGTTTTAGAATGAAGCTCCTAAATCAATACAAAAATAAATTAATTGAGCATTTACTTTATACCAGCCAATTCAACGAAATAATTCAATTTTATTCAATTCAGTAAACATATTGATTGCTCTCTATTGAAAGACACTGAGCTGGTTTTGTAAATATTCATATGTAATTGAATTAAGAGATATGTCTATAATTAGTGAGTTTTTGGCCTTGTTAAATATTATGATTGTGAAAACTCATCAGTCTGTTTGATATATATCATCTCTGGAAGAAACCTCCTTGATTGGCATCTGAAAATGCTACTGTGTGTGTGTGTGTGTGTGTGTGTGTGTGTGTTTTAAGATTTTATTTATTTATTTGAGAGAGAGAGAGAGATAGAGCATGCAGGTGGGGGCAGGGGCAGAGGGAGAAGCAGACTCCTTACTGTGCAGGGAGCCCGATGTGGGGCTCCATCCCAGGACACTGGGATCATGACCTGAGCCAAAGGCAGACGCTTAATGACTGAGCCACCCAGGCGCCCCTGAAAATGCTATTATTGATACATCAAAATGTAACAGCTGTATTTATGTTTCCTCTTCTATTCATTTATGATTGGGGAACATGGTCATCTTGAGTTAGAGATGCATGTTTTGTTAAACAGATACATGTGCACACACTCCTTTTAGTTCCTGTTTAGCATGTACCTTAAACTGCCCCTTCTGAGCTAGTTTTGATAGAAAATAGAAAATGAGGTTGGAATATTTGGGCTTCAGAACAGTGGACTTAGGTGATAGTCCCAGGTTCCAGTGGGAAGAGGCATAATGTCTGCAAACAACTGGAAGTGTTTTTTGGCGGAGCGACCTTAAAGAGGAGTTTTTTGGTGTCTCCCCTCCTCCCTTCCAGCCCTCTAGCCTTGGCAGAGAGCGATCTTTCCCGGTGCTCTTGGGCTTACCTGCTGCCCATGGAAAGTCCCACATGGTCCTATCTTCTGGCAAGACTTCCACACTTTAGAACTTACTCTTCCCATCAGGCATTCCAGAAAATCATTACCTATGCTCAGCTTAGCAGGATGTACTCAAGGTCTGTTACTTGTAGGCTTAGCTCCACTTGATTCCAAAATCAGTGAGAACAAAATAAAAGTGTCATGGCCTTTTTTCCTCTCAGAGTATGGTTTGGAACATCCACAAAATATCTAATGAGACTGGGGTTGGGGAGAGAACCCCAGCAATTGATGGGCTTGGTTCTGTAGTCTCTATTTCTTTTTTTAAAAATTTTTTATTGTTATGTTAATCACCATACATTACATCATTAGTTCTTGATGTACTGTTCCATGATTCATTGTTTGTGCATAACACCCAGTGCTCCACGCACACTGTGCCCTCTTTAATACCCATCCCCAGGCTAAACCATACCCCACCCTCCTCTCCTCTAGAACCCTCAGTGTGTTTTTCAGAGTCCATCCTCTCTCATGGTTCGACTCCCCCTCTGACTTACTCCCCTTCATTCTTCCCCTCCTGCTATCTTCTTCTTTTTCCTTTTTCTTAACCTATGTTGCATTATTTGTTTCAGAAGTACAGATCTGTGATTCAACAGTCTTGCACAATTCACAGCGCTCACCATAGCACATACCCTCCCCAATGTCTATCACCCAGCCACCCCATCCCTCCCACCCCCCACCACTCCAGCAACACTCAGGTTGTTTCCTGAGGTTAAAATTTCCTCATATCAGTGAGGTCATATGATACATGTCTTTCTCTGATTGACTTATTTCACTCAACATAACACCCTCCAGTTCCATCCACGTCGTTGCAAATGGCAAGATCCCATTCCTTTTGATGGCTGCATAATATTCCATTGTGTATATATACCACCTCTTCTTTATCCATTCATCTGTCGATGGACATCTTGGCTCTTTCCACAGTTTGGCTATTGTGGACATTGCTGCTATAAACATTGGGGTGCACATACCCCTTCGGATCCCTACATTTGTATCTTTGGGGTAAATACCCAGTAGTGCAAATGATGGATCGTAGGGTACCTTTATTTTCAACTGTTTGAGGAACCTCCCTGCTGTTTTCCAGAGGGGTTGCACCAGCTTGCATTCCCACCAACAGTGTAGGAGGGTTCCCCCGTCTCCGCATCCCTGCCAACATCTGTCGTTTCCTGACTTGTTCATTTTAGCCATTCTGATGGGTGTGAGGTGGTATCTCATTGAGGTTTTGATTTGGATTTCCCTGATGCCGTGCGATGTTGAGCACTTTTTCATGTGTCTGTTGGCCATTTGGATGTCTTCTTTGGAAAAATGTCTGTTCATGTCTTCTGCCCATTTCTTGATTGGATCATTTGTTCTTTGGGTGTTGAGTTGGATAAGTTCTTTATAGATTTTGGATGCTAGCCCTTTATCTGATATGTCATTTGCAAATATTTTCTCCCATTCTGTTGGTTGTCTTTTGGTTTTGGGGACTGTTTCTTTTGCTGTGCAAAAGCTTTTTATCTTGATGAAATCCCAATAGTTCAATTTTGCCCTTGCTTCCCTTGCCTTTGGTGATGTTTCTAGGAAGAAGTTGCTGTGGCTGAGGTCGAAGAGGTTGCTGCCTGTGTTCTCCTTTAGGATTTGGATGGACTCCTGTCTCACATGTAGGTCTTTCAACCATTTGGAGTCTATTTTTGTGTGTGGTATAAGGAAATGGTCCAGTTTCATTCTTCTGCATGTGGCTGTCCAATTTTCCCAACACCATTTGTGGAAGAGACTGTCTTTTTTCCACTGGACATTCTTTCCTGCTTTGTCAAAGATGAGTTGACCATAGAATTGAGGGTCCATTTCTGGGCTCTCGATTCTGTTCCATTGATCTATGTGTCTGTTTTTGTGCCAGTACCATACTGTCTTGATGATGACAGCTTTGTAATAGGGCTGGAAGTCCGGAATTGTCATGCCGCCAGCTTTGCTTTTCTTTTTCAACATTCCTCTGGGTATTCGGGGTCTCTTCTGGTTCCATACAAATTTTAGGATTCTTTCTTCCATTGCTTTGGAAAAGGTGGATGGTATTTTGATGGGGATTGCCTTGAATGTGTAGATTGCTCTAGGTAACATTGACATCTTCACAATGTTTGTTCTTCCAATCCATGAGCATGGAACGTTTTTCCATTTCTTTGTGTCTTCTTCAGTTTCTTTCATGAGTATTTTGTAGTTTTCTGAGTACAGATCCTTTGCCTCTTTGGTTAGATTTATTCCTAGGTATCTTATGGTTTTGGGTGCAATTGTAAATGGGATCGACTCCTTGATTTGTCTCTCTTCTGTCTTGTTGTTGGTGTATAGGAATGCCACTGCTTTCTGTGCATTGATTTTATATCCTGCCACTTTACTGAATTCCTGTATGAGTTCTAGCAGTTTTGGGGTGGAGTCTTTTGGGTTTTCCACATATCATATGTTTTCCACATATCATTCCACAGTATCATATCATCTGCAAAGAGTGAGAGTTTGACTTCCTCTTTGCCGATTTGAATGCCTTTGATTTCTTTTTGTTGTCTGATTGCTGTGGCTAGGACTTCTAATACTATGTTGAATAGCAGTCGTGATAGTGGACATCCCTTCCATGTTCCTGACCTTAGAGGAAAAGCTCTCAGGTTTTCCCCATTGAGAATGATATTTGCTGTAGGTTTTTCATAGATGGCTTTTGTGATATTGAGGTAGGTAACCTCTATCCCTATACTCTGAAGAGTTTTGATCAAGAAAGGATGCGGTACTTTGTCAAATGCTTTTTCTGCATCTATTGAGAGGATCATATGATTCTTGCTCTTTCTTTTGTTAATGTATTGTATCACGTGGATCGATTTGCGGATGTTGAACCAGCCTTGCAGCCCAGGAATAAATCCCACTTGGTCATGGTGAATAATCCTTTTAATGTACTCCTGGATGCTATTGGCTAGTATTTTGGTGAGAATTTTTGCATCCATGTTCATCAAGGATATTGGTCTGTAATTCTCTTTTTTGATGGGGTCTTTGTCTGGTTTTGGGATCAAGGTAATGCTGGCCTCATAAAATGAGTTTGGAAGTTTCCCTTCCATTTCTATTTTTTGGAACAGTTTCAGGAGAATAGGTATTAATTCTTCTTGACATGGCTGATAGAATTCCCCTGGGAAGCCGTCTGGCCCTGGGCTTTTGTTTCTTGGGAGATTTTTGATGACTGTTTCAATTTCCTTAGTGGTTATAGGTCTGTTCAGGTTTTCTATTTCTTCCTGGTTCAATTTTGGTAGTTGATACATCTCTAGGAATGCACCCGTTTCTTCCAGGTTATCTAATTTGCTGGCCTAGAGTTGCTCATAATATGTTCTTATAATTGTTTGTATTTCTTTGGTGTTGGTTGTGATCTCTCCTCTTTCATTCATGATTTTGTTGATTTGGGTCATTTCTCTTTTCTTTTTGATAAGTCTGGCCAGGGGTTTATGAATCTTGTTAATTCTTTCAAAGAACGAGCTCCTAGTTTCGTTGATGTGTTCTACTGTTCTTTTGGTTTCTACTTCATTGATTTCTGCTCTGATCTTTATGATTTCTCTTCTCCTGCTGGGTTTAGGCTTTATTTGCTGTTCTTTCTCCAGCTCCTTTAGGTGTAGGGTTAGGTTGTGTATTTGAGACCTTTCTTGTTTCTTGAGAAAGGCTTGTATTGCTATATACTTTCCTCTCAGGACTGCCTTTGCTGTATCCCAAAGATTTTG
>NW_027397085.1:13455856-13477637 GCF_003265705.2 Callorhinus ursinus | reverse complement strand
AAAAAAGAAAGAGAAAAAAAAAAAAGGAAAAAAAAAGGATAAAAACAAAAACAGAACAATACAAAAAAAGCAGAATGTGATCAAATATGATCAGGCTAGTGCATAGATCAGTGCCACACACTAGATTTTGGGCGTATTTTGGTCTGTTAGAAAAAAGTGCCTCCTAAAATTTTAAAGGAAGAATGACATATATGTACAAAATAAGGGTTGATACAATGAAGGGATGGAAGATGACTGTAAAGATGAAAATTATAAAAGATTTTATAAAAGGACTTGGTAAGATAAGTTGTTTGAAAAAAGAAAGAAGATTTAAGAAAAAAAAAAAAGGAAAAAGGGAGAGAATGTGATCAGGCAGGAGACTAGAACAAAGCCATACACTAGTGATTTAGGGTATATTTTGATCTGTTAGAAGAACTGTACCCCAAAATTTTAAAGAGAGAACTTATATATATATGCCAAAAATAAGTGTAACTACTATGAAGGGATAAAATATGACTCTAAAAATGAAAAATAAAAAATGTTTGTTTTTTTTTTTAAAAAAGGGATTGATAAGATGTTGGTTGAAAAAGGGAAAAAGAAAAATAAAAAAAACAGTCAACAAAAATTAACTTTGATGAAATAATGGATCATGGTAAAAAAAAAAAAAAAAGCCATGAATCTATGTGCAGTATTCCCCTAGCGCTGGAGTTCTCCCATTCTCCTTGATCGATCGACTTGGTCTTGGCTTGCTGGCTGTTTGTGCTGATCTTCTGGGGGAGGGGCCTGTTGCTGTGGTTTCCAAATGTCTTTGCCGGGGGCGGAATTGCCCCGCCTTTGTCGGTCCGGGCTAAGGAAGCTGCTCCGGTTTGTTCTCAGGAGCTTTTGTTCCCTGCAAGCTCTCGGTACAGCTTCGGAGGAGCAGGGCAGAAATGGTGGCCTCCCAATCTCCACCCGGAGTAGCTGAGAACTCGGGGCCCCGCTCCTCAGTGTGTCCCCAGAGAAAAGCAGTCACTCCCGTGTCCCCGGTCTCGGGCCGCACTCCGTGCTCACCCGGCCTGTGATCGAGCGTTGCTATCTCTGGCACCCGACCCCGCACGGAGTCTCCAAACCCAGCAGATTCCTGCAGTGCGTTCCCGCACCGCTCCTCCCCGGGAAGGAAGGGGAGTCTCCCCGGATCTGCTGCTTGTTGGGTCCCTGCTGGGGGAGCCGTGCCCCGTCTGGGCCGCAGATCACAGTTTATGGCCACCCCGAGCTGAGAGCCCGCGACTCTGCTCCGTCTCTGCAGCTGGCTTCCCCGCTCTGATACCTGGGAGCTCTGCCGCACTCAGGCACCCCCAGTCTCTCCGTGACCCCAAGGGTCCTGAGACCACACTGTCCCGGGAGGATTCCACCGCCCGCTTAGCCACTGCAGCGACGTCCCTCCGCCGAGCCAACTTCTAAAGGTCCGATTTTGTGCTCCGCGGCTCTATCACTTGCCAGAAGCGGCCTACGGAGGCCCCTCCCCCGCCATCTATCCTCCCGAATATCGCCTCGGATTCACTTCTCCGCACGCCCTACCTTCCAGTAAGTGGTCGCTTCTCTGTTCAGAGAGTTGTTGCTACTCTCCTGTTCGATCTCCTGTTGAGTTCGTAGGTGTTCAGAATGGTTTGATCCCTATTCAGCTGAATTCCTGAGACCAGACGAAATCTAGGTCTCCTACTCCTCCGCCATCTTGCTCCACCCCCCTCTGGGTTTAGGCTTTATTTGCTGTTGTTTCTCCAGCTCCTTTAGGTGTAGGGTTAGGTTGTGTATTTGAGACCTTTCTTGTTTCTTGAGAAAGGCTTGTATTGCTATATACTTTCCTCTTAGGACTGCCTTTGCTGTATCCCAAAGATTTTGAACAGTTGTGTTTTCATTTTCATTGGTTTCCATGAAATTTTTTAATTCTTCTTTAATTTCCTGGTTGACCCATTCATTCTTTAGTAGGATGCTCTTTAGCCTCCACGTATTTGAGTTCTTTCTGACTTTCCTCTTGTGATTGAGTTCTAGTTTCAAAGCATTGTGGTCTGAAAACATGCAGGGAATAATCCCAATCTTTTGGCCAGTTGAGACCTGATTTGTGACCTAGGATGTGATCAATTCTGGAGAATGTTCCATGGGCACTAGAGGAGAATGTGTATTCTGTTGCTTTGGGATGGAATGTTCTGAAAATGTCTGTGAAGTCCATTTGGTCCAGTGTGTCATTTAAAGTCTTTATTTCCTTGTTGATCTTTTGCTTAGATGATCTGTCCATTTCAGTCAGGGGGGTGTTAAAGTCCCCCACTATTATTGTATTGTTGTCAGTGTGTTTCTTTGCTTTTGTTATTAATTGCCTTATATAATTGGCTGCTCCCATGTTAGGGGCATAGGTATTTACAATTGTTAGATTTTCTTGTTGGATAGACCCTTTAAGTAGGATATGGTGTTCTTCCTCATCTCTTATTACAGTCTTTGGTTTAAAATCTAATTTGTCTGATATAAGGATTGCCACCCCAGCTTTCTTTTGGTGTCCATTAGCATGATAAATGGTTTTCCACCCCCTCACTTTCAGTCTGGGGGTGTCTTTGGGTCTCAAATGAGTCTCTTGCAGACAGCATATTGATGGGTCTTGTTTTTGAATCCAATCTGATAGGCTGTGTCCTTTGATTGGGGCATTTAGCCCATTTACATTCAGGGTAACTATTGAAAGGTATGAATTTAGTGCCATTGTATTGCCTCTAAGGTGACTGTGACTGTATATTGTCTGTGTTCCTTTCTGATCTATGCTGCTTTTAGGCTCTCTCTTTGCTTAGAGGACCCCTTTCAATATTTCTTGGAGGGCCGGTTTCGTGTTTGCAAATTCCTTTATTTCTTGTTTGTCCTGGAATCTTTTTATCTCTCCTTCAATTTTCAATGAGAGCCTAGGTGGATATAATATTCTTGGCTGAATATTTTTCTCGTTTCGTGCTCTGAAGATCTCATGCCAGTCCTTTCTGGCCTGCCAGGTCTCTGTGGATAGGTCTGTTGCCAATCTAATGTTTCTACCATTGTAGGTTACATATCTCTTCTCCCGAGCTGCTTTCAGGATTTTCTCTTTGTCTCTGAGACTTGTAAGTTTTACTTTTGATGTCGGGATGTTGATCTATTTTTATTGATTTTGAGAGGGGTTCTCTGTGCCTCCTGGATTTTGATGCCTGTTTCCTTCCCCACATTAGGGAAGTTCTCTGCTATTCTTTGCTCCAATATACCTTCTGCCCCTCTCTCTCTTTCTTCTTCTTCTGGGATCCCAATTATTCTAATGTTGTTTCATCTTATCGTATCGCTTATCTCTCGAATTCTTCCCTCGTGATCCTGTAGTTGTTTCTCTCTCTTTTTCTCAGCCTCTTTATTTTCCATCATTTGGTCTTCTATAACACTGATTCTTTCTTCTGCCTCATTTATCCTAGCAGTTAGTGCCCCCATTTTTGATTGCACCTCATTAATAGCCTTTTTGATTTCGACTTGGTTAGATTTTAGTTCTTTTATTTCTCCAGAAACGGTTTCTCAATAACTTCCACATTTTTTGCAAGCCCAGCTAGTATCTTTAAAGTCATGATTCTGAACTCTAGGTCCGACATCGTACTAATGTCCGTATTGAGTAGGTCCCTGGCTCACGGTACTATCTCTTGTTCTTTTTGCTGAGGTGATTTTTTTCGTCTTGTCATTTTGTCCAGAGGAGAATAAATGAATGAGAGCGAAATGCTAACAGGTTAACTACGTCCCCAGCAAATATACTGTATACAAATCAGAAAAGACCTGAAACCAGGGGAAAAGAAAGGGAAAGAAAGAAAAAAGAAAGAGAAAAGGAAGAGAAAGAAAAAACAAAAAGAAAAAGATAAAACCAAAAACAGAACAATACAAAAAAAACAGAATATGATAAAATATGATCAGGCTAGTGCATAGATCAGTGCCACACACTAGATTTTGGGCGTATTTTAGTCTGTTTGAAAAAAGTGCCTTTGAAAATTTTAAAGGAAGAAAGACTTATATATGTACAAAATAAGGGTTGATAGAATGAAGGGATGGAAGATGACTGTAAAGATGAAAATTATAAAGGATTTTATAAGAAGAATTGATAAGATAAGAAGTTGTTTGAAAAAAGAAAGAAAATTTAAAAAAAAGGGAGAGAATGTGATCAGGCAGGAGACTAGAGTAAAGCCATACACTAGTGATTTAGGGTATATTTTGATCTGTTAGAAGAAACTGTATCTCAAAATTTTAAAGAGAGAACAACTTATATATATATATATATATATATATATGCCAAAAATAAGGGTAACTACTATGAAGGGATAAAATATGACTCTAAAAATGAAAAATGACAAATGTTTTTTTTAAAAAAAGGGATTGATAAGATGTTGGTTGAAAAAGGGAAAAAGAAAAATTAAAAAAACAGTTAAAAAATTAACTTTGAAAAACTAATGAATCATGGTAAAAAAAGCCATGAATTCTATGTGCAGTATTCCCCTAGCGCTGGAGTTCTGTTCTCCTTGATCGGTAAACTTGGTCTTGGCTTGCTGGCTGTTCCTGCTGATCTTCTGGGGGAGGGGCCTGTTGCCGTGGTTCCCAAATGTCTTTGCCGAGGCGGAATTGCCCCACCTTTGTGAGTCCGGGCTAAGCAGGCTTCTTAGGTTTGCTCTCGGGAGCTCTTGTTCCCTGCAAGCTCTGGTACAGCTTTGGAGGACCAGGGTGAAAATGGTGGCCTCCCAATCTCCACTTGGAGGAGCTGAGAACTCAGGGCCCTGCTCCTCAGTACGCCCCCAGAGAAAAGCAGTCACTTCCATCTCCCCGGTCTCTGGCCGCACTGCGTGCTCACCCGGCCTGTGTCCGAGTGTTTCTGTCTCTGGTACCCGACCCCATGTGGAGTCTCCAAACCCAGCAGATCCCTGCCCTGCGCTCCTGCGCCGCTCCTCCTGGGGGAGGAAGATGGGTCCCCCCTGATCTGCCGCTTGTTTGGTCCCTGCTGGAGGAGCAGTGGCCCGACTGGGCCGCAGGTTACAGTTTATGGCAAACCCGAGCTGAGAGCCCGCGCCTCAGCTCTGTCTCTGCAGCCGGCTTCCCCTGCTGCGATACCTGGGAGCTCTGCCGCACTCAGGCACCCCTGGTCTTTCTGTGACCCCGAGGGTCCTGAGACCACACTGTCCCGCAAGGGTTCCACCTCCCGCTTAGCCACTGGAGCGAGGTCCTTCAGCGGAGCTGGCTTCTAAAAGTTCCGATTTTGTGCTCCGCGGCTCTATCACTTGCCAGAAGCGGCCAACAGAGGCCCCCTCCCCTGCCGTCTATCCTCCCAAATATAGCCTTGGATTCACTTCTCCGCACATCCTACCTTCCAGTAAGTGGTCGCTTCTCTGTTCAGAGAGTTGTTGCTACTCTCTTCTTCGGTCTCCTGTTGAGTTCGTAGGTGTTCAGAATGGTTTGATCCCTATTCAACTGAATTCCTGAGCCCAGATGAAATCCAGGTCTCCTACTCCTCCGCCATCTTGCTCCGCCTCCGCTGTAGTCTCTATTTCTACCACATGGGATGCACACACTGCTAAAGCCATGGCAACCAGTTTCCACTCTAGGTCCTAATGGGACTTGAGGCTCTTCTTAGAACTCCAGAATGTGGGATTAGGGGCCCTACTCCTTTGCCTTTCCCTGAACTGGGCTTAGTTTTTGGTCTCGACCGGACTCGACAACCTCTGTTATTGATATGTCTGTGTCCCCACACAATGTTCAACACATGATTCTACCACTTGTGTATCTGTATCCAGCTCAGTCTGTTTTCTTGTACTATCTAGGACTTTATAAATTGTACTAATGTCCTTTTGCCCCAGTGATTTCATCCTTAGCCTCTATCTTATGCTTGGCTCTGCTTTTCTGCATCTCCCTGACAGGGTATTTCATCATTCCACATGCCCAAGGATGCGTCACCTATGATTGTTTTGCAAGGTCTGCCTTTCCCTTCAACTCACACCACTGCCCACTTCTAGAAGTGTAGATGTAAGGCACTGGACTTTTGGATGAGGCCGTTTGTTGATATGCTGAAGATGTCAGAGAACCAAAGGTAAGCCATATATTCTCAGAGGCCTATGAAGTTTTTAAAATATAATTTTGGGGCTTCATTTATGCAGTTTTGACCATATGAGCAAATTTAAATCTGCTTCCTGAGAAGAGCTCTGTTTTACTCACTGATTCTTCAACTTATGTAGCTTATTTCCTTTCAGGGATAGAATGACTTGCCTTTAGGCAAGAAGTCAAGGCAGAATTGTCATTTTTTTTAAATTAATAGACTTCATTTTTAGAGCAATTGTAGATTTACAGAAAAATTGACTAGAAAATACCACATACCACCTCCCTCCTTGGTTTCTCCTATTATTAATATCTTGTAATAATGTGGTACACTTGTTACAAATGATGAGCTAATATGACACTAAAAATCCATACTTTATTTAGGGTTAACTCTTTGTGTTGTAGTTAGATTTTTATAGATGCATATAAAATCCATGCATATAAATATCATGTGCCTACCATTATAATATCATAAAAAAAAATTTCACTGCTCTAAAAACTTATTGTGCTCCAACTATTCATACCTCTTTCTCCTTCCCCTGAGTCCCTGGCCACCACTGATCTTTTACTGTCTCCATAGATTGATATTTTCTAGAATATCTTATAGTTGGAATCATACAATATGTCACCTTTGCAGATTGTCATCTTTTGCTTAGCAATATGCATTTAAGTTTCCTCCTTAATGTCTTCTTGTGGTTTGATAGCTCATTTTTTTTTATTGCTGAATAACATTCTATTATATTAATGTACTCAGTTTATCCATTTACCTACTAAGTACATCTTGGTTGCTTCCAAGTTTCAGCTATTATAAATAAAGTTGATATAAATATCTGTGTGTAGATTTTTTTGTTGATAGATGTTTTCATCTCATCTGGGCACATATCAAGGACTGTGATTGCTAAGTCATATGATAAGAATATGTTTAGAATGATCAGAAGAGTAAGTTCTTAAGTGTTGAAGCCCTTGCTAGAGAGGATATGACTGTGTGGGACTTCTCCATAGAGCACCAATAAATGAGAGTTCCTGTTGCTTCACAACCTCACTAGCTTTGATGTCATCGTTTTGGATTTTAGCCATTCTAATAGTTGTATGTTGGCATCTCATTATGGTTTTAATTTGCATTTCCCTAATGACTTATGATGAACATCTTTTCATTTGCTTATTTGCTATTGGTGTATGGTGGGTGTCTGTTCATATCTTTAGCTTATTTTTAAAACTGAGTTGTCTCCAAAATAGAAGTACTGTATGATTCATTAATTCTACTACTCACTATTTACTCGAAGAAAACAAAAGCACTTATTGTTGAGTTTTAAAAGTTCTTTATATATTCTGGATACAAGTTATTTACCCTATGTGTTTTGTAAATATTTTCTCCCAATTTGTTACTTGTATTTTAATTCTTTTCACAGTCTTTTTCATAGAGTAGAAGTTTTTAATAAAATCCAACTTATTATGTTTTTTTATGGATCATACTTTTGGTATGTATCTAAAAACTCATTGCCAGACCCAGGGTTACCTGGAGTTTCTCTTATATTATCTTTGAGGAATTTTATAGTTTTGCCCTTTACCCTTAGGTCTCTGATCCATTTTGAGGTGCTTTTGTTGAAGGGTCTGTCTCTAAATTCATGTTTTTTTTCTTTTTTTTTGTTTTTCGCATATAGATGTCATGTTGTTCCAGGACCAGTTGTTGAAAAGATTATTCTTCTCTATTGAATTACCTTTGCTTATTTGTCAAAAGATCACTTTGACTATATTTGTGTGGGTCTGCTCCTGGGCTATTTGTTCTGTCTCATTCATCTATTTATATATCCTTTTGTCAATACTATACTGTCTTTATTAATGTAACTTTATAGTAAGTCTTGAAGTTGGATGGTGTCAGTGCTCTGACTTTGTTCCACTTTTTCAATATTGTGCTGACTATTCTGGGTCTTTCTCTTTCATATAAACATAGAATCAATTTGTCAACATCTACAAGATGACTTGCTGGGACTTTGAATGGGATTACACTGACTATATAGATCAAGTTGGAAAGATCTGAAATTCTAACACTATTGAGTTTACCTATATGTGAATGTTGAATGTGTCCCCATTTGTGTAGGCTTTCTTTAATTTCTTTCATTAGTTTTGTAGTTTTCCTTGTATAGATCTTGTATTTTTTATTTATGCCTAAGGTTTATTATTATTATTATTATTTGATTCTAGGGCAAATGGTATTATGTTTTTAATTTCAAATTCCTATTGTTCATTGCTGGTATACAGAATACAATGTAAATTCCTCACTTATTATAACAATATGCTAACATTATTACCCACATGTCAAGTCTCCATGGCAATGCTGAGTTCCTGTAATCAAGCCATTTGTTATTCAGGGACTCAGAACTAAAACCCAAATTGACTAGTAATGAGCTCCTTAAAAATTTTAGCTGAGGCAACAGTGGGGAGAGAGGTAACGGTCCATTTCTAGATTCTCTGCTCTAAGAATAAAAACTTCAATACTCCAAACTCAAGAAAGTTATTTGGCTGTAATCCAACCTCATCAATTCCTGATAACTTGCTTTTATAACAGCACTTCTGAAAAATGTCCTATTTGTGACATCAGTATGTGGCTGAAGGTCAGCTAATCAAAATAGCCTCCTATGGTTGTGTTTTAGAGACAATTCCACAGCTTGAGACACTTTCACTTTTAGAGACACTTCCATAGCTACTAAAGATCAACTAACTCTTAATCAGTCCCACTTCCCAAAGTCCACCAATCCTCAAACTCTATGTTTCTCAAAACCCTAAATAAAATCAGCAACTTGCTTTGATCAGTGATACTGAGCTCTAGATAGTGATATCCCTTGCTTATTAACATTCCATGAAGATTTTTGTTTCAAACATTGAGCAGTGGCCTCTTGTATGGGAGCTTTTCTCCCCCTTTTTACCAGTTAGGATACCAGAAGCAGCACCTGTGGACTGCATTATTTTAAAGTCAGGTAGAAATTCTTAACAGAACTATGATTTTAGTATTTTCTGGGCTTTTTTTTTTTTTTTTTTGGTCACAAGTTTCCATGAAACTCCACTACATGAATCTAGTTTCTCTATCTTTTGTAAAGCAGTTACTTAATTCATTGCTCGGTTGCTAGTTAAATGTTTTTTATCTAAAGAACTTCTGTAAGTTTCTTTTAGAGTTTAGTGTTAGGTAAAATTGTCTCCCCTGAGCAAATGATTTCCTTCTCTTTTTTGGCTGCCATGAATTTCAGCATTACATTTTCTAATCAGTTACAAGACTTATTTCTTACTTTAAGATTATGTTCTTAACCGTAATGACACATGGCTTTCATTTATTTTCAAGTTTTTTGTTACTATCCTCCTTATTATAATGATTTTATTGTATATGAGGTTTGCTTAACCTGCCTCAAAAATTCATTTTTGGGACCAGATATGGAAAAATTTTATAGTACATTTTCTTTTTTCAGAAACATTTTGTTAACACTCTAATATTTCCACCTTCTTGCTCTTTCAGGCACTTTCACCTATAAAAAGAATTGTTCTTTATGTTGTTTCTATAATATCTAGAATTTGGCAGCAATATTTTAATAAAGTCAGTCAACTGAAATTATATTTTCACAAATCATTTCTAACACCGATATTCTTTCGGGCAAAATTATATGTCATAATATTAATTCTCAGCATAACTGGTGAAAGGTCAATTTCCCACAGCAGTTAATTGGCCAGTTACACAACTGACTTTGAAAGTGTTGTAACTTTAATAGCAGTAATGTGCTACAATAAAAGACAACATCTTAACCTTGACACCTTGGTAGTAATTATGGGAATCATTAAAAGTTCCAAATTTTTATTTTGTTTTTGTATATTCTTTAATATCCTAACAACTTTTTGTGCCTCCTCATTCAAAACCAAGGCAAAGCAGGTAATATGATACTTTTATTCATCTAAGGCTGTCCTTTGGTGATTTTATTTCCTATTTAAAATGATCATGCTGTATATCATAACCTGTATCACACAGGAGACATTTGTAGTCATATCCCTATTCACACTCCATAGTTAGGTTTACCTTTCTTGAAGATCTTCAATGAGCCATCTGCCTCATATTATTACATCAGCAGCATAATAACTGCCATTTAAATAGCTATAACTGTGTCAGACTCAAGGCTAAAGACCAATTTTATCTCATCCACTTCTTACATAAACTATGGCAGGTGATACTATCCTCATTTGATAGATGGGAAAAGGGAAGCTGAAAGACTCAGTAATTTATCCTAGGTCACGCTGATAGCAAGTGGCAAGAGTTCGTTCCTCATGACACTACACTTTACCAATAAGGACGCTGAGGCAGACCAGAAGGAAGGGTACACAGTAAGGGGCAAATCTGAAACCAAATCTGACTGAACTCTCAAAGAACATGTTCTTCCATATATTCCTCATTCCATATTTGTTTCTCTGCCCTCTCTGAAGTGTAGGATGAGGAATAAAATTTGTGGATTAAAGGGTTTTGAACTGGCACCTTAGGAAACCTTCCCATTTTATGACTAGATGTAATTCTGTGCCTGAGTTCACACTTTTAGAAGGAACACCTCAGATTTGAGCTGTTGGCTTGGCAGTGGTCTTAAGCATGTTTACTGGGTGACCTCAGTGTTACCAATTAATCACTAGCATATGAGTCAAAACAAAGTTATCCATATCTAAAACAGAGGCAGCCAATTGTAGCTTGCTTCAGGAAACACTTTTATTGATGAAGGAGAAATTGTGAAATTCCTAAGCTCACATTTGGGCTGAGTCCTGGTGGCTTTGGAAAGGAATTAAAAAAGAAAGTGTAGACAATAGGAAGGCTGGTTCACTTTCATTGCCTTTAGCTGGAAACAGGCTAGTGGTCACCCACATCAAAGCTGTGCTCAGACTGGCATGAAATACATGTATATTCTACAGTGTGGCCTTGCAGGTAGGTTTTCATTCTCTGCCCTCAATGACTTTCATATCAAAGCTGCTTCATTTTCAAGTTAACATAATGGGATTCCAACTGAATATTTTGCCAAGCTCTCATTGATCCCTGGTGTGGAATAAATGTGAACACTGCCTCATTAATCCTCTTCAACGTCCTTGGAGAGAAGTGGCAAGCAATATCCCATCCATTTTGCAGTGGAAGAAAGAAAGGCGAAGTAAACTGCTCACTTTGCATCTGTGCGCAGCCTTCTGGACATTTCCGTCTGGATATCCTGCTGGTTTGTTAAACTCAACTTACCCCAAATTGAACTCTTTCTCTTCTTTATTCCAAAATACATCCCTCTTTCTGGACATTGTTTCTTGGTTAATGGGACTATCGTCCACACAATTCCCCTGATGGAAGCCTCTGAGTCATCTCTGATTTCTCTCACTTTCTATATCCCCTCAGTTACATTAGTTTCCCTTTCCTGTGAAATAGCTCCCCAATTCATCTCTTCTCGTCAAAGAACCCTGCCCCAGTCTCTTCCTCCTCTCAGTGTCTTATCATTCCTTAACCAGATTAACACCAAACAAAAGAAAAACACACTTTTCTACAGAATTTAGACTTTTCAATTTGTCCTTTATACTATCTCAAAAAAAAAAAAATCTTCCTAACACCAATGTGTTATTGTTTTCTTTTCTGCTCAGAAAACTTTGATGATCCCACATGACCAACAAACACAGTCCTGACTTTTCATATCAAAGAGATGTTTTATAATTGGGCCAATTTCCCTCTGAGATCTTGTCTGCCACTTCTTGCTACCATGTACCCCACACTCTAGACACATGGGCCATGTCACTGTTCCCCAAGTGCTTTTCCCTGTCCTCTAACTTAGGTTCATGATGAGTTTGCCTTTATCTCAGCTAATTTGCCGTGTAAATTTCTAGTCATTCTTTAAGGCCCAGTTCTTATGCTACATCTTATTTGTCATCTTTTTTTGGCTTAGCCATCTGCCTACTTTCTTAATTAACCTCTCCTTTTGGGTTTTCATAACAATTTGTTACCATTTATCACACTTTGTTTTATACTTAGTTATCAGTATTTCTCAAAATAGCCTGTAAGTTCCTTGAGGACAAAGTCCATATTTTATTCATCTCTGAATTATTACTACTGAGTATGGTGCTAGGTACTTACTTGGTGCTAAATAAATTTGTATAACAATTTATATATAATGAAGAGCTCTTTTAAAAACAAATTTTATCATATTTAATACTCACAGGAACCCTGTAATATAAGTATTATTACTGATCCCTAACTTACAGATGAACAAAGTGAGGCCTAAAAAAGTAAAAAATACTGTTCCCTGGCCTGTCTGGCATGAGATGGCCTTTTTTTTTTTTTCATTTTTTTATTATTATGTTAATCACCATACATTACATCATTAGTTTTTGATGTAGTGTTCCATGATTCATTGTTTGTGCATAACACCCAGTGCTCCATGCAGAATGTGCCCTCTTTAATACCCATCACCAGGCTAACCCACCGCCCCACCCCCCTCCCGTCTAGAACCCTCAGTTTGTTTTTCAGAGTCCATCGTCTCTCATGGTTCATCTCCCCCTCCGATTTACTCCCCTTCATTCTTCTCCTGCTATCTTCTTCTTTTTTTCTTAACAGATATTGCATTATTTGTTTCAGAGGTACAGATCTGTGATTCAACAGTCTTGCACAATTCACAGTGCTCACTGTAGCACATACCCTCCCCAATGTCTATCACCCAGCCACCCCATCCCTCCCACCCCTAGCCACTCCAGTAACATTCAGTTTGTTTCCTGAGATTAAGAATTCCTCATATCAGTGAGGTCATATGATACATGTCTTTCTCTGATTGACTTATTTCACTCAGCATAACACCCTCCAGTTCCATCCACGTCGTTGCAAATGGCAAGATCCCATTCCTTTTGATGGCTGCATAATATTCCATTTTGTATATATACCACCATTCTTTATCCATTCATCTGTCGATGGGCATCTTGGCTCTTTCCACAGTTTGGCTATTGTGGACATTGCTGCTATAAACATTGGGGTGCACGTACCCCTTCGGATCCCTACATTTGTATCTTTGGGGTAAATACCCAGTAGTGCAATTGCTGGATTGTAGGGTAGCTCTATTTTCAACTGTTTGAGGAACCTCCATACCATTTTCCAGAGTGGTTGCACCAGCTTGCATTCCCACCAACAGTGTAGGAGGGTTCCCCTTTCCCCGCATCCCCGCCAACATGTGTCGTTTCCTGACTTGTTCATTTTAGCGATTCTGACGGGTGTGAGGTGGTATCTCATTGAGGTTTTGATTTGGATTTCCCTGATGCCAAGTGATGTTGAGCACTTTTTCATGTGTCTGTTGGCCATTTGGATGTCTTCTTTGGAAAAATGTCTGTTCTGGCATGAGATGTCCTTAACTACAGAGTTTGCATGCTTAAATATTATATAACACTGTTCCCCTTCAGGAGCATATAATTCATAATGTAATTCATAACATAATTCATGGAATCACCAAATCCTTAGGAGAGATAATTTAGTTCACTCCCCCTTGATTTCTGTATGAGGAGTTAAAGACCCAGAGTTTATAGATTTATCTAAGGTTATAAAGTCAAAGCATAGTCTGAAGTTTTTTTTTTATTTCTCCTAATAACCCATAATTAATTTATCTTTCTTAGTTAAGAGGATTTCTTTTTCCGTTGGATAATTGCAAATTTCTTGAGGTTTTTTTTTTTTTTTTCTCTCTGTCTGCCTGAATGCCCAGCACAGTGCTGAGTTCTCCAAGGACTTAGAGCATATTTATTAATTGACTAATTGCTTCCTTGCTTGAGCTTGTTTACTTCTGAAATCATCGGTACCTGGGCAGCAAGCAAAGTGGTGACGGCTAGCAATCCCATGATGCAGGAAGGCTGCCAGCCAGGTTGAAGGCTATCTGCTTAGGCTTAGACCCAGATGGAAATTCTCATCCTCTGCAGTTACTGTATTTTTCTCCTAGGAGGAACAACATCTGTTGTTTGCTGAATTATCAGGGCTGTATTTTGTCGATGTCCCTGATAAAGAAAAACGCCCCCACATTTGGGAGAAACTCCTCTGAGGGTAGACTTAAGTTCTAGATTTTTGCTTGCTAAGATTGTTCTTTCAGCACTGGAACAAATTTAAGCAGAAAGTCATTTGGGTAAGGACAAGTAGCATCCAGTTGAACTGGGTTCTTAAAATGTGGCTATTTCTCTAAGCCAGGGAATTCAGCAATGTGAGAGAATCAGTCAAGTGATGACATGAAAGGTAGATACACTCTGGGGCAAAAGGCCTTAAATATGCCTTTTTTTCCCCTGTTTCTTGTTCTTATCCTTTGCAAGACAGCTTGGCAAAGCAAAATTAGTGATTTTCTTTCTATTGTACAGCACAACCTCCATAATATTTCACAGCAGACACTCCTAGTCATGCCATCTAAAGATTTTTGATATGCTTAGGGAAAAAAGCCCTGCTTCCTTCACACTTGCTTCTTTCCCTTGATTTGCTCCTATCTGCTCCTATATAATATATGAAGATTAATGAGAAATTTTCTAGAGATTGGATACTGGTTTCTAGTCATATGATAGGGTAACAGCAGAGTCTGGTTTAATTTTAGGCCAATTAAATGTGAAATGTAAAATCTAAAACTGTTATTTTGTTTTGAAATTTATTTAGAAAAATTTGGGGAGCTTTAAATTGCCTCATTAATCTGAAATGTGATAATCTTTTAAAAATTAGTTTTTTTTTCTTAAAGATTTTGTTTATTTATTTGAGAGAGGGACAGTGTGCTTACAAGCTGGTTGGGGAGAGACAGAGGGAGAGGTAGAAGCAGACTCCCCACTGCACAGGGATCCTCAAGGGGGCCCGATCCCAGGATCCTGAGAACAAGACCTGAGCTAAAGACAGATGCTTAACAGACTGAGCCACCCAGCCACCCCTAGGTTGTGTTTTTGTCATTTAAGTGTCATACATTCAAATTTTAAATTGTGAATATTTCAGGATGGTTTAGGAGAAAGTACTGGATTAAACAATAAGATAGGATGGATGAATTAATTCTTTCTATTGTCATTCTCTATAGATTGCACTTTCCTAAAAGCATCGTGTTTCCTTTACTAAGATGGGCTAACTCTTTTTCTGCCTTTCATTGCTGTCTTGTCAACTGGAATCAGACCAAGGCTGTGATAAGAGATCACACAGTGGCTGATATCAAGAAGTGAAGCTGAATCTCATTAAAATTCTCCTTCTCATTAAAAAAACAAAATGGTTCAAATGTGGTTCTACTGTCACTGTTTTGGGGAAGCCAATATAGAAGTGACATTCTCATTAGTCAGTGATGTATTTAACTTTCAGAGTCATACCAAGTTCAGCATATTTGTTTGTTAGAAGTGTGTGTGTGTGTGTGTGTGTGTGTGTGTGTGTGTGTGTGTGTTGGTGTCTGTGGGTTGGGAAGACAACCGTGAAAGGGCAGAAAAAGGCTTTTCTTCCTGAGTGCTGCTGTTTTGCCTCAGTGTTTCTCAGATGATTATAAATGGACAGAAGCCCTGTTGTTGGTGCTTCACTATAATCATTCTCCTGTAGGGGGATACCTAAAACTTGGTTTCGCCTTTGAGTTTTTAGCTGTTGAGAAAAGGAATTGTTTTTCTAAGAGATTATACTCAGAAAAAAATAGTGACAAAACTGATAGGTGTAAGTAGCTACACTAAAAAAAAATAAGTATAATTAAGCCACATATCTTTTGAAATTTTATAAAAAATCTCCCTCTGCAAAATGTATAACTTTATCATTCTGTGCTGGGGAAATCAGAATACTCTGTTTACCAGAGAAATCCTTTCATTGACTACTGAAAAGCTTGTTGCATCCTCCTAACATGGCCATTAAGAGGCCTCAAGTTTTAGCTGACTGTTGGTGAGAGACAGCAGTTTCTCACTCCTGGGTTTTTCCATAAGGCAGCTCACAACATGGCATCTTGCCTTTCCCAGAATGCAGGAGAGGGAAGAGAGAGAGAGAGGGTGAATGAGAGAAGGTAGACCAGATGCTAGCCCATCTCTCATAACTGAATCTCAGAAGGGGTATCTCCTTACCTTTGCTGTATTCTGTTCATTAGAAGTAACTGGCTCTAGCACACACTCAAGGAGAGCAAATTGTACAAAGGAGACATCTTACAGGCTACCTACCACAAATTATATGATATGATTCATAAAATTGGATTTCAGCAGTTACTGGACGTTTCTAAAGTTTGTCTTTTTATACACTGATTAGAGTAAGATATTGACATTTTAGTTTTCTTTATTTATAGGACACTCATTTTATTCTGCTTTGATTTATTTATTTTAAGGTATCTTCTTAGGTATGTAAGTCGAGATTCACCTAATGAAAACGTGCCATTACACAGACATTGTGCTCCTATTGTCTTAAAAATTGAGTTATTTATGGCCTTTAATAAATGAAAACTATTGCAAAACAAAAAAGTGATGTGAATCAACCTACTTAATTTCATAAAGCAAACATAATTTCACCAGTCTTAATAAAGATAGTATAAAATAAAACTGTGTACTAATTTCACATAGATGTATGGATAAAAAGCTTGAATAGTAAATCAAATTCAATAGGGTGTTAAAAGAACAATACACAGATTATTCAAGGAGTACATTTTTCATTCAATAATAGAAATTTATCAACATAATTCACTATGTCAGTAAATTAAAAAAAAACAAAACTTTTATGCTTACATGAAGTTTACATAGCATATCCTTAGAGTATTCTCCCCATTTGAAGAAAAGGAGACTTCATAAGCTTTAGCAAAAATTTTTGATCTCAAGTAAAACTTAAATAAGAATAAGGAAAAATAAATAAGTATGATAAAACTTTTCCCACATACTGAGAATAAATAGCATATGAATGGTACAATATTAAAGCCATTTCTACTTAAATTCAAAATAAGACAATGTCTTCTACCATCAGTATTATTTAATCTTGTTTTGGAATCAAAATCAATTCAATAAGACTCCAAAATGATGTGTATTATAATTGCTGAAAGAAATAATTAATAATACCTTAGAAACTTTTGGTTTCTATAATTATAAATTATACAATAAGGAAGGTGGTTGGGTAGATAAATATGCACTAATCTATTGCTTTTTTCTAAAACTGCAAAAAATTCATGTTTGTTGTAGGGGATGAAACATATCAGGAATAAATTAACAAGTAAGGCAAAGGTTTTATGGGAAATACATGATAAA
Organism: Callorhinus ursinus; assembly: GCF_003265705.2. Classification (NCBI taxonomy): domain Eukaryota; kingdom Metazoa; phylum Chordata; class Mammalia; order Carnivora; family Otariidae; genus Callorhinus; species Callorhinus ursinus. Next base: position 13,460,360 of record NW_027397085.1, on the reverse strand, counting down.
ATATCATGCAAGGACATAAAACATAATGTAATCAAATGACACAATATAATACATATTTTAACAGGAAGCTATAATATGGAAATATCAGTGCTTCCAAATTTACATGCTACTTTAATGTAATTCTAATAATAATCAAAATGGTTTAATTTTAGAACTGGATAAAATTTTTAAAATTCCAATGGAATTATAACTAAGAACAGCCAGGAATATTTTATAAACTGAATGACTAATGTAGATTTCCTTTACCAGATGTTAAAATACATTGTCAAGCCACTGTAATAAAATAGTATTTTTTGATACACAATTGAACATATGAATTGTTAGAGAAGAATAGAGAGTTTAGAAACAGATTAAAGAATATCTGGGAGCTTAATGTAAGATAGCATTGTTTCTTTCAGTTCACTAGATATGTAGAGACTTATTTAATAGATAGTGCTAACACAGGGATCCATCCATCCATCCAGAAGAAAAGAAATATGAGTCAGTACTGCAAATAATTTATAAAAATATATTCCAGACAGACCAAATATCTAAGTGTAAAAAAAAAAAAGCCTTTTGTGGGTTAGGATTACCTATAATACTCTATATATCTATAATACTATCCTATACTATGTCTTTTCTGTATACATCCATGAAATATCTGTCATCTATGTTTATGCACTGTATGAGAGTATTTCATAAATACTAGAGAATGCTAGGCAGCTATTTAAAACAGTGAGTTAGACATAGAAACAAAAAATAGAATGATAGTTTTCAGAGGCTGGGGGGTAAAAGGAGTAGGGAGTTGTTCGAGGGCTATGGAGTTTCATGTAGAGTTTCAGTAATGCAGTATGGGAAGGTTCTGGGGATCTGTTGAACCACAGCGTGCATGTGGTTGACAAAATTATACTGTGCACTAGAAAATTGTTGGGAGGGTAAATTTTATGTTGTGTGTTTATTTTTTTCTACAATAAAAAATTGAAAGAAAGAAATAAAAACACAAGCCCCTCTCTCCCCCAAACCAGTAAGTTAGATATATGTGTGTTGACCTTGAGTGATAACCATGATACACATGAAGTGAGAGCCCCATGAAGGTATAGATATTGAGTCTGTTCTATACACAGCTATATCCTCATTGTCTGGACCATATAGCATGCTTAATTAACAATTGTTGAATGAATTTATAAATTAATAAAAAACTAATATGTTTTTGTAAAAAAAAATCCTACATGAGTATCCACATTTTAATAAGCATAGAAAAAGATGGAAAAGGAGTGTGCACACGTGTGTGTGTGTGTGTGTGTGTGTGTGTGTCTGTCTGTCTGTCTGTCTGGTATCTACCCCAAACATATCAGCATGTTAACATTGATAAAGTAAATAGGATAGTTTTGAGGGAGGTGAAGTATCAGGAAGTTTTTTTAATACATTGTCACATGATTTCACCTTTTCCTATAAGGGCCTTTTAGTTTTCTAATTTGAAAATATAATAGAGAAATAATTTTAAAAGAAAAACAATTTTTACAAATAAACTTTAATGACATGACAAAATGCTTAATTAAAGTAGATTATAGGGGCATCGGGGTGGTGGCTCAGTCAGTTAAGTGTATGTTTTGGCTCAGGTCGTGATCCCAGAGTCCTGGGATTGAGCCCCACGCAGGGCTCCCTGCTCAGCTGAGAGCCTGCTTCTCCCTCTCCCTCTGCCTACTTGTGCTCCCTCTCTCTCTGTCAAATAAATAAATAAAATCTTTTAAAAAAGGTAGATAATAAACTTCTTGGTAGTATAATTACAACTATGAAAGATAAAATATGACTGGTTAAAGACGTATAACTAAAACATTGGCAATGGTTATTAAGAGGCAGCTTATGAATTTATTGTACTTCATTATACTTTTCTATATATCTAGAATCTTCTGCCTATCTTATTTTTTAGTGAAATATTACAGGTGCAATTCTACCTCCTTCTTTCCAGGAGAAAATCTCTATTGTTAAGTGGGAGAATGTTCTTAGTATTTTTATATATATGTTTTCACTATATATCCCTAAACATATAGTAATTGTGCATGTATTTCAAAGTTAATATCATGTTATATTTGTCCTTTTGCAACTTCCTTTTATAATCTTTTAAAATACATTAACCTCTTTTCTTAAAACTTTTTGTGTTTAGAATATACATATAATTCTTTAGAAATATAATTCTTCGAAATATAATTCTTTATTGACAGTAATTGTTACCTTTTACTTAGGGTTTAAGAAAGTATCTAGAACTGTACTAAATGCTATGTTATCCTCATTAGAATCTACTGTAAATGAAGTAATCTGATCAGAATTTTTACTGATTACAAGTTTTTGAGAAGGGTGAGACCCAGTAAAAATTTGGACTGAGGACCTAGAAGTACCTAATGGAGGAAAGGGTAAAAAACTAGAAGTTTGGTCTCCTGATTACAAATGGCTTCTACTTCTACATTTTGCCCTGATATGGCCCAGACCATATCAAGACTCTAGACTTCTCAAAGTGCCTTGCTTCTTAATTTTCTTTTATTTGAATTTCCTGTGTATTCTTTTCTTAAATTTTTTATTGTTATGTTAATCACCATACATTACATCATTAGCTTTTGATGTAGTGTTCCATGATTCATTGTTTGTGCATAACACCCAGTGCTCCATGCAAAATGTGCCCTCTTTAATACCCATCACCAGGCTAACCAATCCCCCCACCCCCCTCCCTCTAGAACCCTACGTTTGTTTTTCAGAGTCCATCATCTCTCATGGTTCGTCTCCCCCTACAACTTACTCCCCTTCATTCTTCCCCTCCTGCTATCTTCTCCTTCTTTTTTATTCCTACCATATATTGCATTGTTTCAGAGGTACAGATCTGTGATTCAACGGTCTTGCACAATTCACAGCACTCACCATAGCACATACCCTCCCCAATGTCTATCACCCAGCCACCCCATCCCTCCCACCCCACACCACGCCAGCAAACCTCAGTTTGTTTCCTGAGATTAAGAATTCCTCATATCAGTGAGGTCATATGATACACGTCTTTCTCTGATGGACTTATTTCACTCATCATAACACCCTCCAGTTCCATCCACGTCATGGCAAATGGCAAGATCTCATTCCTTTTGATGGCTGCATAATATTCCATTGTGTATATATACCACCTCTTCTTTATCCATTGATCTGTCGATGGACATCTTGGCTCTTTCCACAGTTTGGCTATTGTGGACATTGCTGCTATAAACATTGGGGTGCACGTACCCCTTCGGATCCCTACATTTGTATCTTTGTGGTAAATACCCAGTAGTGCAATTGCTGGATCGTAGGGTAGCTCTATTTTCAACTATTTGAGGAACCTCCACACTGTTTTCCAGAGTGGCTGCACCAGCTTGCATTCCCACCAACAGTGTAGGAGGGTTCCCCTTTCTCCACATCCCCGCCAACATCTGTCGTTTCCTGACTTGTTCATTTTAGCGATTCTGATGGGTGTGAGGTGGTATCTCATTGAGGTTTTGATTTGGATTTCCCTGATGCCGAGCAATGTTGAGCACTTTTTCATGTGTCTGTTGGCCATTTGGACGTCTTCTTTGGAAAAACGTCTGTTCATGTCTTCTGCCCATTTCTTGATTGGATCATTTGTTCTTTGGGTGTTGAGTTGGATAAGTTCTTTATAGATTTTGGATACTAGCCCTTTATCTGATATGTCATTTGCAAATATTTTCTCCCATTCTGTCGGTTGTCTTTTGGTTTTGTGGACTGTTTCTTTTGCTGTGTAAAAGCTTTTTATCTTGATGAAATCCCAATAGTTCATTTTTGCCCTGGCTTCCCTTGCCTTTGGCGATGTTTCTAGGAAGAAGTTGCTGTGGCTGAGGTCGAAGAGGTTGCTGCCTGTGTTCTCCTTTAGGATTTGGATGGACTCCTGTCTCACACGTAGGTCTTTCAACCATTTGGAGTCTATTTGTGTGTGTGGTGTAAGGAAATGGTCCAGTTTCATTCTTCTGCATGTGGCTGTCCAATTTTCCCAACACCATTTCTTGAAGAGACTGTCTTTTTTCCATTGGACATTCTTTCCTGCTTTGTCAAAGATGAGTTGATCATAGAGTTGAGGGTCCATTTCTGGGCTCTCTATTCTGTTCCACTGATCGATGTGTCTGTTTTTGTGCCAGTACCATACTGTCTTGATGATGACAGCTTTGTAATAGAGCTGGGAGTCCGGAATTGTGATGACGCCAGCTTTGCTTTTCTTTTTCAACATTCCTCTGGCTATTCAGGGTCTCTTCTGGTTCCATACAAATTTTAGGATTCTTTCTTCCATTGCTTTGGAAAAGGTGGATGGTATTTTGATGGGGATTGCCTTGAATGTGTAGATTGCTCTAGGTAGCATTCACATCTTCACAGTGTTTGTTCTTCCAATCCATGAGTATGGAACGTTTTTCCATTTCTTTGTGTCTTCTTCAATTTCTTTCATGAGTATTTTATAGTTTTCTGAGTACAGATCCTTTGCCTCTTTGGTTAGATTTATTCC
>NW_027397085.1:13415248-13440856 GCF_003265705.2 Callorhinus ursinus | reverse complement strand
GGCACGGGAAGCCAGGGCAAAAATGAACTATTGGGATTTCATCAAGATAAAAAGCTTTTGCACAGCAAAAGAAACAGTCCACAAAACCAAAAGACAACCGACAGAATGGGAGAAAATATTTGCAAATGACATATCAGATAAAGGGCTAGTATCCAAAATCTATAAAGAACTTATCAAACTCAACACCCAAAGAACAAATAATCCAATGAAGAAATGGGCAGAAGACATGAACAGACATTTCTCCAAAGAAGACATCCAAATGGCCAACAGACACATGAAAAATGCTCAACATCGCTTGGCATCAGGGAAATCGAAATCAAAACCTCAATGAGATACCACCTCACACCACTCAGAATGGCTAAAATGAACAAGTCAGGAAACCACAAATGTTGGCAGGGATGCGGAGAAAGGGAAACCCTCCTACACTGTTGGTGGGAATGCAAGCTGGTGCAACCACTCTGGAAAACAGTATGGAGATTCCTCAAACAGTTGAAAATAGAGCTACCACACGATCCAGCAATTGCACTACTGGGTATTTACCACAAAGATACAAATGTAGGGATCCGAAGGGGTACGTGCACCCCAATGTTTATAGCAGCAATGTCCACAATAGCCAAACTGTGGAAAGAGCCAAGATGTCCATCGACAGAGGAATGGATGAAGAAGAAGTGGTATATATACCCAATGGAATATTATGCAGCCATCAAAAGGAATGAGATCTTGCCATTTGCAACGAGTTGGATGGAAGTGGAGGGTGTTATGCTGAGTGAAATAAGTCAATCAGAGAAAGACATGTATCATATGACCTCACTGATATGAGGAATTCTTAATCTCAGGAAACAAACTGAGGTTTGCTGGAGTGGTGGGGGTGGGAGGGATGGGGTGGCTGGGTGATAGACATTGGGGAGGGTATGTGCTATGGTGAGCGCTGTGAATTGTGCAAGACTGTTGAATCACAGATCTGTACTTCTGAAACAAATAACGCAACATATTTTAAGAAAAAAGAAAAAGAAGAAGATAACAGGAGAGGAAGAAAAGGGGAGTATGTCAGAGGGGGAGATGAACCATGAGAGATGATGGACTCTGAAAAACAAACTGAGGGTTCTAGAGGGGAGGGGGTAGGGGAATGGGTTAGCCTGGTGATGGGTATTGAGGAGGGCACGTTCTGCATGGAGCACTGGGTGTTATGAACAAACAATGAATCATGGAACACTGCACTAAAAACTAATGATGTAATATATGGTGATTAACATAACAATAAAAAAATTAAAAAAAAATTTTATTTATTTATTTGACAGAGAGAGACACAGCAAGAGAGGGAACACAAGCAGGGGGAGTAGGAGAGGGAGAAGCAGGCTTCCTGCAGAGCAGGGAGCCCGATGCAGGGCTCAATCCCAGGACCCTGGGATCATGGCCTGAGCAGAAGGCAGATGCTTAACGACTGAGCCACTCAGGCACCCCTCCATATTTAGCTTTGTAAGGATAACCCTCTTCCCATTGTTCCTTCCTCTTTTCATAAATTTGAGATACATTGATATTGCAAAATGATGATCCTTAAAAATAAATGCCTGTCAGAGAATCCTGTAAACAGGGAAAGGATTCTTTATTCCTGCACTTAATTAACAACTAGGAGCTTGGTGAGGGGATTGGGTGGTGGGCAGAAAGGAAAAAGATGCTCAGCAGGCTATTTCAAGAGCAATAAGTTGTTAACCAGAATTAGGTTATGGACCTCTTGGAAAATCTGATGAAACCTATCTTTTGACCCTCTCAGAAAAAAATACTAGTGGGTACAAGATTATGCACATATTTTCATGGTGCTCAAGGATCCTCTAAGCTTATATGGTTAAAAATTTCTTTTCTGGAATGTGATTGAGTGGATATAAATTTAGATAAGTGAACAGGTTCCTGTAGGTAAGATACAGGTAAAGTTTTGAATTTGGGGGAAATGAGGTATAAATGTCCTCTTCTTCCTCAATTGTAGCTTACAACTAAATGAGAAATAAGATACACAACAGCAAGCATCCCCTTAAATAGTATAATTTTTCAGCTAAGCTTATCACACAGCAGTCTTTCCAGGCAGAAAGGTATGAAAGAGTGAATCTAGAGAGACTATGTGGAGTTCCTTCCTCCAACTTACCAACCCATGAAGTCACCTTCTCCTCCATGGGAAGGAATGAGGCTGGGCAGGAGAGAGTCAGACTGTTTGCTCCTGGTCAGTAGAGTATAAGTCATTTCTTTGTCTATGGAAACGGAAGGAGTGAGGATTACGTTTGGCACTAATACTAATATGTGGCCGATTTTGAGTTTCCCTCTTTTATCAGCCAATAGCAGGCAAAGAAGCCAGACCTTCCTGAACAGAAGAGTAGGCTGTCACGTCCACACACAAAGCTAGGTGGTGAGCTTCACAGGCAGGCGAAGAGAATACTGAACAGGAAATGTGTCACTGAGGAAACTGACTGGCTAGAAGGCATATTAGGCAAGAAAGTTGGGGAAATTCAGAATCTCTTTCCCCGTCCTTTAAGTCTTCACAGATACTGCTTCAAAGCCCTTCCAGCTTCCATCAATAGAGTCTTCAAGGCTCTTCCAATTTCTCCCAGCTGTGGTTCCTAAAATCCCTGCCACATGTTTCTGGTTTTTGATATAGTAGCATTTTGCATCTAGGAACCAGTTTCTATTACAATTACTTATTTCTCTATAACAAATTGACCTAAATCTTTGTGGCTTAAGATGCAACTTGTGCCTGAGGATGTGGGTCAGGAATTTGAGAAGGGCTTGGCTGGATTATTCTCCATAATGTGTTGCCTGTGGTCACTTGGTATTCAGTTGGAGCTGGTATTTTCGAGAGGTTCAAAATGTCAGCTGGAAGGCTGAGTGCACCTGAGCCTCTCTTCCTCTCCCTATGGTTTAAGGGCCTCTCCATGTGGCTCTCCAGCTGGGTAGTTGGACTTCTTAAATGGCATCTTGTGGCTCTGAGATTGGAAACTGGCACTTACTCGTTTCTACATTATTCTGATGATCAAAGAAGTTAGAAGAACCAGACAGATGGAAAGGACTGGGATGCAGACGACCTCCCCCCTTCCCCACCACCACAACCTTGGCTTCCCCCCGTCTCCATGGGAGGAGTATGAAAGAATCTGTGGCCCTTTTTAATCTACTACACATAGATTATTAAATTGTTCTTTTTATAATTCCTTAGTTTGGATACTTAAGTTACTTATTTTCAGCCTTTTTTTCCCCCTAGTATAAGAAACAGAGCTAAGTACCCCTTTTACTATATCACAAAGTTAGTGTGTTTTATGATGTTTTGTTATCATGTAGATCTAAGTATCTTACTATATTTGACTCAGTAGTTAATTGAAATGTGTTTTAAATTTTCCAAAAGGTTTTTGTTATGCATTTTTATTGCCCTCTAAATTAATTGTGTTGTAGTAGAGATGGTGTACATGACACTGATAATGTGAAACTTTGTTGATATTTGCTTTTATTATATGCCAGTTAAAAAAATTTCAACGTATGCCTGAGAATAATATATTTTTTTCCATATGGAGCAGAATCTCTCTCTCCTCTTTCTCTATATCATCTATGAAGAGAAATTGTCAGTCTCACTCTGTAGTTCTGTATACTTTTACTTACATATAAGAGAGGTTTGTGATCTATTCATCCTAAAAAGAAAGCACACACTGAATTTGTTAACTTGTGACATATAATAAAAAAAAATCTTTTAACATACATATATACTGAAACCTGATTTCAGTATATTGAAATTGATATCCCCCCCTGCCAAACTGTGGTAATAATGCACTATTTCGAAGAATCACCTTTGAGGCCTTGACCCAGGTCTGCAAATTTGGTATACAGTGTAAATGGTGGTAACAATGAAGCAGGCAAATTAAAGCACAAAATAATTAAGATTTAAGTGACCTGAGAATAGGTTTTAAGCAAGATGACTGGGACCTTGACAGATCTTGTAGTACCTGAAAAACCTGTAAAAATGTAAATATTATTAATGACTTTATGGGATTTCTGTAAAAAATAAAATTTATTTTTATGTTTTATATTTACGAAAAAAAGCAAAATTCCTATACTCCCCAATAATTATTTTATCAAACTTTTTTTTACCTTTGTCAATTTGATGGGTAAAAGCATCTCATTGAAAAGCTAATTTACACTGTCTAAATTATGAGTAAGATTATCTTCTCAAGTATTCAGATCTATTTATATTTCCATTTCTGTGATCAACTTGAACAATTTTTTTTTTTTTTTTGTATTGGGTTTTGGTCTTCTCTTAGGAATTTTAAGGAAACCTGCCCTTTGTCTATAATATGTGTTGGGAATAACTTCCAGTTTTTGATTTGTCGTTTGGGTCATTTTCGTTGTGTATCTTCCACCGCATAAATATTAAACCAGTGCTACCTCCAGTTGAACCTTCTAAAGGAGCCATGTCCCTAAAAGCTCAGAGATAATACCGGGAAGATCAATGGAGATCATTCTGCTATAGCATTCTTGGTGTTCTTGTCAGAAGGAGAGGAGAGAGTTGGGAAGAACACCAAGGGAGCACTGACATCTATCCTTGTGGAACTTTTGCAATATTTTGAATAATTTTTTTAAACATAAGTTCCCAGAATTGGGCTTAATGACTTAAAGAGTACATCCTGTTTTGGGTTCTTGACACACGATTCCATGGCAGACATGACTGTCCACCAAGCAGTGATGCTCACATTCCATAATGTAGAGTCATTGCTGGGTGGTTGCTGCCTGGTCAGGAACCACATTTGCAAACCCTCCCTCTTCTTCCTCCTCATAATGAGGTCAAGGCATGTGACTGCTTCATGCAAATATAATATGAGTAGAAATAATCTGTTACTTCAGGCCAAATACTTACGAAGTAGGTGTAGCTTTTCCACTCTGTCTCCTCTACTGGATGGACTTCGACATAAAGCAACTTTCAAAATCAAGTGTAGAGCAAAGTGAAACTTCCATAAGACTGAGCCCCTGGGTAGCAGAGCTTGCCCTCCTCTCAAGCCTTTCTTCTGCCATATGGACTTTATGTGAATAAAGAATAAATATTTGCTATGTTAAGTCACTGAAATTCTGTGATGTTCATTACAATGTTTTTTTTTTCTTTCCCCTGAGTATATAGGATGTCTGAATTTCTAAACCTGCCATGTAATTAGATTGAGAGCATATGATTGAGTTCTCATCAAAGAGTTGGGTTGTACTTTTTAATTCACTATGACAATCTCTGTCCTTTACACAGTGCATTTAGAGCACTAACATTCAAAGTGTTTATTGATGTCATGGAGTAAATATCTGCCATGTTCATTACTGTTTTCTATGTGTTGCCCTTGGTCTTTGTTCCCATTTTTGGTTTCCATTTTTTCTACTTTTTTGTGGTTTTAACTGAGTATTTTTGTATGATTCTATTTTCTTTTCTTTCTTAACGTGTCCTTTTTTTTTTTTTTTTTACTTTTCATAGCGGTTATCCTAGAATTTGCAGTATTCATTTAGAGCTAATTCAAGTGTGCTTTCAAATAACACTGTACCACCTCCATGGGTAGTGTGAATAGCTTATAATAACAAAATATCCTAATTCCTCATTCCTTGTACATTGCTGTCATTCATCTTATTTATATATAAGCACACATAATTATATATATGTATATGTTTATCATTAACTATTAAGGAAATGCAAATCAAGACCACAATGAGATGTCTGTACCCGCCTATTAGAGCAGCTAAAATAAAAAAAAAAAAATTGTGCCAGTACCAAATGGTGATGAGGATGTCGAAAAACTGTGCCTTTCATACATCGCTGATAGGAATATGAAGTAGTATGGTCACTCTGAAAAATAGTTTGGTAGTTTCTTAATAAAAACTAAATATATACATATTACCATGAGACTCCACAATCATTAATTCTGGGCATTTATCCCAGATAAATGAAAACTCATATCCACACAAAAACGTGCACATGAGAGTTTACAGTAGCCTCACTTATCATAGTCCCAAACTGGAAGCAACACAAATGTTTTATGATGGGTGAGTGGGTAAACAAACCATGGGAGAGCCATATCCTGAAATACTACTCAGCAGTAAAAAGGAACAAACTGTTGATTTACCAAAAAAACTTAGGGGGATCTCAAAGGCATTATCCTGAGTGACATCAGTGAAAATGGTGATGTAGGTAGCTCCAAGGGCCCACATCTCCACAGAAACATCAAATCATTGAGCAAATACTATTAGAATCCACTTTGTCAGAATTCTGGAAAATAGTCAAAGGGTTTCACAGCAACCAAACAAATGCTGAATCAAGAAAAAGGCAACTTAAAAATGATGGGAAAGCTCTGCAGCATTTTATTTAACCTGCTCCACTCCTGTTCTTGACCCAATGATGGCCTCTTGAAGATGGTAGTGTACATTCCCAGTGTGGGACTTTAGTCTCTCATTCTGGAGGGAGCAGAGTTGACTTTACAGACAATTGTATTTGTTCTAACCTGTCTGGGGCTTACGTGAAGGCCTCATGCAACAAAGTGCTTGTCTTCATTTTGCCGAACTTAGAACTCACTAAAGGCAGAAATGTTCTTGGCATTCTTCAAAAACATTATGAGGTAAATGAACAGTCAGCAGCCACCTGGGGCAAAAGATTAAATTGAGGCACACAGGAAAGTGCCGAGAGCCTGGGAAGAAAAGCTGGGAGTTTCTGTGGGAAATTAGAGCATTCAAAAGCATAGGGAATATGGCCAATGGTATAATAATAGCGTTGTATGGTGACAGACGGTAGCTACCCTTGTGGTGAGCACAGTGTAATGTATAGTTGTGGAATCACTATGTTGTACTCCTGCAACTAATGTAACGCCATGTGACAAGTATACTAAGAAATTTTTTTTAGTTAAAAAAAGAGTACCTGTGTATAGTATAGCAGGGAATTTAGAAAGCCACAGGCATGACCAGGACAGAACACATGCTCAGAAAAAAACAGACGACTTGAAGGTTTTACACTGGACTGATCTCTAGGCTCAATGCAAGCTGAAAGTAAAGGCTAAGGAAGGGTTTGAAATAGCCTGACTAAGCACTGAAGGAGTGCTCCAGCACAGAGTCAATTCGTAAAAGCTAGGAGAGGGTTTCTTTCTCTTCTTTCACTTTTTCTACTACTGCTGCTGCTCCTCGCTTTTTCTACTACTACTGCTGCTCCTCCTCCTTCTTCCTTTTCTTCTTCTTACCCCATCTGCCCCACCTGGCATTCAAGGATATCTGTCAAAACAGTAACTGAACTCAAGCTAAATGAACGGATTCTTTTGGAGGCCACATGTGACAAACATACAGACGTAGCAAATACAGTTTAGAAAAGTCTCTAAGCAAATTATATAATATCTGGCTACTACCTACATCAAAGTACATAAACAGACTTGAAGGAGATGTAAGAGTCTGTTTTCCAGAGTTATCACATTATAATATCCAAAATGTCCAGTTTTCATTAAAGGCATCCTACTGACAGAAGAAAAATTGTTAAAAAGTCACATCCTGTATGATTCCATTTATTTAACATTTTCGATATAACAAAATTACAGAGAACAAATTAATTATTTCCAAGGGTTAGGTAGAGGGTGGGGAGGAAGGGGATAGGTATGATCTACATCTGTGTCTCCTCAAGGTAGCATGAGGAACGTCTTTTGATTCTGTTTCTTTTTTTAAAAAAAATATTTTAATTTTTGAGAGAAAAAGGGAGAGAGGGAGTGAGCACAAGTAGTGGGGAGGGGCAGAGGGAGAAGCACACTCCCCACTGAGCGAGAAGCCCAACCCTGGACTCAGTCCCAGATGAGATCATGACCTGATCTGAAGGCAGACGCTTAACTGACTGAGCCACCCGTGATTCTGTTTCTTGACGGTAGAGTGGTTCATGAATCCACCCATGTGATAACATGACATAGAAGTATCATACGACCTTACTGATATGAGGAGTTCTTAATCTTAGGAAACAAACTGAGGGTTGCTGGAGTGATGGGGGGTGGGAGGGATGGGGTGGCTGGGTGATAGACATTGGGGAGGGTATGTGCTATGGTGAGCGCTGTGAATTGTGTAAGACTGATGAATCACAGACCTGTACCTCTGAAACAAATAATACATTATATGTTAAAAAAGAAGAAGAAGAAGAAGAAGATAGTAGGAAGGGAAAAATGAAGGGGGGGGGAATCGGAGGGGGAGACGAACCATGAGAGACTATGGACTCTGAGAAACACACTGAGGGTTCTAGAGGGGAGGGGGTAGGGGGATGGGTTAGCCTGGTGATGGTATTAAAGAGGGCACGTTCTGCATGGAGCACTGGGTGTTATATGCAAACAATGAATCATGGAACACTACATCAAAAACTAATGATGTAATGTATGGTGACTAACATAACATAAGAAAATAAAATTAAAAAAAACTATATACACACAGTATACCAACATCAGTTTCTTTACTTTGATAGTGTACCCTTATTTTATAAGGGGTGACTCTTTGAGACAAACCAGGTAAAGTCTACCCTGCTATCTTATAACTTTCTGTGAATCTATAATTAGTTCAAATAAGAACTTTAAAAAAATAGAAACTTAAAATGTTAAACTTTGTAACTGGATTTTGATAAGTAGCAGGAAAACTATTGCAGGCATTTTTCTCCCAAGTTTTATATTTTCTATTAAGTCTGATTCTTATTGTAAGTTTCTAATAGATTCCCTTTATTGTGTTGAAAAATTTCCTTCTACTCTTGATTATATTTGATTTGGCACATTATATATACCATCTTTTAAAATTTGGTATGTTAATATTTCATTGTGGTCCACTGGGTATACTGTGATTTTTAAATTCTAAACTTCCTAAATAAGGTTGCTGATTATAATTTAAGGTATAGCTGTCCATTTGTATTATTTTCATCTTTTCCAAAGACAGAGGCATACAGAAGAATAAATTTACACTAAAGAATAGGCAGACGAACATCACTACTTCATAGAACATGATTTATTTCTAAAACTGTCAAGGAAATCCCATATTGGTGTTTTGTGACTATAACCATATTTCTTTCATATAAATTACAGTGACTCTTCTCGTGTCTTCTGTGAAATAGGAATATGTTGTCCTAAGGCTTCAACCTGATTTTATTGCTAATTTAAGCAAATCAATAATGGGATCTTGGTTTTCCCATATATAAAATGGGGGACAATATTCTCTTATTTTGACCCTCTCATAGGGCTATTGTAAAAATTAAGTTATATTGTATTGATGGATTGATTGATTGATTTTGAAAGAGAGAGTGAGCAGGAAGATGGGCAGAGGGAGAGAGAGAATCTCAAGCAGACTCCCTGCTGAGGGCAGAGCCCAATATGGGGCTCAAGCCCATGACCCTGAGATCATGATTTGAGCTGAAATCAGGAGTCAGACTCTTAACCCGCTGATACACCCAGGTACCCCCAAATTAAGTTACATTAGTAAGGGAAGGAAGGTTACTTATAAATAAAATATATTGTTACCACTTCATCTGCATTTGATAGATTTTCAGAGAATGAGAATAATTCTGGTTTCCAGGCTTGATCATTCCTTTTATAGATGAACATACACATGTTTTGGTGGTTCATGTCCCCTCATAGATAAATAGACATAAATGGAGAATATTTATCTAATTTAAATATATGTGACATGTGTCTCCGTGGTTGCCCATCTTTCTGATACTCTCTCTTAGGCTTTTCCCTCCAAGCACTCTCTTACAACCTTTTTGCCCGTAGTGCTTTTCCAGGGATGAGTCACAAGTTAGCTTGTGTAGGAACGTCAGCTGATCTGATTGCAGACTTCAGTGAGTCTTATACAGGTATTATCTCCTATGCTTAGGTTTCTTCTTTAGTGCTGACAGTCTGCTCCGCTTGAACAGTTCTGTGAGCTGGCTTCTCAACCTCAGCTGGTTGGAGTTGCTATAAAACTGAGTTTTTAGACACTTATATTGATAACTATAAAACTTGGCTTGCTTTGATACTACCTAGGATTTATATAGTATGAGGAAGTCTCCGGCCAGGGGAAATAATTACTCTGCTGACATTATCTCTTAAATACTAGTGGCTCAGCACTGATTTTAAATTTCCTCTCAGATCTATGGGACACTCGGGTTGCAATGTACTGCTTCATCCTGTGCATCCATCTCCTGGAAAGTCACAAAAGTAATTGGTATCTAAAGAAGGCTTACTTCACCTCACAGTCATTGAAGCTTTCTATGAGATTTTACACAGTACTGAGTGAAATACATGCTTCCCTGTATTTCATGGCAGTGTTTATAATATTGGTCTGCTAACAATTTTTCTTTTGAGTCACCCAAGCCCCACAGGTAGGATTTTCCTCTGATTCATCTAATTAAAGGACAGAGAAGTCAAGGATTGGTGCCAGCCTAGTGGCCCAGCTAACCCATTTGAATAAGTCTTTTGAATCACATTACAAGAAGAGCTGAAGTCAATTTCTGATGACTAGCCAACAGATGTAATTGAAAAAAAAAAAAAGAAGAAATTCAGAGGAGAAATGAGGAAAAAAAATCTTTGTCTAGCTCTGTTGTAACTTACCAAGTTTTCTTTGTCAAACCTGGGGAGAACAGTGACATGTAATTCTTAAATATGGAATGCTTAGAAAGTAATTGTGTCTGAATGGCTAAATAGTCACTCCTGTGGCTGTTCTGTTTTTGTAAGAATAAGATCTGATTATTGCAATAATACTGTTAGTAATATCCTGTTAGTAAATGTACACTAAGAAGCTTCTTGGTTTTGAAAACATTATTTCTATTTCTCATAAATTCAAAAGCTGAGAAGATCTAGATAGAAGAAATATGAATGATATTTTGTCACCTATTTGAACTCAAACTCTTGGGAAATATTTCATCTGTAGATGAGGAAGAGATGGAAACCTCAGTTTGATAAATTTTCACTCACACTCTGCCTCTCCTGGTCCCCATTATCTGGCCTTGCCTTTCTCCTGAGGTTTGAGGTTAGAAAACTCTAGAGGCTCTAGTGGGTCAGATTAAGGTGACTTCTATCTGTGAGAAGTGGTTGTGAGTAGTTGCTGATTTGAAGGGACAGGTGCTTAATGAAAAGACCTTCCTTACAGGGGGTGATGATGTCATCACAACAGGGTCATCACTCACACAGCTTCAAGCTGTGACATATGGTTGGGGCCAGGTGTGTGACCTAAAGCCTGTTGGGAAGCACCATGTTGGCTCTTTCTCATTCTCCTTTCCTTTTAGAGCTCTTTCCTGGTCTTCTTTCAGAACATCCTCTTTCTTTATGAAAAGATTTCTTTCCGGTAGAGTATATTGATAGTACCTTCCCCATTGTGGATGCTCAAAAAATTATTTATTTTTGTTGATATTGATCTTATTTCATGAATATACTTAGCATAGTCAGCCCAGTAATTGGTGTCTAAAGAAGGCTTTCTTCACCTCACATCCACCCTGAGATCTCCTATTATAATCTTGAATCATTTGATCCTTGTGCTTACTTATTAGGTAGTTTTATCTTTGCTTTCCTTCCTCTTGCAACTCTCAGCTTCCTTCCTTCTTGCTCCCTTCACTCTGCATTACAAAATTTTTTTCCCTCTTATTCAAATATATTTATTTTTCTCTCTTTCTCTTCTTCTTTCACATCCTAGATGCAAGAATTTGTGAGAATACAGAGAAATATTTTTTCTCTCCTAGGTGAGAGAAAAACATTTGTAAAAGAAAAATGCTATTTTGCGTGCTTGTCAAATCAGATCCTTATTGTGAGAGAGGACTGAATGTTTAGGAAAGAGAGGGTGATTCCCAGGTGTGAGAAAATGTGTGTCATGGAAAGGCAGTGTACTAGTTCCCTAGGGCTGTCAGTAACAAAGTAGCACAGATTGGGTGGCTTAAATACAGAAATTATTTTGTCTCAGTTCCTTGATGTTAGAAGGCTGACTTTAAAGTGTCCACAGGGTTGGTTTCTTCTGAGACTTCTCCCCTTGGCCATCCTCTCCTCTCTTTATCTTCCTGGAGTTGCTTTGTGTGTCCTAATTTCCACTTTCTGTAAGGATAAAAGTCATATTGGGTTAGTGTCCCCTGTAATTATCTCATTCAACCCTAATGACCTCTTTAAGGACCCTTTCTCCAAAAATAGTCACATTCTGAAGGACTGGGGATTAGGACTGCAAGATAGGAATTTCTGAGGGTGACACAATTCAGTCCATAACAAGTTTCAATAAAAATATTTTTTTTCAGTGTGTGAAATGTGTTAGCCACCCCCCAAAGCATATAGATGAAGTCATGTACACTTACATATATTAGTTTTAATATTATTTTGTCAGGGCTATGAGTTTTCAGAAGTTAGCAAGCAGTGGTGGTGGTAGATAGAAAGATGGTGATGGGGGGGCAGTAGTGATAGGAAATGGGAGCATGCTTTTTGTTATTTCCCTGGGAAATATAGTTGTATCTAGAGTCTGGGACTGAGCAGAACAAAAGCATTGGCAAAATGCATTTCCAGATGATTTCTGAACATGACCATGACTGCCGACAGTGATTTGGCACTGTGTGATCCCACAGTACAGATGCTGCCACCCCAACAGGCAAATATGTCTTCTGGTGAGAGGGAAGGGGCTAAGGTCACATTTCTATGTTGGGAAGGTCTTTCCCTATGGAGATTTCATAGCATTTGACAAGATAAAACTCTCTCCCTTCAAATACAGGAGCATTCCTGGTGGCAATCCTCAGTGTGGGCTGCTCTCAGCAGCAGAGAATGTTGTCATGCCGGGCACAGACAGCACAAGCCTTGAAAGTCTTCTGGTAACATGTTTTTCTGTACGTGGTCCCCACTCTTCAAGCGTCCCTATGCCAACCAACACTTTGATCCTCAGTAATGACTCATGTTTGATCCTTCCCCTGGAGTGTAAACTCATTTGCAAGAGATACAAAATTGAGACATGGTTGTATGGAGCTTCCCACTCCTAATTATTGCCTTTTGACCTATTTTTTTCCCTATCTAGTTAGTCCTGGAAGATGAAGAGGAGATGGGGCATGATGCAGAACAGCATGGGCACTTAGCATCCAAAATGTTTAAATCTTCTTCACATAGGTCACCACCTGAAGATTTATTTGAATTCTTTAACCTTTATCTAGCAATGGTTTTAAAGGGCAGTGGTATTCAATCCTGCCTTTGTATTGGGAGGAGGTGTGTGTGTGCGTGTCTGCGCTCGCTGTAGGGGGGCCTAACAAAGCTGATTTCAAGGCCTTATTCCAGATCTGTTGAGTCAGAATAGCTGGCAATGGGACCTAGGCATTTGGATTTTAATATCTGGAGAAGGAGAGCAGGGGTATTCTGAAATGTCAGGGTATTAATATTCGGAAGACAATTGCTGAGCGTTATGGGAAGCTCAACACACTGCATGCTAGCAGTCTGACAGGTTGCTGGAGCCATGAAAAATGTAACTCAAATGAGGCTGCAGCCTACAAATTCCTCAAATGATGGGTAAATTCAGGCCATTGAAGAAAACAATATTGTTTGGCAATCTGCACAAATACCTTAATAGATTACAGTCACTGCTTCTTGGATGAGACCTTGAGGCCAGTGATTCTCAAACTTGAGTGTGTATCAGAATCACCTGGAAGTCTTGAAAGCCCAGAGTTTCTGATTTAGTAGATCCATAGTGGAGCCCTGGAATTTCCATTTCAAACAACTTCCCGGGGGATTCTGCGGCTATTGCTGCTGGTGTGGGCACTGGACTTGGAAAAACACTGCTTGAAGGAATAGCTTAGGAGAAGTATACTTACCCATCATATGTGTCCATTGGTTTGGGCAGATGCATCTCCTAGTAGAATAATTGTGGTCCTTGTTAACAGTTATGGGTTAGAAAATGGGTTAGAAAATAGGATACTGGCAGCTTCAGACCTTCGAGGCTTCAGGAATAAGAAGGGAACTTGGTGTCATTTCCAAAGTCCATTTGTAAGTCATTGTTCAGAGCGTGAGGTGTTTTTTTCTTCAATGGAATATTGCCTTGTGCTAGTGTTCAGTTATATGTATCAACTCATTGTAACTCAGTTTTATTACATTTGATTCTTTACCTTTAATAGTGTACACATTGATTTTTATAGATTGTTGGAGATTTATCTCTGAGCTCAAGGAGATTTGACTAAGTCTGTCTATACTTGTTATGGAGATACTCCTGGTCATGGATAAACTCAACTCTGTGGAAAAATGGTCATTTTTTTTAAGTAAGAGAATTATATTTGTAAGATAATTTGTTTGTATACTCACTGCTCCTGACTCCACAATTGAGGCTAAGGAAAATGGCAATATTTGTTTAGCTTAAATTAGAAAACCTAAAATTGATATTGAATATTTGGGAATAGTTACTGCAAATGTTTTTGGGAGGAAGGGTTCCAATTATTATTTCAATATCTTTGAAACTTATTAGTTACTTAAATTTTCTATTTCTTTTGCACCAATGTTGGCTTTCCATAATTTTTAAGTAATTTAACCATTTAATCTTGGTCATTATCTTGATTAGAGTATAGCTGAGTGTTGCTGGAGGAGGTCATCTAGAGAACATGACCGCTGGTTGACCTGTGATCTGGACCCAGGCCAACATTCTCCCCGCATCCTTGGGAGGTCTGTTCCGCCCACTGTTAGCACAGCAAGAGCCAGTTTCAAGCAGGTAGCCATGAGAGTAATGTTTTATTGAGACCACCTGGATGGAATATGTGAGCAAATCCAATTAAGGCCTCTATATAAGCTCCATAAGCGCCTAGTGGGTGTGTGTGTTTGCTCCTCTTGCAGCATTCAAGGTGAGTCTGGTTTGTAAGTTCTTTGCTTATTAAAACTTCCCCCTTCTGTTCTTGGGTGGCCTCTTTTTTTGGTCTCTCCTTGCCTTATGTGTATGGGGAGCAGTTTTGGATTCACCCGGGAGGCTTCTGAGGGTGTGACCCAAACATTGGAAAGCCAACCAGCCAGGCAGCCAGGAGATCTGAGGAAAGGGTTTTGGGAAAAGAGGCATCTGCAGGGGAAATCTTGAGTTGGTCATCAATCTCTGTGTGGGGAGGGGTGGCTCCTGTGTTAGATGCTTGTGGGCTGCTGCATGAATATGGGGGACACCCTGACAATACTATGGTTTGTCACACTTGTTTGAGGACCCAATGTGCATAGCACATTGGCAGAGAAAGGAAATGATTACCTGCAGCGGTGGGCTGGCCTTTACGGTGGGTAGATCTGTTGGCCACGGATTCCAATTAGGGGCTGAAACTCGGGTTAGAAAGTCAGGAGAAGAGTTGAGGTTAGAGAAGGATATGTGGGTGTCCACTACTCTGCTAGCTTCGGGGTGGCAGACAAGGTGGTGAGCAGGATTATAAGTTGAATTCCTGAAGGTGCTGACTTGCAAATCTGGTTGGGGTGCACAACCTGCTGAGAATTAAAGTCTCAGCGATTTTGACAGAGCCTCCCTTGGATGCTAAGAGGTGGAATCCTTAGAAAAGTGAAGGGATGTTGTGGTGAGTGACAGTGTTTCAGAGAAAATACCCAATCTGTTTGATCCCGAATATTGAGGAGAAGGAAAGCACAGCAGCAACCCCAGCCAGTGGGCCAGCCCCCAATTCAGGAGGCATTCATGATGAGAGAATATGTCCACTGAGCTGCCAAGTTCCAGCAAAAGGCCAGGAGAAGTATCTGGGCATGGTTTATGTGGGTATGGGATACAGGGTGCTGGGGCAGGGGGTACAGTCCCATCCATCGTGGGCAAGTCCCAAACCCCAAATAGAGGATAAAAGAGGATAAAAGCCAGGATTGATTCCAGGTGAGGGCCTTTTGAGCTCTGAGCTGCATTTTGAGAAATAAAAGTGAAAGCTTTGTTTGATGCTGTAGCTGAATGTACTCTAATACTTGGTAACCCTCAAATCTTCTGGCCCCCTCAATGCCGTCAGTGGTTATGGAGGACATACTGTTAGGATCAGGAAGGTCCTTTTGACAGTGCACACACTCTTGCCTTCAGCACCTTCCTAGTGTTATGGGGGTGTTTAAGGAACTCACTTCCTTGAAGATTGAATTATTCTTTTCTGCAGGCATTGTTAAACCAATGAGGGGGTTCTCCCTGGACATGGGACAGTAGAAGTCTGTAGAGGAGGGAATATAAATTCTTCTGAAGGAGTTGGGAAGAGACCAGCCCTCTATGTTCCTGTCTTTGAAGCCTCGGGTCGGGGCACATTGGCTGTAGGAATGAAAGCCAGTATATTCCAGGCACCTGGTATGGGATGCTGATATCCAGCCTGAGCCCAATTATGAGACCTAGGATGTCAGGCGATGAATTGCTGTTGGAGGGAAAATGGACAGATGCCAACAATGAATATGGGCTACTTGAAAGATTTCAGACAGAACAGGAGCTCAAAAAGCCAAAGGCTATCTCAACCAGCTGTAAGGGTCCAATAAAGGTAGCCCAGAAACAAATGTGGTTTGACCTCTTCGTGCTGAGACTGAATCTACCATCCCTGATGATCTGTCTCCTCAAGCAGATCCTCAGGGATACAGTCCTATCCATGGTGGGCAATTCCCAAACCCCAAATAGTGGATAAAAGCCAAGATTGATTCCAGGTGAGGGCCTTTTGAGCTCTTAGCTGCTCTTTGAGAAATAAAAGTGAAGGCTTCGTTTGATGCTCTAGCTGAACGTACTCTAATACTTGGTAACCCTCAGAAATCTTGCCCCCTCAATGCCATCAGTGGTTATGGAGGACATACTGTTAGGATCAGGAAGGTCCTTTTGACAGTACAAATTGGGAGGCTGCGCCTATAAGAATGAGAGTTTTTTTTCTAATGCCAGGCAGCATATTGGGCATAGGTAACCTACAAAATCCACTGTACAAATCTCTGTGAATTCTGCCTCCAGGTAAGATTAACCCAACCACAAAATCCAAAGTAGTAACTCATAAGCTGACTATGCTGACAAACAACAAAAAAACAAAAACTTCTATAATACAAGTTACCTCAGAACATAAAAAGAACGTATTTAAGAACCACATTGAGTGGGGGGTATTATACAGATTATAGTGCTTTTAAC
Source organism: Callorhinus ursinus (assembly GCF_003265705.2). Taxonomy (NCBI): domain Eukaryota; kingdom Metazoa; phylum Chordata; class Mammalia; order Carnivora; family Otariidae; genus Callorhinus; species Callorhinus ursinus. The sequence continues at coordinate 13,423,804 of NW_027397085.1, read as the reverse complement.
AGTCTGGTATGCCCAATAGAACTAGATAGGTAATGGTAGATGATGGGCTACAGAACTGAACAAGGTAGTGCCCCCATCCATGGGGCTGTGCCCAACATGGCCACCATCCTACGAGTGTACCATGCTATATACTAGACTGAGCAAATGATATTTTTCCCTGCTTGCTGGACTGCTGAATCACAAACTTGGCTTCATGAGAGAGGAACAACAATGGGCTTTTGAAATGCTTTCTCAACTTGATCTGCATAGCCCCTTAATAAGTCATGGAATGGTAATGTAAGATCTATCCCTGTACTGTTTCCCCATATTAGTACAATGGGCCCATTACACTGATTATAAATTAATCTGTGAAGACTGCCTCTGCTTACAGTATATTCTGTAGTTTCTGTGTGGAAAACAAGATACATAGAGAACCCACAGAATATTCAAGGCCCAGGTACTTCCTTAACGTCTTTGAGAGTCATTTGGTTGGGTGAGATACGTACCATTTTAGAAGCTATGATTGATAAAATGCTAGCCTATCCAACTCCTAAGAACATAAAACAGATACAAACCTTAGTGGGTGTTTGGGGGACTTACATTCCCTACCTGGCACAGTACCTCCATCCCTTAGACTGCCTGCTAGAGAAAGGGCAAATAAGGGACTGGGGATCAGAGTAGCAAGCTGCTTTTGAGAAGATAAAAGTACTAATGAAGCAGATTAAAGTTCTAGGCATCTCTCAAGCAGAGATTCCATTGGTATTTGATACCTCTGTGATTCCTAAAGGTATGCGTTGGGCTCTGTGGCAGCAATGACAGGAGACCATAATTGTAGGATTTTTGGTCTCAGCTGGGGAATGTGCCAGAAACCTGGTATACCCTCTATAGAGCAACAGCTCCTAACAGTGTACATAGCACTACTCCAGGTAGATCTCTCATGAAGTAACAGCATATTGTGGCAAGAACCTTCCTTCTTTTAAAGCTTGGGTTGAAAACCTGTTCCATCAATCACCTCTGCCATGGCTCAAACTCCTCTTTTTTCGAGTGACCTGCCTGTTGGCAATAGAGGAACACCCAGTCCTTCAGTTCAGCATCTCTAGAAATAGGGGTGCTACTAGACCCTACAAAGTGTGTAGGTCTATCCCACCCCTAGTCCTGTGGATAGATGGTTCTAGTTGGGACAACCCAAGCCCATGGACTGCAGTTGTTAGCTCAGCACAGACACTATCTGGTTGGAAGAGGAATGAACTTCCCCAGAGCATGGGTGAATTAAGAGCGGTTTGGTGACTACTCATGATCCTGGCTGTTAAGACTTAGCACTGTCAACTGGGTTGTGCTATAGGGATTAACCCTATGGCTTGGAGAGTGGGAACTGGAGGGAAAAATCATGATGAATAAGCCCTTATGCAGTCTGGATATGTAGAGAAACATTTGAGGATACCTGCAAGAGCCTGAGGCAAGTCCCACTATTATCTACCCCTGCTTCGTAAGGTCCTGACAACCTCTGGCAATGAAGCTGATGGCCTAGCTCAGATACGAGCTGTAGCAACTGGCTCTTGAGTATATACGGCAGACTTGGCACATGGGAAGAAGAGCCACTGTAGCACTCAGGTGCTGGGTGGTTTTGCCAAAGATGCCAACTGCTCTTGAAATAAAAACAACTTGGCTAATGTAATAAAGGCATGTCCTAGGCTTTCTAAGTAATGCCTGAAGCAACTGCCAAAGGAGTCTGGGGCCATCCATAGGAGTTCCCAACTGGAAACCGGCAGTTAGAGGATATTGCCAACCTCTTCTGTGTAAAGTTTCTAAATATGACTTGGTTTGTGCAGATACTATGTCTAGCCTAACCCAAGCTTTCCCCTATGGCTGTGCAACCAGGCTGCCACTATTTGGAGATTGGAGAAGCTGAGTAATATGGATACCCTTGTGGAATAGAAGGTGGTCAGGTCATATTTCATAGGTCACAATGTAGAAAACTGGGTGAGAGAATAGCACATGAAATGCACGTTCTCTCTCCCCTGTGACTTGCAAGGAGTAGTGTTGGTAGAAAGGAAAAATGGAATACTAAAGCAAAGGTGAAATTACTAACAGGTGAAACCACTTTGGATGCTTGGACTAAAGTACTGTCCCAGGCTTCATAACATTTGAATGATCAACTGGTAGGGCCTGTTGCAACATCTTCCTGGCTGGGGACCCTTGATGAGACGTTCAACACTGTAAACTTATCTAAGTTGCAGGAGACTGCCATTGCCCCGACTCTGATTGTGGGTCAACATGCTATGCTTCTGAGAACACCAAGCCCCATCACACCTGGAAAAAGTATATTCTATTGGCATGTGTGATAAATGTCCCATTGGAGTGGGAGAGTTACTTGGCACCACCCCCGCCCCCCATGAGGAGGAAGCACTCAAGGTCTGCTGGAATCCCATTCATCCTGCAAGCCAAACCTGTTGAAACTCCTATTTGGAACGGAACACACAGCAATGAAAGAAAAAGATGGAAATCCTGGTTTGGCATATCCTGCCCCCAGTCCATCTCTTCCCAGCTGACCATCCTGCTTCTCCTAGCTGACATGTATGTATATATAACCAGGTCAAATTTCTAAAGCTGCAGCCATGTTAACATAGAAGGATCAGACCAAACAAGTCAAGTTCCTACAAAATATGGCTCTTCAACCTTAGACTTTGGATAGTCTTAGGGTTCAGGTCACAGGATGGGCCCACTTGTATACCTGGCAAAGGAATCAATCCAACTGTTTGGTCTGTGGGCACCTGCTCCTTTCTAGCTTGTCAGGATTGCCCTGGTGGGTATCACCACTCCAGAGAGGGGATTGGAAGGCTTTAAAGGTAGTGTATTAAGGAAGGGAAAACTAGGAATAGTACTCTATTCTTCATCTAATTTTACTAATGGTGTGTGCCATAGGCTGTTTCATGATCACTATCAACACATGGTCTCTTTTTCTGTCAAATTACACAAGGCAGCCCATCAGACTGGTGACTGGAAAGGTCCTAAAAGTAACACCGTTGAAGCCATAGTTGTCAATGTTCAGATTTGGGATGGGTTCATGTGGCTTACCCTGGCTTATGGATATTTGAGTGTAGGCACTGTAGTATCCAAATGGGATGGCATTACCAAGGATGCTAGATTGCCCCTGAAATACAGTGACATGGTGAATGGAATAATTACCTTTCTGGCATATTCTAAACAATGCCTAAGCTAACTATGAAGGAGTCTCCTAACATCCACTGCATTTCCCATCAGGTGAAGGATTGTCAAATTGATTACATTGGCTCCTTCCTTCTGAGTGTTCTAGATTTGTCTTAGTTTGTGTGGATCCTGTATCTGACCCAAACAAATTCTCCCCGGTCACCATCCATTAAGGGATTAGAGAAGCTGAGTAACATGTACAGATACTCTGGTTGAATAGACAATGATCAGGGGTGACATTTCAAAGATAATGATCTGTAAGCCTGAGCAACAGCCATCCGGGGCTTTGATGATGTATTTTTGGGACCCTTTTGATAAGCAGTTTGATGGGCTGCTTGTGTAGTTTGACAAAAAAATATATATCTATATAGATACATATCTATGTCCAGTGTTATTGATAAAGTGCCACAGGCTTTGTTTCTCGATCAGTATATCTATCTCTCTCTCTCTATATTTTGTCATCAAGAGGACGTGACTGCCAATTGATCTGTGAGGTGGACCTGGACAATCTCAGCCTACTCACCCTTCCTCATTTCCTTGTTTTGGGGATGTATATTCTGCCTGTTGTTCTCTCGGTAGGACCCAGTTTCAAGGGTGCAGCATTGAGAGAGCAATGTGTTGTTGAGACTATTCTGATGGTATATGTGACTGAACCCAGTGATGGCCTCGATATATCAACTTTTAAGGTTCTGATACATGGGTGTGGAGATTTATTCATCTTGTGGCTGCCCAAGCCAAGCCTTATGTATAAGTCCCCTTGCTTATTAAAACTGCCCTCTAGCAACCTGGAGTGACCTGGTCTTTGGTCTCTCCTTGCCCTCCATGCATGGGGGCCAATTTCAGATTTCACCTGTGGAAATCCCATGAGTGTGGCCCAACAATTATATCTTTATTGTCTTTTAATTTGCTTTATCTCTAGCCAGTGTTCTATTTTTATTTTGTTTGGTATTTTGTCTGTGTTTTTTAAAGAGTGGGGAGGGACAGAGGGAGAAAGAGAATCTCAAGCAGGCTCCATGCACAGTGTAGAGCCTGACACAGGGCCTGAGCTTACAACACTGAGATCATGACCTGAGCTGAAATCAAGAGTCAGATGCTTAACTGCTTAACCGAGTGAGCGACCCAAGCATTCCTTTTCTGTTTTTTTAATCAACTTTGACAGAGACCTATTTTATTTTCATTGAGATTTTTTTCTTTGAACAATGAATTATACTAAGTGGCACTATAAAAAAATCAAATTGGGGGGTTCTTGTTCTCATTTTGTTGCATTGTGGTCAAAGAAGATTTTTTAAAAGATTTTATTTATAATTAGAGAGCACAAGCAGGGGGAGGGGCAGAGGGAGAAGCAGACTCCCCACTGAGCAGGGAGCCCAACTTGGGGCTTGATCCCAGGACCCTGGCACCATGACCTGAGCCAAAGGCAGACATTTAATCCACTGAGCACCCAGGTGCCCCAAAGAAGATGATTTTAATACTGTGCCATATATTTTTTTAATTTAATTTTGTTACGTTAGTCACCATACAGTACATCATTAGTTTGTGATGTAGTGTTCCATGATTCATTTTTCGTGTATAACACCCAGTGCTCCATGCAATACATGCTTTCCTTAATACCCATCACTGGGCTAACCCATCCCCCCATCCCCCTCCACTCTAAAACCCTCAGTTTTTTTTTTTTTTGGCGTCCATAGTCTCTCATGGTTCATCTCCCCTCTGATTTCCCCCCTTCATTTTTCCTTTCCTTCTCCTAACGTCCTCCATGCTGTTCCTTATGTTCCGCAAATGACCTCAAATCACCAAGGAAATGTTGAAAAAGAAAAAACGGGGCATCACGTTGCCTGATTTCAAGCTATATTACAAAGCAGTGATCACCAAGACAGCATGGTACTGGCACAAAAACAGACATATAGACCAATGGAACAGAATAGAGAGCCCAGATATGGACCCTCAACTCTATGGTCAAATAATCTTCGACAAAGCAGGAAAAAATATCCAATGGAAAAAAGACAGCCTCTTCATTAATGGTGCTGGGAAAATTGGACAGCCACATGCAGAAGAATGAAACTCGACCATTCTCTAACACCATACACAAAGATAAACTCAAAATGGATGAAAGACCTCAATGTGAGACAGGAATCCATCAAAATCCTAGAGGAGAACATAGGCAGTAACCTCTTCGACATTGGCCGCAGCAACTTCTTTCAAGATACATCTCCAAAGGCAAGTGAAACAAGCAAAAATGAACTTTTGGGACTTCTTCAAGATAAAAGCCTTCTGCACAGCAAAGGAAATGGTCAAGAAAACAAAGAAGTAACCCACAGAATGGGAGAAGATATTTGCAAATGATACTACAGACAAAGGGCTGAGATCTATAAAGAACTTCTCAAACTCAACACCCAAAAAAACAAATAATCAAGTCAAAAAATGGGCAGAAGGCATGAACAGACACTTCTCTGAAGAAGACATACAAATGGCTAACAGATACATGAAAGAATGTTCATCATTAGCCATCAGGGAAATTCAAATCAAAACCACATTGAGATGCCACCTTATACCAGTTAGAATGGTAAAAATTGCCATATTTTTTGTTGAGATTTGCTTTGAGATCTTGTGGGCAAGTTTTACAGGTATTTCATATATGTTTATGGAGAAGGTGTATTTTCTGTTAGATGAGTGATCTTTATTAATCTTAGATCATACTTTATAACTGTGACATTTAAATTTTTTTTTACTGGAATCTACTCTTCAGAAGTGTGTCAGTCTCTTTCATTATAATCGTCAATTTGTCAACTATTCTGTTAAATTTTTATTAAAGGTTATGGTTTTTTCTTTGTCACTGTGATTTATTGAGCTATTTATAAATTAAAGATGGTCAAATATTTTCTACAATGTGCCTGAATTTACCTGTCATTTTAAGGACTTTGTAGTCTGCAACCTCATTTGAATTGACATTTTCATGCCTCCAGCAAAGTGTCAGACTGACAGGAATCAGCTTGGTGAGCTTCCTATTATGCTCAGCAATTGTCCTTTAAATGATAATACCTTGACAATTCAGGATGCCTCTGCTTTTCCTTTCCAGATGTTAATGAGGATCTCTATAAAAATATAATCTTATATTACCCCTCCTTCTATCTAAACTTGAAATTTATTTCTACCTCAGTATCTTTTTTTTTTTTTTTCCCCTCAGGAATTTTGAGATTGGACCAAGAGGCATTTGCCAGTCAAATCTGAGATCCTGGGACTACACTGTGTGAGATACAGGTAGGCACCTATGCTAGGACTGCATTATGTCCACTGTGGAGCATGTACTTCCAGAGTAAGAGAACAGTCCTGGAACCTCCAGGCTCATCTCTTTTTTCAGCTACCTATTGCTGATACAGGTCTACCTAATAGCCTATTAGAGCTGCAAATTGCAGAGAATTAACTTTTTCTTGCTTTTTAATCTCCTGAAGTGCATCATGAGGTATTGTTCATCCTTTGAAATTCAATGTTTGGGGTCTTTCAAGTTGTTGTAGTTAAGTTTGTGGTTCTGTGTTTGTATGTAAGCATTAATCTGGAGTAATTCATATTGTGTAGATGAATTTTAATATTGAGAACCTATACGTTTTTTGGCCTGTTTTTCTTTCTTTCTTTTTTTTTTAATTACTGTTAATAGGTCAGAAAAAGTATTTGGAGATTTTGTATACCAGTTTCAGTGTTGGTAGGAATTAAAAAGGATGGTTACTTTATATGTAATAAAAGAGTCTTTATGAAGGGATAATAGACTAGGCAGACCAATGTGGTAGACATGGCGCTCTATGTAAGGTAAATTCAGATAAAAATCAGAGGCTTAATTCTCCCTGTTGAAAATCAGAGATACTTCGTTCTCCTTATTCTGACAGCATTTACTTGAGAAAATTTGTAAATTGTTTCTCTGTCTTTTAGAAATGTATGTAAATCTTTTAAAAAGCTCAGCAAGATTCTTATTCACTTAAAGACCCAGGAGTGTCAGGGAGCCATTTCTGTAACACGACCATCAAGGAATATGGTGCTCCTATTTCCTAGTTTCCATGAGAGGGTCAGAGGCTAATTTCAGTGGGTACACTGCTCTAAGTTGCAATACTGTCTCCTGTTACAGAGATCTGAGAAGCTTATTTTCCCTTTGGATAAATCTAATTACCAAACCCTTATGGCCACCCCCAATTACCAGGTGCATTTAGGATGAACTTATGCATGGCACAGGGTGCTGTAAAATCCTCTCGCTTGAGGACCAGTTATTGTTCAGCTTGAGAACATGTGTGTAATGAGTTGCCCGCTTGGCCACGTAAAATGGTAAGATTTCCTGCTATCTTTGCGATTTCTTAGCAGACTGACTCTGCACAGCATATTCTGGCTGGATGTTTTATTCAAGAATAAAACTTTTCTTTCAACATTTGTTTTGTTTTGTATTGTTTTATTATGTTAATCACAATAGGTTACATCATTAGTTTTTGATGTAGGGTTCTATGACTCATTGTTTGCGTATAACACCCAGTGCTCCATGCAGTATGTACCCTCTTAAATAATTTTTATTGTTATGTTAATCACCATACATTACATCATTAGTTTTTGATGTAGTGTTCCATGATTCGTTGTTTGTGCATAATACCCAGTGCTCCACGCAGAATGTGCCCTCTTTAATACCCATCACCAGGCTAACCCATCCCCCCACTCCCCTCCCCTCTAGAACCCTCAGTTTGTTTTCCAGAGTCCATCATCTCTCATGGTTCGTCTCCCCCTCCCACTTACTCCCCTTCATTCTTCCCATCCTGCTATCTTCTTTTTTTTTTCTTAAATATATTGCATTATTTGTTTCAGAAGTACAGATCCGTGATTCATCAGTCTTGTACAATTCACAGTGCTCACCATATGTCTATCACCCCAATGTCTATCACCCAGCCACCCAATCCCTCCCACTCCCCACCACTCCAGCAACATTCATTTTGTTTCCTGAGATTAAGAATTCCTCATATCAGTGAGGTCATATGATACATGTCTTTCTCTGATGGACTTACTTCATTCAGCATAACACCCTCCAGTTCCATCCACGTCATTGCAAATGGCAAGATCTCATTCCTTTTGATGACTGCATAATATTCCATTGTGTATATATACCACCATTCTTTATCCATTCATCTGTCGATGGGCATCTTGGCTCTTTCCACAATTTGGCTAATGTGGACATTGCTGCTATAAACACTGGGGTACACGTACCCCTTCGGATCCCTACATATGTATCTTTGGGGTAAATACCCAGTAGTGCAATGGCTGGATTGTAGGGTAGCTCTATTTTCAACTGTTTGAGGAACCTCCATACTGTTTTCCAGAGGGGTTGCACCAGCTTGCATTCCCACT
>NW_027397085.1:13236250-13400248 GCF_003265705.2 Callorhinus ursinus | reverse complement strand
TGAGAGACAATGGACTCTGAAAAACAAACTGAGGGTTTTAGAGGGGAAGAGGGTGGGGGGATGGGTTAGCCTGGTGATGGGTATTAAAGAGGGCACAGTCTGCGTGCAGCACTGGGTGTTATGCACAAACAATGAATCATGGAACACTACATCAAAAACCAATGATGTTATATATGGTGATTAACATAACAATAAAAAATTAAAAAAAATCCCTGTGAAAATGAAACTCATGTTTATGACGTAACATTCTTAAGTTACACATAATTGATGTACAGAGGCATCTTTGCCAAGAATCTTTCTCTGGTAGGGACCCGGTTTTTTATGCAGGAGTCCTGCTGAAGCTGTGAATTCAGTCTCCTTGTAGGTGTGCTACCAGTACCATTTGAGGATCAGCCTGATTTTCGCCCCTTTGGGGCTTGTAGAGAGTCTCAAATGCTGCCATGAGACTCACTCACTTTCACAGTTTGCCTTAAATGGAGTGGAAAATCCAAACCTGTCTTTTTCTTGTTGAAACTCTTGTCACATTCAACCAAAGGCAGACGATTTTACAAACGTTAGGATTGCCACTGACCCCAACCTTTCAAGTGCTTTCCCAGCCTCACATGCCAATGCTTCACGTTTACTTGTAACTTGTTCCAGTCTCCCAAGGGTTAGAGCATTACCCTTGCGATGCTCCTGCAGCCAGCTCTGAAGCCCACCCCAGCTACCAACAGCACTTGGGGTCTGATTGCTGGCTGACGTGTGGGTCACTTATAGCAACCAAGGATCCTAACCTGAGTAATCTCCCAACCTGAGGATTTACTGTAGGGGTCCTCCCAGGACCAGCTGTCTTTGAGTCCCCCCAAAAAGCAGACCCCAAGACAAAAGCTAGCTTGCAGATATATTACTTGAGAACGTGATTTGAGAGACCTAGAGTTGTGGGACTTGGAAGAATAAATCAGGCAACGAGAGAAAGGGTATCCTAAGCCATGTCACTGAGCTAGTTACTGCTGTAGAAAATGGGGGCTCAGTTCTGTTGGTGACCCTTTATAAAATGGTATAGGTTTCACTTTAGAATTTTCTCTGTAACACAAGAGAGAGAGGTTAATATTATCCAAGAGCCCCTCTATTATCTTTTGCTGACCATGAACTAGCAGCTTAAAGCAACACATTTATTATGTCACAGTTCTATAGGTCAGAAATGAAGGTGTTGGCAGGGCTGTGTTCTTCTCTAGGGATGATAGAAGAATCCACTTCCTTATTCACTCAGGATGCTGGCAGAATTCAGTTCTTTTTATTATTTTCAGAGGATCCAAGTTTCTATCCAATATCATTCCCTTAAACCCTGAATAATTTCCTTTAGTGCAATTAGGCTGCCAGGAAGTTGTCTTGGTTTTCTTTAATCTGAAAATGTCTTTATCTTCATTCTTGAAGGAAAATATCCTGAATATCTAGCATAGAGTACCCTAGAATACTAATTTGACCCTTAAAAAACTATTTCATAAGGTACCATATATTTCTCTCATTCTTGATGGTTTCTGCTATGAAATCAGTCATTAATTGAATTTGTGGTCCTCTAAACATAACATCGTGTTTTTTTCTTACCACTTTTTTTTTAATGTGACATTTAACACATACTTTTCTTTATTTTATTATGTTATGTTAGTCACCATACAATACATCATTAGTTTTTGATGTGGTGATCCACGATCCATTGTTTTCATATAACACCCAGTGCTCCATGCAGTACATGCCCTCCTTCATACCCATCACCACGCTAACCCATCCCCCCACTCCCCTCCCCTCTAAAACGCTGTTTGTTTCTCAGAGTCCATAGTCTCTCATGGTTCATCTCTCCAATTTTCCCCCCTTCATTTTTCCCTTCCTTCTCCTAATGTCCTCCATGCTGTTCCTTATGTTACACAAATAAGTGAAACCATACGATAACTGACTTTCTCTGATTGACTTATTTCACTTAGCATAATCTCCTCCAGTCCCATCCATGTTGATGTAAAAGTTGGGTATTCGTCCTTTCTGATGGCTGAGTAATATTCCATTGTATATATGGACCACATCTTCTTTAGCCATTCATCTGTTGAAGGACATCTTGGCTCTTTCCACAGTTTGGCTATTGTGGACATTGCTCCTATGAACATTGCGGTGCATATGGCCCTTCTTTTCACTACATCTGTGTCTTTGGGGTAAATACCCAGGAGTGCAATTGCTGGGTCATAGGGTAGCTCTATTCTTAATTTTTTGAGGCACCTCCACACTGTTTTCCAAAGTGGCTGTACCAACTTGCATTCCCACCAAAAGTGTAAGAGGGTTCCCCTTTCATCACAACCTCTCCAACATTTGTTGTTTCTTTCCCTGTCCATTTTTGCCATTCTAACTGGCATAAGGTGGTATCTCAGTGTGGTTTTGATTTGAATTTCTTTGATGGCTAATGATGATGAACATTTTTTTGTGTGTCTGTTAGCCATTTGTATGTCTTCTTCGGAGAAGTGTCTGTTCATGTCTTCTGCCCATTTTTTGACTTGATTATTTGTTTTTTTTGGGTGTTGAGTTTGAGAAGTTTTTTATAGATCTTGAATACCAGCCCTTTATCTGTAGTGTCATTTGCAAATATCTTCTCCCATTCTGTGGGTTACTTCTTTGTTTTCTTGACCATTTTCTTTGCTGTGCAGAAGCTTTTTATCTTGAAGAAGTCCCAAAAGTTCATTTTTGCTTTTGTTTCACTTGCCTTTGGAGATGTATCTTGAAAGAAGTTGCTGTGGCCGATGTTGAAGAGGTTACTGCCTATGTTCTCCTCTAGGATTTTGATGGATTCCTGTCTCACATTGAGGTCTTTCATCCATTTTGAGTTTATCTTTGTGTATGGTGTTAGAGAATGGTTGAGTTTCATTCTTCTGCATGTGGCTGTCCAATTTTCCCAGCACCATTTATTGAAGAGGCTGTCTTTTTTCCATTGGATATTTTTTCCTGCTTTGTCGAAGATTATTTGACCATAGAGTTGAGGGTCCATATCTGGGCTCTCTATTCTGTTCCATTGGTCTATATGTCTGTTTTTGTGCCAGTACCATGCTGTCTTGGTGATCACTGCTTTGTAATATAGCTTGAAATCAGGCAACGTGATGCCCCCAGTTCTGTTTTTCTTTTTCAACACTTCCTTGGCACTTCGGGGTCTTTTCTGATTCCATAGAAATTTTAGGATTGTTTGTCCCAGCACTTTGAAAAATGTCATTGGAATTTTGATCGGGATGGCATTGAAGGTATAGATTGCTCTGGGTAGCATAGACATTTTAACAATGTTTATTCTTCTGATACATGAGCATGGAACGTTTTTCCATCTTTTTGTGTCTTCTTCAATTTCTTTCATGAGTGTTCTGTAGTTTCTAGAGTATAGATCCTTTACCTCTTTGGTTAGGTTTATTCCAAGGTATCTTATGGTTTTTGGTGCTATTGTAAGTGGAATCATTTCTCTAATTTCTCTTTCTACAGTTGCATTGTTAGTGTATAAGGAAGCAACTGATTTCTGTGCATTGATTTTGTATCCTGCCACATTACTGAATTGCTGAATGAGTTCTAGTAATTTGGGGAGGGAGTCTTTTGTGTTTTCCACATAAAGTATCATGCCATCTGCAAAGAGTGAGAGTTTGACTACTTTGCTGATTCGGATGTCTTTTATTTCTTTTTCTTGTTTGATTGCTGTTGCTAGGACTTCTAGTACTATGTTGAACAGTAGTGGCGAGAGTGGGCATCCTTGACGTGTTCCTGATCTTAAGGTAAGGCTCTCAGCTTTTCCCCATTGAGAATGATATTTGCTGTGGGTTTTTCATAGATGGATTATGAACATGAGGAATGTTCCCTCTATCCCTATACTCTGAAGAGTTTTAATCAAGAAAGGATCCTGTAGGGGCGCCTGGGTGGCTCAGTTGGTTGAGCGACTGCGTTCGGCTCAGGTCATGATCCCGGAGTCCTGGGATCGAGTCCCACATGGGCTCCCAGGTTGGTGGGGAGCCTGCTTCTCCCTCTGACTCTCTCCCCTCTCGTGCTGTTTCTCCCTCGCTCAAGCTCTAATAAATGAATAAAATCTTTAAAAAAAAAAAAAGAATCACAACAGGTTAAAAAAAAAAAAAAGGATCCTGTATTTTGTCAAATACTTTTTCTGCACCAAATGAGAGGACCGTATGGTTCTTCTCTCTCCTCTTATTAATGTGTTCTATCACATTGATTGATTTGTGAATGTTGAAGCACCCTTGCATCCTGGGGATAAATCCCACTTGGTCGTGGTGGATGATCCTTTTAATGTATTATTGGATACTATTAGCTAGGATTTTGTTGAGGATTTTGGAATCCATATTCATCAGGGATATTGGTCTGAAATTCTTCTTTTTGATGGGGTCTTTGCCTGGGTTGGGGATTAAGGTAATGCTGTCCTCATAGAATGAGTCTGGAAGCTTTCCTTCTGTTTCTAGTTTTTGAAACAGCTTTGGTAGAATAGGTATTATTTCTTCTTTGAATGTTTGGTAGAATTCTTCAGGGAATCCATTAGGCCCTGGACTCTTGTTTTTGGGGAGGTTTTTGATCACTGCTTCATTCTTGTTACTGGTTTTTGGCCTATTCATGTTGTCAGTTTCTTCCTGTTTCAGTGTTGGCAGCTTATAGGTTTCCAGGAAGCCATCCATTTCATTCAGATTGCTTAGTTTATTGGCCTATAGTTGTTGATAATAATTTCTAATAATTGTTTCTATTTCCTTGGTGTTAGTCATGATCTCTCCCCTTTCATTCATAATTTTATTTTTTTTTATTTTCTATTTTTTTAAATTCATCTGAGATACAGAGATAAAGAGAGAGAGAGCATGAGCAGGGGGAGAGGCAGAGGGAGAGGGAGAAGCAGGCTCCCTGCTGAGCCAGGAGCCTGATGCGGGGCTCAATCCCAGGACTCTGGGATCATGACCTGAGCTGAAGGCAGATGCTTAACCATCTGAGCCACCCAGGCGCCCCTCATTCATAATTTTATTAATTTGGGTCCTTTCTCTTTTCTTTTGGATAAGTCTGGCCAGTGGTTTATCAATCTTATTAATTCTTTCAAAGAACCAACTTCTAGTTTCATTGATCTTATCTACTGTGTTTCTGGTTTCTAGTTCATTGATGTCTGCTCTAATCTTAATTATTTCTCTTCTAATGCATGGTTTAGGCATCATTTGTTGCCTTTTCTCTAGTCCTTTAAGGTGTAGAGTTAGTTGGTGAATTCAGGATTTTTCTATTTTTTTGAGTGAGGATTGGACGGCTATGTATTTCCCCCTTAGGACCACCTTTGCAGTATCCCATAGGTTTTGGACCGATGTGTTTTCATTCTCATTGGTTTACATGAATTGTTTAAGTTCTTTGATTTCCTGGTTGACCCAAACCTTCCTGAGCAGAGTGGTCTTTAGCTTCCAAGTGTTTGCATTTCTGCCAAATTTTTTCTTGTGATTGAGTTCCAGTTTTAAAGCATTGTGGTCTGAGAATATGCAGGGAATAATCTCAGTCTTTTGGTATTGGTTGAGACCTGATTTGTGACCCAGTATGTGATCTATTCTAGAGAAAGTTCCATATGCACTCGAGAAGAATAAGTATTCTGTTGTTTTAGGGTAGAATGTTCTGTATATATCTGTGAGGTCCATCTGGTCCAGTGTATCATTCAAAGCTCTTGTTTCCTTGTTGATTTTCTGCTTAGATGATCCATTCATTGCTGAGAGTGGAGTATTGAGGTCTTCTACAATTAATGTATTGTTATCAATATGACACTTTATTTTGGTTAACAGCTGGCTTATGTAGATGCTCCCATGTTGGGGGCATATTTACAATTGTTAGATCTTGTTGGATAGACCCTTTAAGAATGATATAGTGTCCTTCTGTGTCTCTAACTACAGTCTTTAGTTTAAAATCTAATTTGTCTGATATAAGAATTGCTACCCCAGCTTTCTTTTGAGGTCCGCTGGCATGGAAGATTGATTTCCATCCCTTCACTTTCAGTCTGGATGTATCTTTAGGTTCAAAATGAGTCTCTTGTAGACAGCATATGGATGGGTCCTGTCTTTTTATCCAATCTGCAACCCTGTGCCATTTTATGGGAGCATTTAGGCCATTCATGTTGAGAGTGATTATTGAAAGATATGAATTGTCATCATGTTGCTTCTGAAGACCTTGTTTTTATGGATTGTCCCTGTAAATTTCTGTTGTATATCACTCTTGGGGTCTTCCTCCTTTTATAGAACCCCCCCTTAATATTTCTTGCAGAGCTGGCTTAGTGTCACATATTCTTTCAGTTTCTGCCAGTCTTGGAAGCTCTGCATCTCTCCATCCATTCTAAATGACAGCCTTGCCTGATAAAGTATTCTTGGCTGCATGTTCTTCTCGTTTAATACCCTGAATATGTCTTGCCAGGCCTTTCTGGCTTGCCAGGTCTCTGTGGATAGGTCTGATGTTATTCTGATGTTCCTGCGTCTGTACATAAGGAATCTCTTCCCTCTAACTGCCCTTAAGATGATTTCCTTGGTTCTAAGATTTGCGAGTTTTACTATTACATGCCGGGTTGTTGGCCTGTTTTCCTTTATCTTGGGAGGGGTCCTCTCTGCGTCTAAGATGCGAATGTTTGTTTCATTCCCCAGATTAGGGAAGTTCTCAGCTATGATTTGCTCAAATATATCTTCTTGTCCCCTCTCTCTCTCCACCCCCTCTGGGATTCCAATAATTCTGACATTGGAATGCTCCATGGTGTCACTCATTTCTCTGATTCTATTTTCATGGATTCTGAGTTGTTTTTCCCTGGCCGCCTCTTTTCCCTTTTTATCTAGTAAATTGTCTTCCAGGTCACTAATTCGTTCTTCTGCCTCACTTACCCTTGCTGTTAGATTATCTAGATTAGATTGAATCTCATTGATAGCATTTTTAAGTTCTGCCTATTCAGCTTTCATTTCTTCCCTTAGAGACTCTATGTTGCCATTAATTGATTTCTCCATTCTAGCTATTGTCTTCACAATTGCTAGCCTGAATTCCATCTCCGACATCTTGGTTATATCTGCATCCATTTGTAAATCTGTGGCATAAGTCATAATTGCTGAGTCTTTCCTATTTTGGGGGTTCCTCCTTCTAGTCATTCTGTTGAGGGGTGGTTGAGGGAATGTATAGAGTCCAAATTATTGACCACAACCCAAGCAAGATGCACCTGTTTTCTAGCGACCTTAAGGTTGCTGGCCTCTTGTTTTCCCAGCCTGTCTTCTTGGGGAGGGGCTTCCTGCGCTGTTACTCAGGCAACCCTGTTTAGGCAGAGTTGCCTTGCCTGCTGTGGCAGGGGATGGGCTCAGTGAAAACCGGTTTTTTGGGGCTTTTGTTCTCTGGTGGCTTTCTGTGATGGCTTTCTGCGTCTCTTCCTAGAGTCAGAGCAGAAGAGACCGTTTCCAATCCTCTGTCTCAGAGCAGAGAGATCGCAGTCTGTTCTTCAGTGAGCTCTCCAGGCCACACACTCTCCGTTTCTGTCTGTGCTGCTATAAACTGCAGTGTTCTGGATTGTGGGCCCTTCAGCAGTACTCCCAGTCCTGCCTCCAGATCAGGGCTCCTCTCTGCCCTTTGTGCCTCTAAAACTGCCAGCCACCCCCAGTTTGCACGCGTGACCCTGCTGCTCAGGTTTCCGTCTAAAGTCCTTTTCCCGTGGCTAGCGATCTGCGAGTCTGTGCCCCATCCCCAGCGTGTGAGGCTATCACTCACCGGGGGTGTTGGATCTCCATGGCCAGGCTCCCTCCCGTGGCTGTTTATCCTCCGATATCTGCTTGTGGGATCACGGCTCCCCACTTCATACCTTGAAACCAACCACCTGCAATCTTCTGTTTGTAGAGATCCAGATCTTCTTACATCTCAGGCTGATTTCCTGGGTGCTCAGAGTGGTCTGGTAGGTATCCAGCTCAATTCCGGGGACCAGTTGAAATAGGGTCCCCTACTCCTCCACCATCTTTTCCCCTCCCCCCAACTAATTTTTTCTTACCACTTTCAAGAGTTTCTCCTCATCTTTGGCTTTTGTTATCTTGACTGTGATGAGCTTCACCTCAGGTTCTTGGTATTTATTTTGCTTGTATGTTTCTTTAGTAGGTTCTTTTTGAAAATTTTTATATTTCATCAAAATGAAAAATTTTCAACTGTTAAATTTTCAGTCATTTTTCTACTCCATTTTAGGTCTCTGCTCCTTATGGCATATCAATTACCTGTATATTAGACCATTTGATAACATCTAATAAATTGCCAAGACTGTTGTTTTTTTTTTTTTTTCCTTGATCTTTAATCTCTCTGTTCTTTGCTTTGGACACTTTCCTATTTCTTCACTGATATTTCTATTTTCTGAAAAAACGTTTTGTTTTACTTAATCGGTGGTAGTTACAAAAGCCTTTTAAAAATCTGGATGTTCATCTCTGAGTCAGACTTAATTTCTTTTTTGTGACAATGTGTTCTAGTTCTTGGTTTTTATTATGTTTGGTGCTTTTGGATTGCATTCAAGATATGTGAATGTGGAGATTCTGAATTATGTTATTTTTCTGTAATGAGGGTCCTTTTAGTTCTCAGCAGGTAATTGGCTTGCTGGATTTGAACTACAGGCTCTGCTGCGTGGGTACCAGATACGGTCTGGATTCAGATCGTTTGTCTTTAATTCTGGTGCTTTTAATCTGTTTTGCTTTAAGCATGTTCAGGATCCATTGGAGATATGGATAGGAGATATGGATCAGTTGGAGATATGGATAGATACAGATCCCCTTTATGGATTTTGCCCCTTAAGAACTCCCACACTCTCTTCAATGTTTCACATTGTCCAGCTTAATTTTTCTGACTCCCCAGAACTCAAAGAGTGGTGAGCCCCTCTCACCACTGTGTGTACACATGTGGACTGCATTTAGACTGAGGTTAAAGGCCATGAATGATGAGGACCTACTTGTGGAGAACACCATCTTCCCCACTCCAAGTGAGGATGTATTTTCTGTTAGACTGTTTCTCCTCCAGTACCTTCAGATAATTGCTTTTTATATGATGTCCAAGTGGTATTGCTATTTTCTGCAAAGGGATCCAACTGGTAGACTAAGTTTGTCCTACTTAAAAGTGAAAGTTCCAGTATAATCTTGGCAAGGGCCATTAAGGACATAGTGGTCCTTCTCTGCTCCCTGTTTGTTTCTTTCTCAGAAAGAGGCAGTACTCTCCTAGCACATTCAGAGAGAGCATTCTTTACAAAAGGCCCTCAAGAAAGTAAAAATAATGTAGACTCAAGGATGTAAAAAAAATCTCAGAGTGGTAGCAGAAAGTGTGAGGAAGAAGGTGAAATACAAGGTGGAGAGGCCTGGGGGACAGTGGGCAGGCTGTGATGGATCACCTAAGTTGTGTGTGCCAAATGTCTTCCAAGTACAATATGTCCCCTGCTCTCTACTCTGGAGGTCAACATGTATAGGTTCTATCAGTGGTTCCTGTGCTTCTGGTTTCTGGTTTTCCTGTGTAAACAAGGATCTCAGATAATAGACTGGAAAGAGGGAGGAGAGTAAAACCAGGCTATTTATTTCCCCACCATTCTTCCTATGAAACCACCATGATGTAGCTTTGTTCCATAGCTCATAATCCCTCCTAGTCTCAAAGAAACTTCCTCTACCTGATTCTCTGCTTTCATTCAGGGTTAACGATAATCCCAGACTTCTATACTGTCTGCAAGGTCAGGCAAGCGGGACTGTTATGGGTATTATGGAATAGGGATTTATTATAGTAATAATGCCTCATACAATTGTTGGAGAAGCTGGGAAAATAATGGCCCAAAAGGGAGAGTTGGAGGATCAAGTATAAGTCATAAATTGGCCAGTCAGATGCCCTGGTGGACGAATCAGAGCTTGTCACACAATCAGGAAAGCAAGTCACATTCAGCTGCTGGAATGGGGTTATGAAGGAGAGCTGGGGAAGTCTGCATCTAACGGTGAGCCTGTGGTTGCTGTTGGTCAGATGGGTCAGCAGCTGGGAAGAAGAGCTGAATGTGGGGCAAAGACAACCTGGAACCCGGCCACACCTCTATGCCTGTCCTTCACCTCTCTAAAACCTGTCATTGGATTGTAATGGCCAATGCTTCGCTTCTGCCTTCCACATGTCAAAATGAATTTCCCTTCTGGCCACATCCAATCCAGAACCATACAACAAAAGAGATTGTGGAAAATGTGATTCTGGATGAGCCATATTGACAGAGTAAAATCCCACCACAGTATTTCCCATGGTTTCCCTATATTGCACCCACAACCTGATAAATGAGCCATTTATAACATCTACTCAAGCGGCTATTTGTGCCATATATTTACAATGCAGACCCTGGATGGTAGACCCCTTAACTGGGCTGGGTTTATCCTCAAGAAGATGGAAAACTGCTGAGTTTGAAGCAGGACAGTAATGAGACAGATTTGCATGTTGAGGGGTTCTTTTAGATGAAGCATATAAAGAATGAAACAGACCTGGGGTTTGTGACAATAAAAAGAATAAGAAAAATTCAGAGGCACAGGGATCAAGACCAGTTAGGAGTTTCTTGAAATTATCCGGTGGTGATAGAGGAAAATATATAGATTAAAAGATATTGCTGTCAGGTGGAATAAGTGAATTTGAATGAGAGGGAGAGGGAAGAAGAGAGGGAGAGATGGTTCTGTGCAGCTGATATGCCAGGTACCACTAAGGGATATTTAGTTGTTGCCACATAAAACAGAAACAGTAGTAAATAGGAGTTTATGTGAAAAATGATGCTGTCATAAATTCAATTCTTCTGCTGGTGGTAGAAGAGAAAGGGAAACCTGACCACATTGGAGGTAACTTTCTTCTGGCCTTAAGGACTCTATTTCACTTTAACTTAACATCCTTGATAGGGTGGTGCCCACCTCTAGGTTTCTTCCTGTCTCCCCCTTCATGACTACCAACTTGGGGAGAAAGCTTCTGGAAAGAATCATCATGGTGGTAAGAGGGGGGCATCTAGGGGACATGTTGGCTTTCTCTTCAGGCTCTGGCTGAACTTGATTATAGCCATTGCAACAAGGCCTGGCTTTGTGTAACTTCTAACATACCCTTTTGGCACAAGCAAGGCATGATGGCTCTCC
This sequence comes from Callorhinus ursinus, assembly GCF_003265705.2. Taxonomy (NCBI): domain Eukaryota; kingdom Metazoa; phylum Chordata; class Mammalia; order Carnivora; family Otariidae; genus Callorhinus; species Callorhinus ursinus. The sequence goes on along the minus strand of NW_027397085.1, from coordinate 13,389,137 downwards.
TCACTGACTCTTCCTGAAGGCATTGTTGAACCTTTGAAGGCTGGCTGCAACATCATCTAATCAAGTATTTGGGTATTTTCTCCTTTTTCTCATCTAATGCCACTTTTGACTATTGTTATGATGAAAGGTCTGTAGCCATCCGTGGACATTTGAAAGATTCTGGGTTCTATTAAAGGAGGATCAGAGAGACTTTGTTTCATTTGGAGAGTTGTTTCAGAAACCTTTCTGTCCTTCCTGCTCTTACTCCTGTGCCTTATTGGAAGAAGTGAAGAGATGTACTCCCAGCTTGAAAATTTGACAGTGCCCCACATTTTTTTTTTTCTTGATATGAGGTCTCTCTTCGGTCACAAGAGTTAACATTCCTTTATATCTTTCTTAGCCCTGCATATGTCTTTCCAATCCAAACCCCAAATTTTCCATACTATTGTGTGTCAGATGGGAACTTTTCATTATATTGTCCATATTACCTATCATTTCAAAAGCAGTATTTATAGTATATGTATAAGACTCAATGGACCAAATAACTTTTGAATTTAGCTTATAAAGGAAAGTCTTTCTTCCTCAACATGGCCTAGTTGTCAAGACTACTAGAGAGCTACTGTGGGAAAATTAAATTTGCAACCAAATCTCAGCAATCCTGTTCTTGTTTTAGGCTGTATTTGTATGAAAGCATGGAGGGTCCTTGTGTCAATAGCTAAGGTTTCCAAAAAGCAAGGGGAATTTGATATATAAAAATGAACAGAATGATATGTGAATTTGATGTATAGAAAATGAACAGAATCAGTTACCATTCAGATGATGATTGTGATCTGTCCTAGAGCATTACAAATCAAAAGCATGTGAGAATCTATAGAGAAGTAGAGAGTTGAAATGATGGATAAATTTGGTTCTCTCTGTAGATATTTTGGGACCCACTTGTATAATTTTGATATAACACCCAATATTACATATTTTATTTAAATTTAAACATCTTTCTTAGCTGGATGTTGCCTAACACTTCGCTTTCTCCCTGGACTAGAAGGAATTAAGAAAAAACAAAGCTATGGAAGAAAATGCAGTAAATCTCCCAACACAATGAATTAAAACATTTACTGACGGAAAGACTGCTACATTTGGGGGAAAAAAATCCCCATTTTTTTCAAAACTCTGATATGAAGGCTGATATGTTGAGACAGGAAGTCTCCTTTTTGAGTTGCCATTTACATGGCACACCAAGCAATCTGCCAGAGAAGAGACTGAAAATAACACCTGATGCTGAAAACCTTAGCATTTAGATATTCTCCCTCTTCCCATCCCCTTTGAAGTATTTTCTTGGTAACCTTTCATGATTCTTTAGGTTTAGTGGTTTTTTCATTTCGGAATTCAGTCCAGTTGAGTTGAAATATTTAAACCTGTCAGAAACACATGTCAATGAATACAGCTAAGGGAGAGTGGGAGGGTGGGGGAAGGTCATTTTACTTGAGAAGAAATCAGATACTCTGGAATATTAAAAATAATTAATATAAAGACTCTGAAAGATTTAATCTTTATGTTTCTGACGGAGTTAGTAAGGATTTCCAATTTTTGAAGGATTACTGAAAAATAGAGGTTCCTCTAAAGCAATAGGTCTTTGTGACTTAAAGTGGGACCTCTGCTGCCTCAGAAAGGAGCTAAGAAGGGAATAAACAAGACCTTGGTATCTTTGAGTTATTTGCTGAGCATGGTGCTACCCAAGGGCTAGTTCAGCACTGATAAGAGATGTTTCTTCCCGACCTCTTTGCCTAAGAGATTGCCTACTAATATTATAGCTTTCATTAGCTTGTCTCAAAGACATTATTTTTATCTCTATAATATAGCTTTGTCCCCAAATTACTTCTAAAAAATATATATAGATTTTCAAAATTTAGAAAACCTCAAGAAAGGTTAAAGCCATGGTTTAATAGGAAGGGCACAGGACAATAAAAAAGCTTAAAGAAATTTAAGAAAAGATTTTGACAAAAAGCTGTAGTGAGCCCCTGGGCACAGAAATAAATTGAAACATTATTAAAATAACTTTTTAAAGACTACCTGGATTTTACAACATTTTTCTTCAAGTTAGAGCATACATATTTTTCAGTACATGGGGCAGCCCATTGTGCTGTGCTAGGATAATAGATTAATGCCAACGGTGGGGTAACTGGTTGCAATCACTGTCAAAATTATTATTAGTATTTTTTTAAAGATTTTATTTATTCATTTGAGACACAGAGATAGAGAGAGCATGAGCAGGGGGAGAGGGAGAGGGAGAAGCAGGCTCCCCACTGAGCCAGGAGCCTGATGTGGGGCTTGATCCCAGGCCCCTGGGATCATGACCTGGGCTGAAGGCAGACGCTTAACCATCTGAGCCACCCAGGTGCCCCTCACTGTCAAAATTATTAAGCCGGTAATCCCTTTTCCAAATCCATGTGATTTACAAAAACACCCACAAAATATCATTCCATTGGATACAGAGAGAATAAGAGAGGATTAGAGAGAGGGTTGAATATCTCCTTTTCCTTCCTTCATAATTTATCAGTCTTGGCACCTCTGTTTGGTGACCTACTTCACTAGGCAGGGGTGCCAATAGCCTGCACGAAGAATAGTACCAGGTTTTCAGCAAGAAAGCAACACTTTAAATTTGCCTTATTTCACAGATAGGAATGTATTCACTTGTTCCTGTCTCTTGAATAGCTTTTCCATATTTGTAAGCACGTATGACATCCCCATTAATTATGTTGAGATGCCAGAAGTAACTCATCATTTTAAACTATGCGGCAGGGAGAAAATATTTTCAAATTCCAAAATGTGTCTTGGCTTTCAATTGCAAGAGGCAGTTGAGGAACATTCTTGCCTTCAGCATGGACACTTTCTAACACATGCATGAAATTTTCAAAATGATGCTAGTATCCTGGAGTTTACCACATGCTTGATACAGTGTAGCATCTATTCTTAGAAAACAGAATTATCCCTTTAAAGACAAAGGGAATCTTGGATATCAGCCCTTTGTCCTTAATGTCATTTGCAAATATCTTTTCAAACTCAACACTCAAAAACAAATAACCCAGTCAAAAAATGGGCTGAAGACATGAAAAGACACTTCTCCAAAGAAGACATACCAATGGCTAACAGACACATGAAAAAATGCTCAACATCACTAGCCATCAGGGAAATACAAATCAAAACCACAATGAGATATCACCTTACACCAGTTAGAAAGGTAAAAATTAACAGGAAACAACAAATGATGGTGAGGATGTGGAGAAAGGGGAACCCTCTTACACGGTTGGTGGGAATGCAAGCTGGTGCAGCCACTTTGGAAAACAGTAGGGAGGTTCTTCAAAAAGTTGAAAATAGAGCTACCTTTGACCTAGCAATTACACTACTGGGTATTTACCCCCAAAATACAGATGTAGTGAGAAGAAAGGGCACATGCGCCCCAATGTTCATAGCAGCAATGTCCACAATAGCCAAACTGCAGAAGGAGCCAAGATGCCCTTCAACAGATGAATGGATAAAGAAGATGTGGTATATGCATGCAATGGAATATTACTCAGCCATTAGAAAGGATGAATACCTACAATTTGCATCGACGTGGATGGAACTGGAGGGGATTATGCTAAGTGAAGTAAGTCAAGCAGAGAAAGACAATTATATGGTTTCATTCATATGTGGAACATAAGCAATAGCATGGAGGACTGTGGGGAAGGGAGGAAAAGCTGAAGGGGGAGAAATCAGAGAGGGAGATGAATCATTGAGAGACTCTGGACCCTGGGAAGCAAACTGAGGGTTTCAGAGAGGAGGGCCTGGGGGGAGGGGGTAACAGGGTGATGGGTAGTAAGGAGGGCATGTGCTGTGATGAGCACTGGGTGTTATACTTAACTAATGAATCATTGAACACTACGTCAAAAACTAATGATGTACTACATAATGGCTAACTGAACATAATAAAAAAAAAATTAAAGGAAAAAGTCCCAGTGTGAAGAAAGTAAGTTAATAGATATTCAGGGGCTGGGAGAGCACCAGAGAGGCAGATGCCTGGGGTTGAGGGAGTGTTTTCTGGACAGTTTCAATTAATCAGCAACTGAAAAGCCTGCAGATTAGCAGTCCTGTGGAGATTGAAAACATCATCTGATTTACTATTAAAGCTAATTTGTTTATGTTAAGGAAATAATAATTATAGACAAAGTTAACAGTTATCAATGTAATTGTTTTTTCTTTTCTTGCAACATTTTGCAAATTATTTGTCACTTAGCACTGTGCTTGGGCAGTGACCCTTTCATTGTTGTTTACTGTTGCTACAGTTGTCATGATAACACATAATCCTAGACGAAGGCTTGCTTTGTTCTGAGGGAGAAGACGATGTATTTTCTTCATTAGTAACTCCCCTTTATGCCTAAATCATATGGACATCATGTTCCTCCTTGAATCGTCTGGTTGGGGAATGTGCTTCAACATAGCAGCTTGGTTGTTTATCAGCGATGTTCACCACCATCATTCTAACACCAAATAGAGTCTCAGTTCGATAAACTGCTTCAGATTCTTGTGATCAGAGGCACTTCAAGTTGTATTAACCTGTGAAATACCCTCTTTCATGGCCTCTGGTTTCCTCATGGCTTTTATTGCTGATGGTTTCTGGGTCCTGCTCCATCTCGGTATATATTGGGGATGTGCCAGATGCCACCAACTTCTGATTATCGCTAAAGTTTGCATGTTCAAAATACCCAACATAAGGGGTGTTCCTGGGTTAGACACTTGTGACATTATTGGGCAAATTTGCCATGCCAAATCACTTCAGATGCCACTGGCCTTAAAGAGATTGGCTGCCTGTGGGAGAACCACATGTTCTGCTCTGTTCTATGCTGCTGTGGCTAGGTTGGCTGGGTCACATGGTCTGTGAAGTAGTAGGGAAGGTGTAAAAAAATGCATATACGGCATAACAAGACTATTCCTTATTATGAACGGAAATGTAAAGTCTTGTGCCCTAAGTAACAACTGCCAGAACAGAGCGTTTGCCAAGTTTGAGATGCTGAACTAAATATGGCCTGTATCTTGAAACCTAACACTACTTCGCTATACTGTATGAGAGGTTAGAGGTTATACTATATATGAGGTTATGGGAAAAAAACTACAAGACCTAAGAAGAGTTCGCTGTGTTTTTGTTACTGATTTGTTTGATACCACTCAGAGTCCTCTAATATATAAGTTTTCTCATCTGGAAGTGTTTGTTGTGGTCACACAATGGCATTTTTTTTTTTTTAAGATTTTATTTATTTGAGAGAGAGAGACCGAGCATGAGCAGGGGGCGAGGAGGGAGATGGAGAAGCAGACCCCCCGCTGAGCAGGGAGCCCGATGCGGGGCTCGATCCCAGGACCCTGAGATCATGACCTGAGCCGAAGGCAGGCACCCCTATTTGTTTTTTTTAAACATAATCTATGTGAAGATAGTACTAGAGATTGATGTAAAGCTCCTAATACAGTTCTTGACATGAATGAGGCCCTCAGTATATTGGTATTGTTGGGGGTAGTTCATCTACTACCTCCAGGCAAAATTGCAGGTATACAAATTAATGACTTTTCAAAGGTGAAACACGGATACAACCATGCCCTTTGGCATTTTTGTGTTTCCACTGGCTTATTATTAATATTTTATCATTAATCATTTCTGTTTCTTCCCTGTTTGCTATGCTGGGTCTTTAGGTCTATAGTTAAGTTATATACCTCTCCCTATAAATGACACATCACTGGGGTAAAGAAGAAGGGCTCTAGGGAGTGCTTGTGGGCACAAAAAGACTTTTACTCTTAAGTATGTCCTTGAATAGGAGAGGTAAAACAAGCTAGTGTGTGATGGGGAAATAGATCATGAATTCTTCCAACCAGTATTGATTAGTACTTGCCAAATGCTAGAGGCTGGGGGCACATTAATACACTAATGTGTAATCTGTTGTTCTAAAGTGAAATCTTACTGGACTCTGATAAAAAGAGTTCTCAGCCTAGCCTAAAAAGAACTGGCTTACTGGTTAATTATTATTTCTGGCTCATCATTTTTATACATGGTCCCCAAACAGGGACTCATCACTAGTAATTCACAAATTGAGATTTCTACAACATGGAGTATACTATCTCTTCTCATCAGCCACAAGAAAAGATCTGAGCATTAAATGTGCTCATATGACAAACAAGAAAATACATAATTTAAAAAAAAAAGCCATGTATAGCAAGTGCTAACTTGGATATTTTTGCATTTTGAGGACTACCGATAATTCATATAAATGGACATGTTTTTATTCTAATAATTGATGCTTCCACTTTCAGGGGCTTAGTCTTTTTAAAAAAGGATAAAATTAAAGCCTGAGCAATTAGTCAGCATGTTCATCCAAGCATTACAGGGCTTTAGAATACATTAAGAATCAACACAATTCAACTTTGAGGTGTTACTGCCTTACTACTTTAAAAATAAGCTATTTTTTTGAAGTATGCCCAGGGAAACTTTTTTTAAAAGCAATTCCACTGCCTATCTGTGAAAAGTGCATTTTGGGTTTGATATCAAAGTTTGAGTTGTTTTTACTTATTAAAATGGAAAATGGATTCAAATCTCGGTTTGCATCAAATAATCCAATATGTTTCATTTAGCTGGGACTATAGTGAGAACATATTTGAAAGGAGTGATTTTGATTAGGCCCTAAGAGGAAAAGCACTTCAGAATCTGTGTGTGTGTGTGTGTGTGTTACACTTAGATTTGCATTTGTATTTATATTAAAATTTATAGGCTCCAATATTCTTGTTTCTTAAAGTGCAAGTGATTCCATAATCATGGGAACTGTCTTTTTATAGAGGAATTAGAACCAGTAGTACAGAAAGAGCAGCATTAAAAGTTGAGGCAATCGTTTCACTTTTGGAGCTTTGGACAAGGTAGATGCACCAGATGGAGAAATAAAGTGTCACTGTTGGCAACCACACATAACACTGTTCCCTGGCTCTTCTAGATGACAACTAAAAAGGCTGGAAGAATTCTCTAAATAATGGAGGCTACTTATGCTTTCATATCATTTGAAAATCCTTGTTCTGTTTGTGTCCAGCAAGTGTGCTCATCATTGAGAACACTTTTTTTTTTATTTTTTATTGTTATGTTAATCACCATATCTTAACCAAAGCCATCACCACTGAATTGATACTTTAATAGAACAACTATTATACCGAAGATATGCTATTGAGAAATGGGCTCTGAACTCCTACAACTTAAAATTTAGCTGAAAAGAGAAGATGTGTAGCATTGACATTAATTAGAAATAGTACCTGCTAATGACTGAATAGGGAGGTTTGACAGTTGGGTGCTAAATGTCATCAGAGATATCAGGAAGGTGGTTTCTCCTCCCTTATTCCTGTCTTCCCTCCCTTCCTTCTCTATGGGGACTGGAGTTTTCTCTGAAGAACTTTCTAGTCTGCTGTCTGGCCACCACTATCCCTGAAAGTGGGTGAAGGAAGGTAGGGGGTGGTGAGTGGGGGGTTGGGAACCGGAGGAGTCCTCATTATGCAGATTTTCACACATTCCTCTTCTTGTCATTTGTGGACCAGTCCCATGCTCACCTATGTCTGTTGTCCCTGAATCTGGAGGCTCCATATTGAATTTTCCAGATCCATATCTTGTCATTTCCTTGAGGAGTTGAGGAGAGAGTTTCTTCTTATTTTGTAGTGAATGAGAGGATCTTGAATCTCAGTAGGCTTCCAAATAATAATTAATACAGCCCTAGGTGTCATCTTTGCTGCTGCATACCTACTGATTGCAAATACCACAGTTCTCTGGGATTCCATAGAATGAATCCATTTGCTTCTCCTTATGTGCATCTGTTGACAGCAAAATTTCACTTAAGGCAATTATTCTTCTGTTCGTTTTCCATCTTGCAGAATTTTGGTGACCTCTTATGTGCTGTCAACCATTCTTTAGTCCTTTTTTCCTTTTGGATTTATACTTTTGGTTCCTTTGCTCGAATTTTAGTCAAGGTTCTGAATTCAGAGATAATAGTTGATGTACAGTTCACTGTGTTTAACAGAGTATCTCTGGTAGTTTCCACGGGACTTGATGCAAGTGTCTACATGGCTTCCCAAAAATTAGGTCTGGATTGCAATACTAAAATTTTGTAGTTGTGCATCCTGTCTTGTGCTACATATTTCCCTTGTCTTCTTGAAAATTAAATTTTCAGAGGATGGCTTCCTAAATGCCCCCAAGGCACTCCCAAGTAGGGTCCTCCCAATTGGCTGTTGATGAGACTTAAGTTGCCATCCTTTGCTGTCTTGAATGTCATCCTCATGTCCAAATAGACCAGTTCCTGATGCCAGATGGCAGGAAAGAAGCCTTATTGTGTTATCCACTCAGTTCAGTGAAAGTCACAAAATGGCATAGAAACTTACCTTCTGGCCAGTTGCCCTCATGTTGTAAGGTGTCAGTAGAACTGGGAAGGAAAAACTAGTTCCTTTGATAGCCACCAGGTTGGTGGAGAGTTAGTTAATGCAGAGCGAATAATAAAACTAAAGTTAGGTTCCCTCAGTTTCTGGAATCAGTCAACTCACCTAAGTTCTTTTTTACTTTGTTACATGGTAATACATTCCTTTCTCTATTTCTAAACAATCATTCTGTGAAATCATTTAAGATCTTTTTGAATGTTTTGCTTATTACTAAAATAAAATTTTGCTTACGTTTCTTAGCGATAGAATAAAGCTACGTTGGCATGTGAACTAGCCCAAAGTGCACTACTAGAGTCTTTTTTTCTACCCTTTCCTGCTTCCCTGTTGACCTTACTGGGCTTCTTGAGTATAAGGTGATCCTGTCTACATTGTACATGCCTTTCCTTTCTTTCAAAGACAGGCATTAACCTGTATACAGTGTTTGTATAATGAACCATCACAGGTTCACAATTCAAGATACTTGTTGGGGCATTGGTGGAGGGAGCAATGTTTTTAGGGTTAGTGATGTGAACAAACTCAAAGTGAAAAATATTCTAGAAGGCTGTTAGGAGGGAAAGGAGTATGTAGGGGGTCAGTAAGAACATTCTTACCACAAGGAGGCATAGTTCAGCTACTCCTTGAGTTCAAAGGCTGTGTTTAATTTATCCTTGTATTCCTTAAAACCTTGAACATGATAGATGTTCAATAATTTGTTGTTAAATAAGTGAAAGATGAGAACTGTTTGTGAGGTGTAGATCTTGTCTGTCGGAGCCTCTTCCTGAGTCCAGCCTATGGGAACTCAGACAAGGATGATAGTTTGGGGTTTTCTTCCACCATTGGGCACAAGATTTTAACTCTGGGTTTTCTGGAGGTACTTTCCAGTACACCCTAGGTCCTGAGTAGTGATCCATAAGGGCAGTTTTTGCCCTCAATCATTTTTCCCCTTCATGTATTGCTATGCTTCTATAATTTCCTCAAATGAGACACTTTCTCCTAGTTTGTATTAAATGCTCCATTTGGTCAACATCCATGTATGTTTTAAAATTGCTAGGCCTCCCAAAATGATAGATGAAATAAGATAAAATGAAAATACGCTTTAGTAAGTTCATATATTAATCATTGCAGCTTGTTATTTTCCTTGTATTTTACTTATGTGGTTTGATAGTTCTTATGCCCCGAGGCTGTTTTAATTAAGGACAATTTTTAGAAACTCAAGAAAATAAACAAATTGTCTTTGCATAGCTCTACATCAGATTAAATGTTTGTCACTGGAAATTCAGTTCTTGCAGGAAGTAAATGAAATGTTCTGATCGCTGATGATAAAAATTAAGAGTGAAGATTGTCTCTTCACTGAAAGTCCCATGGCTCTTGGGGAGGCAAGTGTGTAGGAGGCAACCGCAGCTTTTACTGGGAACACCCCGATTCTCTTTCCCACCCACAATCAGCCATTGGCTGTTGAGAGTTTGCTCACAACTTGTGTTAAGACACAGAACAGTACACCAAAACAAATGATGTAATATATGGTGATTAACATAACAATAAAAAATTAAAAAAAAAAAGAAAACAGACACAGTCTAGTCCATATCCACTCTAAGCAGAGGCCTGTCCTTGGAACAAGAAGTTAGGACATTTTGCTTTCAGCCCAAATCTTCTACTACCTTTTTAAATACTATTATTGTTATGACTATTTTGCTATTTAGAGATAAATATTCATAATTTATTTTTATGCTAAGAGAATTATAATTGTAGTGGGTACATTATGCAGAATCTGTTCACGTTTTTTCCCCCTCATTCTCTCTCAAAAAAAAAAAAAAAAAGAAAAAGGGTGGTAGCATTATCCATTCAGGGTCCAGTAGGAATACCAAAGATCTGGAAGTTACTCATCTCTTGCCCCTTCTCTGTCTAGAAGAATTAAGACAGAGGATGTCTCTTGACAAATACTTGAACAGGTTTTAATTGGCAGAACTAAATCAGATGATGATCGAGGAAGAACTGCAGAGAGAGATGACCTAGGCAAATTCCTTAAGGAACCCCAAACTCGAGAAGGAATCTCAAGGCTCAAGGCAGTAGTTTGTGGACATATTAGACAGCACCTTCTACTTACTCCTTATTATTACTAACCCATGGCCTTCAAACTGAGTCACATTCACAGCCTTTCACATTGTTCTCTATTTTAGGTTTCACTTAGCCACTCTGTGACATTCTAACACTGCAGAACAGAACTTTCTAATGTCTTTATAGTAGCTAGCCAAGGAATGAAATGAGGGTTTAACCCAAAGAGAGAAGGACGTGTATTCATACAGACAGATGGACTCTATACACATTTGTGTAGAAACCAATTAAGGTAAGTGAGAAGTTTGGAATCTGTTTCAAATTCTTGAAAGCTTTTCTTAGAGCTGTAATTGCTTGAATCAAGGCTCTTGTTGGCTTCCTCATTTTGAATTGTGCTTTTCAGGCAAGGTTGATTCTTCTGTGCATCCCCATAGTTCGATTTAATAGTCAGAAGGTAGCTTTTGTTACAGATGGATGACAGCTATCTCCTGGAAATGGCCTAACGTTTCAAATACAGATGAATTCCTGAAATAGTTGTGGACTTCTAAAAGCATGCACTTTGTATGTAAACTGCTAATGGAAGGTACTGAAACACTGGCCAGAGCAGAGGACTTGCCCTGACTTCACTGACCTCAGGCTAGAAGGCAAAGGATATTGTAGCACCAAAGAAATGTGCTCATCATCATTGTGTCTTCTGCAAAGTATAAAAAGACAGGAGTGCCATAAGACTCTCCTTTTAAACGTTGAATAAGAGCTATCTTTTTTTTTTTTTTTTTTTGTTTTGACTTTTTGAAACCTATACTTTGTTTCTTTATAGTCATGAAATGCTTTCTATGTTGCTTTGTTACTAGGTTTCCCTTGTGCCCTTACTTGGAGTGGAAGTGTAGATTTCAGCAGCCATTAGCAGGTGGTGCTTCAGAGGGGGGACATTAGAACCACAGGTTGGCAATTTAAGAATTAGACCTGGAATCTCTGGCTTAGAGCATGCATCTGTTTCAATTTAGGGTTAAGACAAAGGAAGTTGTCAGGTCACTGTACACCTCTTTGTTTGCTCCTGTGGTTTCTGGGATAGAGAGTGTTTTAGAAGGGAGGGAAAAATAGCTTAGATTTCTATGACCATTTTCTTTGTTTATGTAAGGAGAATGAGGGGAAACTACCAGCACAAGTATTGTCAGAGAGGGTTCTTCCTCTCATGATGTGACTATTTGCTAATGTTTATGCCTGATCTGAAGAGTAAACATGTTGCCCACGTTATTCCTACAGTATAACATTGTGGGCAACACATTTTCAGTAAATATTTGCTGAATGATGAAGAAAATGATAATGATGATCACACATTCTACCTGTAAAGACTAAACCATTAAGAATCATATTTCTCATTTTTATATTTTTCTCCTTCTACAATATTTTAGAGAAAACAAACTACTTCCTCAAATCCATTTTATTCTTTTTCATGCTTCTGTCTTTTCTTATTTTACTTACAGGCTCTATAAATGCTACTTTTCCTTCAAGACTCAGTTCAGAAATTCCCTCTTTCCATTACGGTCTGCATTCAGACCACCTTGATCTTCCATTTAGCTTCTTAAAGAAGCCACAGTCTAAAAGGCCATTGTGGGTGGGGAAGTTATAATGGTTTGATGAGGGTACTCCTTGGGTTCAATTTGGGGCTGCATTGCAGGGTCACAATGACCAGAGAGTGAAAATATTTTTTTTCTAAGGTAGGATCCCCATCAGGATTAAAATCTGTATTGAAATGTAATTTACATACCATAAGTTTCACCTACTTTAAGTGTAAAACTCAGTGAGTCTTTGTAGCATATAGATTTAGGTGACTATCCATACAATCCAGTTTTAAAATACTTCCATCACCCCAGAGTTCCCACATGTCTGTTTATAGTTAAACCCTACTCCTAACTGCAGCCCCTGTCAACCACTGAGTTTTCTGTTAAAGTAGTGCCTTCTGTGAATATTTGATATAAAAGGAATCATACATTATGTAGTCTTTGCATATGTCTTATTTCTCTTAGCATTATATTTTTTAGCTTTATTCATGTTTCAGTACAGTTCATTTTAAATTGCTGAATAGTATTCTGTAGAATAGATACATTTCATTTTGTTTATCCAATCACCAGCTGATGTGTACTTGGATTATTTCCAGTTTGGGACTATTAGAAATAATGCTGTTACGAACATATGTGTATAAATATTTGTGTGGACATAGGTTTTCATTTCTCCTACATATATACCTAGGATTGGAATGCTAGGTTTTATGGTAAATTCATGTTTAACTTGAAGAAATTGCTTATAATATCTTTTGTTAGAGAAAAACTACACACTTGGTGGCTTAAAAAAACACACATGAATTATCTCCTCATTTTTGTGGGTCTGGAATCTAGCTTGATTTAGTTGGGCCCCCTGGTTCAGGGTGTCTCATAAGGTTGTAGTCAAGTTGCTGGCTGGGTCTTTACCTCAAGTCTCAGCTGGGGCAGAGTCTGCATCCATGTGGCTCATGTGGTGGCTGGGCTGATTTTATTTCCTTAGGGATTGTTGGACTGATGGCCTCTGTTTCTTTTTTTTTTTTTTTTTAAGATTTTATTCATTTATTCATGAGAGACAGAGAGAGAGGGGCAGAGGGAGAAGCAGGCTCCCCGTCGAGCAGGGAGCCCGATGAGGGACTCGATGCCAGGACCCCGGGATCATGACCTGAGCCGAAGGCAGACACTCAACCATCTGAGCCACCCAGGCACCCTGGCCTCTGTTTCTTGATCTCTCTTTGCCCGAAGCTACCTTTGCTTCCTTGCAATGTGGGCCTCTCTGTAGAAAGGTCTTGAGCTCACAACATAGCAGCTTATTTCATCAGAGTTATCAAAGGACTCTACTAGCGAAATAGTAGTTAAAATCTTAGAAAATGTAATCAAAGAAGTGATATTCCTTGGCCATTTTATTGGTTAGAAGCAAATGTTGTTATACCCAGACTCAAGGGTGAGTGATAATAAAAGGAGTGACTATCAGGAGGTGGGAATTATTGAAGATGATTTAAGCATCGGTGTGACATCCGGTAGAACTGTTTTTCTAAAGTGCTCATAACATTTGATAATGCCATTAACCAAGCATGAGGGTCCTAGTTTCTCCTCATCCTCACTGGCATGTGTTATATTCTGTCTTTCTGATTATAGCACATATTTTCTCCCAATCCTTGCCTTATTTTTTGCTTTTCTTAACATATTTTGAAGTGCAAAAATATTCAGTTTTGTTGAAATTCCTTTATCAGTAGTTCTCTTTTGATGTTCATTCTAAGAGCTCTTTATCTAATCACAAGTTCTTTAGGATTTTTCCAGGATGTTTTCTTCTAATCATTTCATAGTTTTAGCTCTTACATTTAGCTGTGTAACCCATTTAGGGTTAGCATTTTTTTTTTTTTTTTGGTAAAGATTTTATTTGGTAAGTAATGTCTATACCCATCATAGGGCTTAAACCTACAACCCTGAGTCCCATTCTCTATAGACTGAGCCAGCCAGGTACCCAAGAATAACATTTTTGTATAGGATAATGGAAGGGACTAAATTCATTTCTGATACTGCCAAATTGTGTCCTTTTTTTTTTTTTTAACTTTGTCAGTCTATCTAAAAATGTGCTAATTTTGTTCATCTTTTCAAAGAAAAGTGGTTTCATTGATTTTTCTGTTTTCCTGTTTTCTATTTAATCTATTTGGTCTCTGATCTTTATTGCTGCATTTTTTTTTCTCTGGGTTGAGTTTGTTCTTTTTGTAGTTGCTTAAGGTGGAACCTTAAGTTACTGATGTATGATCTCTCTACTTTTCTGCTATAGGGGTTTTAAGCTGTAGATGTCTAAGCACTGCTTGGCTTGTGTCTGGCAATTTTATCACTTAGGATTCCATTTTAATTTAACTCAAATATATTTTATAATTCTTGTTGCAATTTCTTATTTGACTCTTGTTTTACTTAGAATTACATTGTATAATTTCTAAGGCTTACATATTGCCTGAATTTCTTTTTATTGTTTATTTGTAATTTAATTCTTTTGTGGTTGGAGAATGTACTTTGTACTGTTTCAATCATTTTAAATTTGTTGAGACTTAGGGACTAGCATATGGTCTATTTCAGAGGAAGTTTCATGTTTACTTGAAAAGAATGTGTTACGGTTTTGTTGTGTGAAATGTCCTACAGATTTCAGTTAGGTCAAGTTGGCTGACCTTGTTTTTCAAGTCTTCTCTGTCATTGTTGAAGTTCTGTCTCATTCTACCAACTATTGAACTCATATATTCAAGTTTACCACTCTTACTTTTGGACTGCCTATTTTTTTCTTTGAATTAATGTCAATTTCTATTTCATGTATTTTGGGATACTCTTGTTAGGCACATGAGTGTTTATATTATTATATTTTGCTAATGAAATAACACTTTATCACTATGAAATGACCATTTTTGTCTTCAGTAATATTTTTTATATTAAAGGTTATTTTGTATTATATTGATATAAGCATCCAGCTTTTCCAACCATCCAACCATTCATGCGGTATATTTCTTTCTATCTTTCAGTGTCTTTGACATAATCCAAAATGCTTTCATGATAAAAATACTTAAACTAGGAATAGAAGGTAAATTCCTCAACCTGATAAAGGACACCTACAGAAACAAAAACAAAAACCAAGAAAAACACAGCTAATACCATTCCTAATAATAAAAGAC
This sequence comes from Callorhinus ursinus, assembly GCF_003265705.2. Classification (NCBI taxonomy): domain Eukaryota; kingdom Metazoa; phylum Chordata; class Mammalia; order Carnivora; family Otariidae; genus Callorhinus; species Callorhinus ursinus. Next base: position 13,373,941 of record NW_027397085.1, on the reverse strand, counting down.
AAAATGCTTTCCTTTAAGATTGGGAATAAGACAAAGATGCCTGCATTAACCACTTATATTCAATATTGTGCTAGAGGGATTATCCCCAGGGCATTAGGTAAAGGAGGGAAAAGATTAAAGGCATGCAGATGGGAGAGGAAAGAAGCAAACTTTTGCTTCTTGTATAAAGTATAATGCACTAAAAAAGTGTTAGAACTAAGAAGTCCAACAAGTTTACAGGACATATCAATATGCACAGTCTACAGTATTTCTTTACAGTGATGAGAACATTTCAAAATTCCAAAAATAAAATTAAGAAAAACAATTCCACGTACAATAACATCACAAAATAGGAATGGGGCGCCTAGGTGGCACAGTTGGTTAAGTCTCTGACTCTTGGTTTTGGCTCAGGTCATGATCTCAGGGGGACGAGATTGAGCTCCGCATCAGACTCTATGCTCAGCTCAGGATCTTCTTGAGATTCTCTATCCCTCTCCCTCTGCCCCTCCTGCTTGTGCTCTCTTTCTCTCTCTCTCAAATAGATAGATGAATATTTTTTAAAAAATGAAATAGGAATACATTTAACAAAGGAAGTGCAAAATCTATACTCTTAAAAACTATAAAAATTACTGGAAGAAACATCAGAAGATAAAAATAACTGGGGAAACATAATGATGGATGAGAAGCAATACTAGTAGGATGGAAATAGTCCCCAAATTGAATTATAGATTTAATGTAATGCCTATCAGAATCCCATCCGACTTTTTGGGGATATTAACCAGTTGATTAAAAAATCATGTTGAATTACCAGGGACCCAAAATTGCCAAAATAATCTTGATAAAGCAGAGCAAAGAGCATTCAAATTCCAGATTTCAAAGTTGACTGTAAGGTAACAGCAATGAAGACACTGTAGTATTGACAAAGGATACACAACAATGGATTAGAATTGAGAGTCTGGAAATCAACGTATATCTATGTCAACTATTTTTTGACAAGGGTACTGAACCATTTAATCAATAAAGAAAAGTATTTTCAACTTCGTATGATGACACAGGGTACTTAGTAGCATCATGGGGATCAATATGTAATATCTAAAAATATCATATCACTGTGATGTACATCTGAAACCAATAGACATTGTATGTCTCTGCAACTAGTAGACATTGTCTTTTTTCCCATGGAAAAACAAGTGCTGAGACAAATGGATATCCACATGGAAAAAAAAGTCCCTTGGGCTACACAATATACAAAAAGTAACTGAAAATGAATCAAAGACCTAAATATAATAGTTAAAACTATATAACACTTGGAAGACAACTTAGGGGTAATTTTCATGATTTTTGGGTTTGGCAATAGATTCTTAGATATGACCCCTAAAATAGAAATAAAAGAAAAAACAGATAAATTAGACCTCATCAAAATTTAAAACTTATCTGCTTAAAAAGATATCAGAGGGGGTCCAAGATGTAGGAAGATCCTGAACTCACCTCCTCCATGGACACACTAAATCTACACCTTTATATAAAGCAATTCCTCCTAAAAAAAAAAAAAAAACCCTGAGGATTCACTCAACAGCTTCTGCACAGCAAAAGATAAAGGGAACACATAGACAATGGCAAAAGAGAGAGAAAAGTGGTAAAGATGGAAATCTCACCTCCCTATGTTGTGAGCTACAGTTGGGTTGGGGAAGCAGGATTGATAGCCTGGAAGCGGATTCACCTGCCTTGGGCCACAGAAAGAAAGCCATGGTTTAAAACAGTAGAATATAAAGGAACTATCCCTAGAGTTCTGCCAAATGGTAACCAAGCTTCAGAACACTCTCAGGGGTCAGAGGGATGGGCAGGTGAGCGCCACTATTTATATCCCCTTTCTAGGTTGATTGCACAGATGGTATCAAGCTGCTGTCTCAGTGAGCCCCATACCCTGAGCCTATATCAGCCACAACTGTCCCTCCAAGGAGGATCTGCAAAGTGGCCCCATCATAACACATTGTGGGGTATCCCCAGATAATGCCCACTATAGCTCCACCTGTCCTACCAAGGTGACTCAGGTGCAGAGCATCCCAGATCACATCAGGCCTGCACCAACTTCAGCTCCAGTTGTCCTGCTGGAGTTCTCATGCATGGAGTCCCCCCATGTCTCCCAGCTTATGTACACTTGAGATTTAGCCATCCTGCCAGGTTACCTCCTGGTCTATGCCTGCCTTGGCTCCAGCCATCATGGCAGGCCAGCCCCTGCATAGAGCACCCTGGGACCCTGTGGCTTGCATCTGTTTTGACTCCAGCTATACTGCCAGCCCCCGCCCCCCCCCCCCACCAGCTTGGAATGCCCCAAGAATCCCCAGCCCATGCCCACTTTGGCTCTAGCCATCCCATTAGGGTGGGCCCAGTGCAGATTGCCCCAGGACATGCACACTGTGCCTGCTACAGATCCAGCCAGGTACCCAAAGCTGACAGGCACACAGTCTGCACAGGAGACCTTCCTTCACAAGACCATTCCTTCAGGTGTCAAAGTAGCTGTTCCATCTAATTCACAGAAACAAATATAGAAAATCAAATAAGAATATGTCTGAAACAGAAGAACAAGAGAAAACAGAAAAAGAACCAAATGACACGTAAGCAATATGCCTGATAAAGTATTGAAAGTAATGGCCATAAAGATACTCACTGGACTGAAGAGAAGGGTGGATGAACTCAGTGAGAACTTAAATTAACAGAAAATAATAAAAGAACAAATCAGAGTCGAAGAATACAATAATTGAAATGAAAAAAGGGCAGAAGGAATCAATAGCAGATAAGTGGATGCAGAAGAACAGATCAGTGATCTGGAAGACAGGATAATGGAAAGCACCCAAGCTGAACAGCAAAAAGGAAAAAAAAATTAAAATCATGAGGATATGTTAATGAATTCTGGGACAATATCAAGTGTATTAACATTTCCATTATAGGGTCCCAAAAGGAGAAGAGGGAGAGAAAAGGGCAGAGAACCAATAGCTGAAAACTTCTCTGACCTGAACAAGAAAACGGATTTCCAAGTCCAAGAAGCAGAGTCCCAAACAAGATGAACTCAAGAAGATCCATACCAAGACACATAATTAAAATGCCAAAGTTAGAGAATATTAAAAGCAGCAAGAGAAAAACAGCTCAAGTGGGGCTCTATGCAGGGCTCATTTTGCTTATGTACAAGTGAAACCCCATAAGGCTATTAGCTGATTTTTCAGCAGGAACTTTGCAGGCCAGAGAGAGTAGCATGATATATTTCAAGTGCTAAAACGAAGAAAACCTTACAGCAAAGAATACTCTACCAGCAAGATTATCATTCAGAATTGAAGGGAAGAGTTGCCCAGATAAACAAAAGTTCAGGGAGTTCATCACCAGTACATTGTCTTTAAAAGAAATTTGAAATGGATTTTTCTAAGTGGGAAAGAAAAGGTAGAAGTCAGAAAATTATGAAAGGAAAAAATTTCACTAGTACAAGTAAACATATAGTAAAGGTAGAAGATCAATCACTTAAAAAGCCAAAAGACACAAAGTTTAAAAGACAAAAGTAGTGACCAATTATATCTAAAAATTAAGGGATTTATAAAAGAAGATGTTTTATGTATATGATGTCATATTTTACAAAAAAGGGAGTAAAAATGTATTTCTTTTAGAATGTTTGTGACTAGAAGTAACCATCAACTTACTATAGACTACTATATGCTTAGGATGTTATGTATGAACCTCATCATAACCACAAACTAAACACCTATAATACACAAAAAATGAAAGCAATCTAAGAGTGACATTAAAGAAAGTCATCAATTACAGGGAACAGAATAAGAGAAGAAAGGAACAGAGAAGAAGTACAAAAACAATCAGAAAACAATGAAATGGCAATTAGTACATACTATCAAAGATTCCTTTAAGTGTAAATGATCTAAATGCTTCAATCAAAAGACATAGGCTGGCTGAATGGACAAAAAACCTGACAAGATTGGGGCACCTGAGTGGTTCAGTCAGTTGAGTATCTTGATTTCGGCTCAGGTCATGATCTCAGGGTCCTGAGAAAGAGCCTCATATCAGGCTCCCACTGAGCAGGAAGTCTACTTAAGATTCTCTCCCTCCCTCTCCCTTTGCCCCTCTTCCCAGTCACATATGTGCTCTCTCTCTCTGTAATAAATAAATCTTAAACCAAAAAAAAAAGCAACTGATGAGAATCCTCTTGATGCTGCCTACAAGAAACTTGATTCAGACCCGAAGTCAGGTACAGACTGAAAGTAAAGAGAAGGAAACACACAAAGCCAGGGTAGCAATAATTTGTATTAAACAAAATGGACTTTAAAATAAAGACTGCAGGGCGCCTGCGTGGCTCAGTTGGTTGAGCGACTGCCTTCGGCTCAGGTCATGATCCTGGAGTCCCGGGATCGAGTCCTGCATCGGGCTCCCTGCTGAGCAGGGAGTCTGCTTCTCCCTCTGACCCTCCCCCCCTCATGCTCTCTCTCTCTCTCTCAAATAAATAAATAAAAATAAAAAATAAAAAAAAAGACTGCAGGGAGATAAAGGCATTTCATAGTGACAAAGAGATGAAACAAGATAAAACTGAGAATATCTATGAACCCAAAACTGAAGCCCCTGAATACATAGACAAGTATTAAAACATAAAGAAATTGACAGTAATATAATAATAAGGAATATTAACATATCAGTAGATAAATTGTTTAGACAGAAAATCAATAAAGAAATAGTGGCTTTGCATGACACGATAGGCCAGATGGACATAATAGATACAGAACATTCCATCCCCAAACAGCAGAGTGCCCATTCTTTTCAAGTGCACATGGAACATTCTCCGGGATAGGTCATATGTTGGATCCTAGTAACAAGTGTCAATAAAATGAAGAAGATTGGAATCATAAGCATCTTTTCTGACCATAGTGTTATGAAAACAGAAATGAATTACAAGGAAAAAATTGGAAAAAAACCCCACGAACATGGACAGGCTAGACAACACACTAAATAACCAGTGGGTCAATGAAGAAATCAAAGATGAAATAAAACACCTTGAGATAAATGAAAATAGAAGCACAGTGGTTCAAAATCATTGAGATACAACAAAAGCAGTTCTAAGAGGGAAGTTTATAGCGAACAGGTTTACCTTAAGAAAAGAGAAAAATCTCATTCTAACCTTGGACCTAAAAGAACTAGTAAAAGAGAAAAGCCCAAAGTTAGTACAAGAAAGGAAATAGCAAAGATCAGAGTGGAAATAAATGAAATAGAGACTTAAAACAATAGAAAAGATAATGGAACCAGGAGCTAGTTGTTTGAAAAGATGTAATAAACTGTCAGCCAGACTCTTCAAGAAGAGAGGACTCAAATCATAAATAAAAGAGAAGTAATAACCCACACCACAGAAATACAAGGCTTATAATAGAGAAGTATGGAAAATAAGCCAATGCATCAGACAACCTAGAAGAAATGGATAAATTCATATGTAATCTTCCAAAACGGAATCAGGAAGAAATAGAAAAAATGAACAGACTGATGATTAGTAACAAAATTAAATCAATAATCAAAAAACTCCTAACAAGCAAAAGTCCAGGAGCAGATGGCTTCCCAGTTTCAAAGAGGAGTTTGTTCAAACATTCAAAAAGTAATACCTATTTTTCTTAAACTATTCCAAAAAAGAGAATAATTGCAAATTATGTATCTGATAAAGTACTTACACTAGACTATATGGAGATACCATATTACTCAGTAATTAAAAAAAAATGGCCAAGAGTCTAAACAGGCATTTTACTAAAGAAAATATTTAAAGGGATGACATGAAAATGAAAAAAATGCTTGACATCATGAACCATCCGGGAAATGTAAATAAAAACCACAGTGAGATACTATTTCAAACCACTGGGGTGAATGTAAAGTGGTGCAGCCCTTCTAGAAAGCAGTCTGGGAGTTCCTCAAATTTAAACAATTACATTCTGAGGTATGCAACCGAGAGGAATATATATATATATATATATATATATATATATATATATATATATATACACACACACACACACACACACAGAGACTTGCCCATGAATGCTTGTAGCAGTATTATTCATAAAGCCGAAAGGTGGCATTAACCCAAATGTGCATCAGCCAATAAATGGATACACATAATGTGTTATATCTGTACAATGAAAAAATACTCAACCATAATGGGATAAAGAGATACAACTGCTTTCTCCTAAGATAAACACAGATGAACCTTTAAAATATTATGCTAAGTGAAATAAGCCAGTCACAAAAAAACAGGTAGTATATCATTCCATTTATATGAAATATCTGGAAGAGGCAAATCTAAAGAGATAGAAAGTAGATGAGTCATTGCTTGGGACTGGAGGATGGAGTGGGGAATAGGGGGTGATATCTAAATAGTACAGCATTTCTTTGAGACCTAATAGTGCTCTAAAATTGATTGTGATGATGATCACCTTTTTGTGAATCTATTAATGCCCCTAGAAATTGTACATTTTATATGGGTCAACTATATAGTACATGAACTGTATCTCAGTAACATGTTTAGGAAGTTTTTCATGCATGGTTTTCTTAATGATTATTAAAATGATTATTTTAGATAATAGAGCAACTCTGGCTTTTTTTTTTTTTTTCCTGTTGTTGCTGTCCAGTGACTTGCTTGGACTGAATCTGTATAGTTTTTTTTCCCCTCTCAGGATGCACATCTGTTGATGTGTCTGCTCAAAAATTTTTTTACTTTTTTTTTTTATTATAAACCCAGCTTCTTAATGTTCATTGCTGTCTCATTATAACTCAGCCAACGATTCAATAGAGGTTGTCCTTAAACACCTCGAATAACGCTTCCACCCTCTGTATGTGAATCTCTCTGTGGATTGTAGAACATTCCAATTTCAGGCTTTGCTTTCCATTGGGTCCTCTGCATGTGTCCATGGCATCATGTTCAGTCAGGGATACGTGGATGGTGAGCGCCCTGTCTGGTCTTTTCCATGCATGTGCACGGCCTTGCTCATGAGCATAGCTGTCCAGACCTCCAGGGATGTGTGGATGCTTACTAAGATTCTATCTCTTCCAACCATTAGTTCTCCCCGGGGACTTAGCTGGCTAGTCTGTCATTCCATTACCTCCCCCAGCCAGAGCTGCAAGCTCAGGTCAGCTGAGCACGTGGCCTTTCCCATCTGTTACTAGGATTGCTATTGTTTATCATCATGTGTCTGAGTGTGTTTTTCTTTCTGCCCCAAACATAGTGACCCCCTTCTAGCAGTGAAGCTGCTGGTTCTCATGGCTTGCGGGCAGGGTTATCAGAGAAGCTGCAAGCAAGAAGCCTATAGACTGGCACTGTTTTTGCCAAAGACTGAGCAGTGTTTCTTGAATAAGTGCTTCTCTGTTTGCTCTAAGGCTTGGGTTGGTTTCCAGAGTTTGGAAATGATTGGTTGTAACAATTTTGTCTAGCTTTATTTGGAGAAAGGATTTGCCAAGATCCTTTTTTGTGCCAGTCACATTTGGTTTCCATAGTCTTGCAAAGAATGGCTATACAAAAAGTTATTTACTGTGGATTTCCACTTCTAACAGCACAGAGAATATACAGAAGTTTGGAATCTCCTCCTTTGCTCCCTGCCCCACCAGTCTCTAGAAAATGTGGGAGGCTAATAGATAAGATATCCCGGGGGCGCCTGGGTGGCTCAGTTGGTTAAGCGACTGCCTTCGGCTTGGGTCATGATCCTGGAGTCCCGGGATCGAGTCCCGCATCGGGCTCCCTGCTGAGCAGGGAGTCTGCTTCTCCCTCTGACCCTCCCCCCCTCATGCTCTCATTCTCTCTCTCGAATAAATAAATAAAATCTTAAAAAAAGATATCCCATACTGATATGTATTATTGATCTCTTCCACTCTTCTGTAAGGTCCATCGTCTTCAGCAGCGTTCTGTGGTGTATTTTGGAAGTGAAATCCTGAGGTATGGTTCCCACTGGAGATGTACTCTTTACAGACATAAGTAACAAATTTCAAAATTGGTCAGTGTATTTTAAGCATCAACTACTTATGAAAACATGCATGAAATATATGGAGCACATTGAATCTAGAGACACAGAAAAGGAGTTATGTCATGCAACAATAAAGACTTTTTGTATCTGGATAGCTCTTCTGTGGCACTTGGAACATTCTGTCTCAGCTGCCTCTTAACTCTGTGTGTGTCTAAGGTTTACAGCTTCTTCTCATTGTGCCTTTATCTTCAGAAGTCTGCTTTCCCCTGGGTTCCCATGTAACCCTACTAGCGTAGCTTCTTGACTATAAAAGGTGCTCAATAAATATCTCCTTATAAACTCCTGGAGAATATAAGAAACACAAATTTTGGATCTTCAGTATTTACCAATAGAGTTAATTTCTGTCACTTTCCCTGGTCTCCATCGGCTAGAATATTATTAGTGAATAATTAGGTACTGTTTAACAACACTTAATAGTGTAACCTCAATTCTCAAAGAAGTACTCTTGTTCCCTAAATTTAGTTACTGTGGCAGTATGGCATAGATATTAAGATGTCCATTTTCCAGAAAAATTGAGCCCATCCAGTTTTTGTCAATCTCACATCAAGACAGTGATAGTTTTTTTTTAATCATGACACAAGCTAAGCACAAAAAAAAACTTAAAGAAGATAATGTTAATCCGATAACAAAGAGTCATACCTCCTGCTTTTCTTTTTCTTTTATTTCACAGTGTAATTTACAACTTAAGGATTCATTAATTGAATATGGAAGGCAAGTAACATTTTTTATTTTACAGAGGATTTTGCAAAATACAAGCCACAGTTTTGAGAAACATTATGACTCATAGAGGTTGAGCTGGCAAATTAAAAAAATCTATTTTGAGAGGCTATTCCTGCATTCGTACAAAATGATGTTAACAACACATTCTAGTAGCAGTGCCTTCTGTTACTTCTCTCAGAAAAATTAAGGATGATTGTAATTTTTTGGAGGAGCTATATAACAAGGGTACCAATTTTCTATATTATTTTTCAATGCAACATAGATGGAAAATAAAGCCACATTTTTTTCCAGTTTTTAAGAAGAGATTTTATATCGGAACCATGGAATTAGGTTGGCAAAAAAGATACTCTAAACTTATTTTGAAGGTTTATTTTCTTAGAAATCTTGTTTTGAAGTATAAGAGATTGTTCTGAGACTGTAGTGTCTGAAATTTATGATGTAGGAACTTTTACTAAGCTACTCCACTGCCCTGAGCCTTAATTTTCATGTAAACTGAGTGTTGGAACCAATGCCTCCTCTCTTGGAAGATAGGGGCCTCTGGGGTTTCCCGAGTAACTGAATTTGGGGCTTCCTCCAAAATTGTCTCCTCGGATCACTGAGTTTACATGACCCTTCCATCTGCTATGACCAACTTCAGCTTCAACATCCACGACTCCCTTGGACTAATGCTGGCAGTGAGCACTAAGTGAAATGATTTTTTTTTAAAGATTTTATTTTATTTATTTGATAGAGCACAAGCAGGCGGAGTGGCAGGCAGAGGGAGAAGCAGGCTCCCTGCTGAGCAGGGAGCCCGGCATGGGGCTCGACCCCAGGACCCTGGGATCATGACCTGAGCTGAAGGCAGATGCTTAACTGACTGAGCCACCCAGGCGCCCCTAGTGAAATGATTTCTTAAAAAGGAGTTGTAGAAAAGGAAGAAAGTTTTCCTTGACTCTGTGAGGGTCCCTGGCTACATCTGAAAGGTAAACTGATAAAGACAGGTTAATAGGAGAAAAACATACATGTTTTTTAATACTACTTTTATGAGGTGTGGGAGCTTTCTTAAGGATATGAAGACTCAGAACTGATTAAACCTGACCTGAGTGTTTTATACTAGATTTGATGAAGAATATAGTGTCATGGAGAAATATGATAGGCCCCTAAAGAGTATGAGGTAAGAGTAGTAAACTGGGGAAACTTCACAAGGCCTGTTGGCTCAGATTCTTCTCAGTGTCCCTTTATCTGTTTGACCTGCTTTGGCATTGAGGGATGGGGGAAGGTCAGAGTGACTCATGCTTCTGCCATTTTCTCTTCTTCTTTCAACTTAAACTATTCAGTATGCTAAGGCACCGTGTTTTGGGGTAGCATGTTCTGAACCCCATCAGAGTACTTGACAAACTTCAAAGCCCTATTATTATTTCCTGGTACTGACTGTACCTGGTTTCCATAGTCTTGCAAAGTATGGGTATAGAAGAAACTTTTACTTTGAATCTCAACTTTCAGCAGCACAGAGAACAGACAGAACCTTGGGGATTTCATCCTTTCTATTCCCCTATCCATCAGTCCCTAGAAATAGAAGGAAGGCATTATAGTGACTAGGTATCCTTTCCCTATGTATTAGCTCCTCCCCTAGCCCATCCATAGACATATTCAGAACAAGAAGGAGATATGGCTTTGCCTTTTTATAACAATTTCTACTCTATTGTAGCAAGATACCTTAAATCTATGTTCAGAATCAATGAGCAGAACATAAATGAATTCACTGAAATATTTTGCTTAATTTTATTCAGTTAGATCTTAAATTCGATTATTCATCTTATTACCTAATTTTTCTAAAGTTGTCAAATCACACATGAGTTTTCTTTTACACTGTAACAAAGTAGCTCCAAAGTTAATGGCTTTAAAAGTGCAATGATTTAATTTTGTTCCCAAGTGAGGATTGACTAGATGGATCTGTTGACCTCAGCAGTGTCAGCTTGTCTTGGTTGGGATTTCTTGTGTATCTGCATTTTGTGGGCCAGTTGCTCTTGTATGGCTTCAGTCACATTTCTGATGGTTGGCTGTTTCCCAGTCCAGACCGACGCAAGTAATACATGCTAATGTCTCTGGTCACTGAGGAGACTCGCCCAGCTTTTACAAAGATCAGCTGCTCGGAGTTTCAAGAGGTCATACAGAGGTGTACAGGCCTTTTAAGGCTTAGGCTCAGGACTGACATGGCACAGTTGGCCACTAGGTAGTTTTCCAAATATCTCAGGCAAGTCACAATGCAACTGAAGAGCTAGGGGTGGAAAAATTAACCTCTTGATGAAAGGATCTGCAAAATCACATCACAAGAGGTATGGATACAAGTTGGGAAATAATCACATCCATATTTTGCAAATTATCACAAATGATGATGATGCTCCAACAGCAGGAGAATAAGAATTTTCCCATGTCTTAAATAAAGTTGAGAAAAATCTGTCATTACCATTGATTTCCCCCCCACTTCTTAGCACATTTTAATTTTTTTTTTTTACTGGCCAGATCCTCCCAAGTAAATAACCATTATAAACTTTGCCTCCTAATTTTCATACTACTACGAAACTTTTCATTCTTCAACAAATGGAAATGTTGCAGATTTGGAGAAGGCAAGCTTTATATGCTTTGGAAGAAATTTATTCACAGGGATAATCTCAGTTAATGATTGCAAAATCAATCATTTTGGGACATTACTTCCAAAGATCACATTTATATTCATTAATAATATATCTACATCAGTGCTTCTTAATAAGAGAGTTGAATTTTTTTTCCTTGCATGAAATTTCTTCATTGTACCAGAGGTGTGAAACTAACATACCAATTTGATTTCAGAAATTGCTAAGACTGTTGAATTTGTAGTGAAAATAAGTGTAAAATACCAGAAATTCAACCAGTGGAATATATTCTTTCCTGAACAAAAGAGACTCCCAGAAGCTTCTGGCCTTTGGATTATTAATATTTTTCTCTAGCTGCTGTATATTACCTGTGAAATGGCTTAGGCTCCATAACACACGTTTTCTAAAAATTATTCTTCCTTTGGCTAGTTTATTAAAACTGCTGTAGGCCCTGAGGATGCCCTTTGATATACTGTTACCCTGGTCTAAAAGAATTATAGCAACATCCAACAGTTTCTAAGTTGCAACTAAGGTGTCCTGTGCTTTTAGATACATTTAATCTTTAAGGGAAATTACAAAAATATTAAAAATTTTGATTTTTCATCTTATTATCACTGATTGTTCTGCATGCAATCATATGTTTGGATTTGATCAGCTACTACTCACCTCCAGTGGAAACTTTTAAATTTACATGCTATCCCCATTTCCACAAAATTGTGCAGTTTTTGATGCACATTTTCCACTTCTGTAGCAATAAATTAAGCACACAAAAACATAATATTACCAAAAAATCCCTCAAAACCTTTTTGTCTAGAGTGCCACATTTGTCAACACCCCCTCACTCATTAGCAATTTAATATTTTCTATTTGTGCTTCATAAGTAGATTCCATCAGTTTTTTCCCCACCTTTCAAACAATGGATTCTAAACCAAAAATATTCTCAAAAAAATCCTCGAAAGCCTATTTTTGCTTTTTTTTAAAGCAGAGAAAAAATGATAATTATTGATGAGACGAGACAATTCTTCTTCTAAAATATAATGCACAACATAAAGTGATGCTTAAAAATTCTCATTTCCAAAAATAGTTTTCCATTCATTAAGCATATGTGAGTGTCATTTCTTTAAGTTAAAAAGAATTTATCAGTGAGGATTCAAAAAATCTAAAAATGGAGGAAAGTGTTACTCAGATATTTCCTACTGTCAGAATTAAATAGCCATTTCTGTTTTCTTATTCTTGTATCAAAGGACAGGATTTTTTTTTCCTTTATAGCTCTTCTAAAGACAACACTTTAGTCTTGTGTGTTTCTTACATCTCAGTGATCTTTGCGGGTTCATTGCACAATGAATCAGTAAATATAATATTGTTAGAGACCCTTGGCTCAGTATTACAATAATAAAAATTTTTAAAAAATTTTAAGCAAACAGTTTAACTATATTTGATACTAGCCTGGTACTGGTTTTCCCTGTATTTATATGACCCCAGTGTGAGGAAAGAAGTGTATTAAGTACGCTCTATTTCAGGGAATAGCTACCCCAATGGAGGAAGGAAAAATGCATAAGAATATCCAGAAAAATCTTAAAAGATCATTAAAAAAATATCTTTGAAGGGTATACCTGTATTTTTATTAGGGACACTAGATTTGTGTAGAAATTGTTTATTGTCTCTGAAATAAGTAAGAGCATGCTCAGTTCACATTAGGTAATTCTGTTACATGGTGCCTGTTTCTTTTTATTGTTACTCATTGACTTGTGCACTCATTTATCCAGGAATTCGGGAAATAACACTTTAAGGTACCATAGGGGTATAAGGGAAATGAGACAAAGATTAAATCTCAGGGACCTTCTTTATTTGCCAGGAAATGACATACTCAAGTCATAATAATATATGCACTGTAATTTGGAAAGTGCATCAGAGAAGGATAGTGGGCCTACTGATGGGAGTCAGTATTGGGGTTACTAGGCACTTGGGTAGGCATGTGCAATGGACTGTATGTTTGTGCTCTCTCAAATCCTATGTTGAAATCCTAGTCCCAGTGTAACAGTATTAGGAGGTGGCGCTTCGGGAGGTGATGAGGTCATCAGGTTGAAGCCCTCATCGATGAGAATCGTGCCCTCATAGGAAGAGGCCAGAGAACTCGCTAGCTCTTTTTCTGGCATATAAGGATACAGCGAGAAGACAGGCATCTGTAAGCCAGAAAGAGCGCTTTTATCAACTTAACCTGCTGGCACCCTGCTCTCAGGCTTCCTGCCTCCAGAACTGTGTGACAGAAATGCTTCTTGTTTAAGCCACTCATTTTATGGTAATTTGTATAGTTACCTAAACTAAGAAAGAGATGTTAAAAAGATGGAGTGTGTTGCCGCAACAGATACTTAAAAATGTGGAAGTGGTTTTGGAACTGGGTAATGGGCAGAAGCTGGGAGAATTCTCAGGTACATCCTAGAAGAAGCTGGGATTGTGAGGAGGAGACTGTTTTAAAGGCAGTTCTGGTGAAAGCTAGGAAAGCGGAGAGGAGAGCCACAGAGAACATTTCCATCTTCCTGGAGAATACATAAATAATTGTGTACAAAATGTTAGTGGAAGTATGGACAGTAAAGGACATTCTAATGAGGTCTCAGAAGGAAATAAGGAACATTTAATTGGACTGTAGAGGAAAGGTGATCCTTGTTATAAAGTGGCAAAGAACCTGGCTGAACTGTGTTCGTGTTCTAGTGTTTTGTGAAGGACAGAACTTGGGAGACAAGAAGTTGGATATTTGGATAGGAGATTTCTCTGTGAAGTGTTGAAATGACTTGGTTCTTCCCGACTGCTTATAGTAAAAATCGAGAAGAGAGAAATAACTTGAAAATGAAATTACTGGGGCGCCTGGGTGACTCAGTCAGTTAAGTGTCGGACTCTTGATTTCAGCTCAGGTCATGATCTCAAGGTCATGAGATCGAGCCTCAGGTTGGGCTTCACGTTCAGCCCCGAGTCTGCTTAAAATTCTTTCCCTCTTCTTCTGCACCACCGCCACCCCCCGTCAAATAAATAAGTAAAATCTTAAAAAAAGAAAATGGAATTAATAAGGAAAAAGTAACTAGAACTTAAAGATGTGGAAAACTGGCAGCCTATTCATACTGCAAACAATGAGAAGGCCTGTTAAGAGATAGGAGAGAGATTGTGTCTTTGCCTGTAATGTGAGGATAGGAGAGAAGATGCCGTTCTGCAAACTAGAAGAAGAGCTCTTACCAAGAACCAAATTGGTAGGCACCTTGATCTTGTGCTTCCCAGCCTCCAGAACTATGAGGAAAAATGTCTGTTTAGAGTGCACAGCCTATGGTCTTGTCATAAAGCAACCCAACCTAAGACAGTTTTCCTCTGTGAGATGAAAGATGGAACTGAATATTGTCCAAGAGCCCTTAGAGCTCTATGCTCTGGATCTATACGCTGAAGATTACTGTTTGAGAAAATGCTTGTTACTTGCTCAGACACAAGTGATTTATATGGAATATAAAAACAATGTAAATAAAAACATATTTACAATAGTATAGTTGCTGTTCTACAGGCTTGCACAGGATCTTAGGTAGCCCTTAAGACAGTCTGACCAGCCTGGAACTTGTGAAATCTCCAGTGATGTGGACTTTTTACCAGAAGAAAACATAGGATAAAGGTACTTGAGATGGAAAGAACAGGATTCAACATGAACAGAAGCAGGAGAGCAGGGCAGAGGTGGGAAGGAACATAGCATATTTGCACATCTGTGAATGTAACACAGTGTTGGTGTCCTGGCTGGGTCCCTTCAGCATCTATCCATATTCATGCTGGTGGCTCCTAACTGCCATCATTTAAGCTCTGCCTGGGGAACTTCTCTGGCCACAGACATGTGCTCAGCCTGCAGGAGCTTCCCTCAACAGATGGAAGTTAAAGGACACATACCCTAGCACCCTTACCCTTGAGGTGAAAGGACTTAGAAGTGTATTCTGCATGGTCACTTAGTGTCTCAGGGAATCATGCACATCTGAGCCCACAACAGTGATCACACTCAGAGTGAGCTCTTCACTTTCTCAGTTTTACCATACCTCTCTAGTGGTACTTACTGGGACCACTTCCTAATAATTACTTTCTCTCAAAACCTACCTGAGAGTTGTGTTATGGGGGTCCATAACCTATAGTAGGGAGTAATGCTGAAACTAGACTTCAGATGTTATGAGACTATAGCTGAAAGACTTGCCACCTGTTGAAGGGCTTTGTCTGACATGCTGATGATTTTGTATTTTATCTTGTGACTGGTGAGGCCATCAGAGCCCTGTAAGGAGGGAAATGACGTGATCAATGTAGTGTTTTTAAAAGATAATTCTGGCAGTAATGGAAGGTAGAAGTAATCCTTTATATTCCTAACTATTGTAATAATTTTAGAAAGAAATAATAAAAGCCTAAATAGATATAAGAGATGATTTTAATAGAAGTCACAGACTTAAGAGACATTGCAGTGGGACAAAGGGCAGAATATGGGGATCAGGCTAGGTTTGGGCGGAGGTGGTTGGAAGGCAATATTTGAAGAAATATTTGAAGAAAAACTAGTGCTTGGATAGGTGGTAATACTTTCGGCCAAGACAAATAAGAGAGACGGGCTGGATTTACCCTTCTGTTTAAGAGTGGCACCCTAATGTTCACTTGGAAAAGCAGACTGTAAGAGGGAACTGACCAGCATCAGAAGGGCTGATCTTCTGACCAGTAATCCAGGAAGTAACTCTGCTGACCTTAAAGTCAGTACACCTACCTGTTTTTGCTATTAGATATTAGCAGATGTTGGGATAGGGAGGAGGTGCACAAATGTGACAATAGAGGAGACTATAGCAGGATTCCTTTTTTGTTCTTAAGGGGACCACTAGAATGACTGCCTGCTTGGCCATAGGATCCACTTTTCTTATCTCCAGCGTTTCCCTGTGAGAATAATGGCAGGTTTGACAAGAGCAGTTGCTACCGAATGCATTGTGTAGGTGAAGAAATTGGAACATGGAGGGGACACATAGATTTCCTGAAGCACTAAGGTGACATAATGATTATCATTGGGGCCCCACTTTTTGAGTATTTCGTCTGTCTGTCACACACAGTAAATGAAATAGGCAAAGATGCCTCTTGAAAAGAATAAGGTAGATGGCTTGAAGTTGGAGCATTAAAATAGCAAGAGGGAATGAGGGCCTTGTTCAGTTAAAACATTGCCCCACTCATCCAACTCTGCTAGATTTAGTAGACTGTGACAAGTTATTGGCAAATGAATTTCACTCAGTGGCTTCAAGGTTCCTTTGACAAATAGTTATCCTTTGGCAGGCCATGCACTCTCAACCCATTTGAAACCAAGTCTGTGAACCTTGTCAGTTGGGTAAAGTAAAATCAATAGTGGCCAGAGAGAGAGATTCACTGCATGACAGATCAATATACATGTCTTCATTGCAAATAGATATGGACCACAGAAAGATAGAAATCTTATTCTATCCCGGGGAGCTAGAGGTTTTCTACAGATACCATTACTTTGTAAAATGTTCTATACTCTTGAGCAAATATTTATTCAGGGCCTTCTGGACTATGCACTATTTGCTAAATGACCTACAGAGAAAAGTCCTATATATATATATATTTTTATCTGTGCCAATTAGGGCTGGCACAAGGAAACTTGCACTAAGGTATGCTGATAAATATGGTGATAGACACTTAGGGTGAAAGGCCCTATTATATGTATTCATCAGGAAACTCTATTTGAGCAAATGAATGCCAAATTCAAAAAATTTTTGTGAAACCGTGGTCACAAGTGTTGAAACTGCTTACAGGTGCAACCTAAAGCAAAAACTGTTCAGTAAGAAATTATTGGGGCACCTGAGTGGCTCAGTCAGTTAAGTGTCTGATTCTTAATTTTGGCTCAGGTCATGATCTCAGGGTTGTCAACATCCATGTAAGATTCTTTCTCTCCCTCTCCCTCTGCCCCTCCCCCTGCTCATGTTCTCTTTCTCTCTCCCTCTCAAATTAATAAATAAAATCTTTAAAAAAATAGAGGGCCTACTTATTTTTAAAGCATCATATATGCTACTTGAATAGATGCCAAAAATTCTTTATTAGAAACCCAGTTCCTGACTTTGAGGAGCTTCTAATCTAATTGATTCTTAGAACTTTATAGAGCTATAGTGATTTAGAATAGCAATGAAATGAATTAAAATGCTTTAAACTTGTTCATCTAAGTCATCATTGAGATGTTACTCGGTGGTTTTTTTTTTTTTTTTTTTTAACCTATAAAGGAGTAAGTGACCAAGTTTTCTTTTGCCATGGAGTGAACATGTCATCTTTAATTTTTCTGTTTTCTTTCTCATAAAAATGCTCTTCTTGATATTCCAGCTATTAAAATAATTCCCCTTATCACTTGTCACTAAAGCCTATGGCTTTGCACACACCTTTGTTTTTATGATACCATATTTCCCATTTTATTCAGCCTTCTCTTGTATTAATTTATGTTTAGTTTTGTTTATCAGAGATATGGTATATCATCAGTAGATGAACTTAACTCTGCTTACTTTTCTACTAATTTGTAGAGGATAAATATGGCTCAATAGTCTCTGCCAGTTTTAAACCCAGGAGATTAGACTTCCATGATTGTCCAATCTGAAGGGTTTTTTTCTCATCACAGGGCCAGGAATGCTTCCAAAACAGCAACGAAAGTATAAATGCATGAAATTTATAGATAAATTCATATATGGAGAAGAATTTGTGTTCCATTTTCCTAGAACAGAAATCTGATATTGTGGAAATGTAGTGTTCAGCAAATTACTTAACCAACCATATCCTCTGTTTCTTTAACTGAAAATTGAGAATAATTCTAATACCTACTTGATGAGGTTTCATGAAGAGTAAATAAAGTAAATCAAAGGAAGTATTAACCACAGTACCAAGCACATAATAATCATTCATGATTGTCAGTTACTAGTACCACAAATTTTACAACTTTTATAATAATACTAGCATGCTGATAAGTTAGTAGTACCAGAGTCAGTTTTTATTTCTATTATGCTAATACATCTTTCTGGAGAGAGACTTCTAGTCATTCACACCTGTCTGTATGGGTCTATTGTACAACCCAGATTTTTGAAACTTGATCAGTATGACGTGTATTCCCAGTGAACCGTACAGTTGCTGCCTTTTCCTGGAAGATTTAATTACATGTTCTTCCCACCATATTGATTGTATATTTGTGGTGCATACTGCAGATGCTATAAAAATCTGTGAGAAATTGGGCCTTAACTTGGGAGATTTTAAGTATTAGAAGACTATTATAGGGCGCCTGGGTGGCTCAGTTGGTTAAGCGACTGCCTTCGGCTCAGGTCATGATCCTGGAGTCCCGGGATCGGGTCCCGCATCGGGCTCCCTGTTCAGCAGAGAGTCTGCTTCTCCCTCTGACCCTCTTCCCTCCCGTGCTCTCTGTCTCTCATTCTCTCTCTCAAATAAATAAATAAAATCTTAAAAAAAAAAAAAGACTATTATAGTAAAAGGAACAACCACAATACAAAGCAGAGCATGATCCGTGAATTAGAGTGGTGCAAAGTGCTCTGGATGTTCTGGGAGCCATCACATCAGTTGGAGAAATCAGAAAATATTTTAGAAGTGAGGTGATAAGTGAATGGGTCCTTTAAGAAGAGTTGAGGTTTCATTTAGAGGAGGCAGACTGGTGATGGCCATTTTAGGAAGAGCGAAGAGCATGAGAAAAGTCAAGAGTGGGTGCCTGAAATCTTTAAGGAAAGTTAGTGGTGTAGTTTGGGCCTGGAGGGAGGGAGTGGGGCCATCAGGAGAAAAAGATGAATGAGAGTACAGGTGGAAATCCTTATATTGAGAAATCTGGCTTTTAGCCAGCAGGTAATAGAGACTTACTGCAATCGTAAGGAAGACTCATGATCTGAACGGTGACGTTGAGAGATCAAGGAGCTTAGGAGGCAGTGGAAGCCATCTATGTAGGTTGTGTAGAGTGCTAAGAAAAAGAACTGGCAAGGAGGATATAATGTACAGGAGTCAGAAAGGGTGGTTACTCATTACAGAAGAAAGCAAAGAAGGAGGGCCCAAGGATTTGATCCTTGGTGCAGGATTGGTAGAAAAGCAAAGATTATTATCAGAACTAGGGACATCTCAAAACACACCACCTTAGGACGTTTGCACTTAGTTGTCCCTTTGCCTGGCATGTTCTTCCTCCAGCTATTCAAATGGCTCATGATCCTACCTACTTTGAAGATTTTTTAAAAATGTGACTGCTTACGTTCTCCTAATCATTCCATTCACAATTGTAGCCCACTCTGCTCTGTCGCCTGCCCAGCATACCTGATGTCCCTTAATCAGCTCTGTTTCTTTTTCCCATAGGACTTATTACCGGACACCTGGGTGGCTCAGTTGGTTGGGCAACTGCCTTCGGCTCAGGTTATGATCCCGGAGTCCCGTAATCAAGTCCCGCATTGGGCTCCCTGCTCCGCAGGGAGGCTGCTTCTCCCTCTGACCCTCCCCCCTCTCATGTTCATATTCTCTCTCTCAAATAAATAAAATCTTTTTTAAAGAAGAATTTGTTACTATCTAAAATCTAAATAAGATACTTTTTTAAATGTATGCTGTTTATACCCTTTTCCCTCCCCCACTAGTTTATAAATAGATGCATCATAGACACCTAGAAGAAGACACAGTCCAGGCTCAATAAATATTTATTGAATGAAAAAAGTATTGTATAAGAGTTTTTTGGGAGTCATATTTTAAACAAAAAGCTATTTTTAGTTTAAAACTGTACTTGAACATATGTTTGTAGGTGTTCTGAAGATTCTTGAATACCACTTTTTCATTAAAGCATCTTAAATGTTTTTCCTTATAATTTTGCTTATGCTTTTTGAAAAATGAAGGCAACATTTGCTTAGCAAATGTAAAATAGGACTTATTTCTGTTTAGGTGTTTATGTTCTTAATTAGCAAGGTACAAATAAATGAGGCATTATAATAAGAATAACATTGTAAACAAGGAGAATTCCACTTTGAGGTATTCCACATGATATTCTTTCATTCTAGAGTGTGAGATACATGAAAAATGAACTTTGCTGTAACTCAGCTTTTGAAGATACTTAATTTAGGTCTGAAAGGTAGTATCTTTAACAGTGTCCTCATTAGATTCTGGATGCCAATTCATTCAAAGCATCCTTCGTATAACACTTCGGGAAAATGGAAATCAAGAGCTATTGCATGACCCACGGGATTGTTAGACATTTATGGGAAATTCAGGGAAAATGACATTATTGGGAAGAGAGGCTTTTCCTTGATAATTCCACCAATCAGTTACCATTCAGCTTATAATAAATTCATGTAAAATAACAAAGATATTTCCAGTTTATACAAATTCCAGTTACAGCGGCTTTATAGGGAAGTAATGCAGTCTTCACTTAAAGACATTTTACCTAAGAAACTATTCTCAGAACATTCAGAAATTTGAAGTCTCCCCTTGAGCTTCATTGTAATCTGAAGGAGAGTGAACAGATTATGAATAAAAATAAATGAAATGTGTACCTTTTGAATATGATAGACCATTTTTTAAATTAAGATTTGATGGGATACCATGAAGCAGAATGGTGGTCCAGGCCTTTCCTAGAGGACTTTATATTTTTTAATTTTAATTTTTTAAAGATTTATTAGAGAGAGCATGAGCAGAAGGGGCAGAGGGAGAGGGACAGAGAATCTCAAGCAGACTCCATGCTGAGCGTGGAGCCTGATGTGGGGCTTGATCTTATGACACTGAGATCATGACCTGAGCCAAAAACAAGGGTCATCCAACTGCACCACCCAGGCAGAGGACTTTAATTTGAAAGCAATAAAAATCAAGCAGATTGATACCTCAACTAAGTATCTTTATTTTCCCCTCCTGTTTCTCTTTTTTTCCCTTTATTTCCTTTGGTTCTCTGACTTGACAATAAAATTAAAGTAGTAATCAATAAAGTAAACATACTGAGAAAACTCTTAATGGATTATTAGGTAACACAAACATGGTATACCCATGCAATGAAACATTATTTAGCCAATTATACCTATACAATGGAACATTGTTATTATATATATTATAAAAAAGGGGAGTATTGATTAATGTTGCATGAGGATGAAATTTAAAAACATTATGCTAAGAGAAGTCAGACAGAAGGTAACATATTAGAAGATTCCATTGATATATAATGTCCCAAATAGCCCAATCTGTAGAGCCAAAAAGCAGATAAACTTGCCAGGAACAAGGGGAGGGAAGAATGAGGAGTGACTGCTCAAGGGTACAGGGTGTTTTTGGAGGGGAGGCTGGAAGTGTTCTGAGTCAGGTAGTGGTGATACTTGGACAGCTTTATTAATATACCAGAAACCACTGAACTGTATATCTAAAAAACCCATGTATTCTTCAGGTGTTAGGTGAATTGTTAGGTCAACTCCTTAAATTTGTTTGATGGTGTTATTACAAGTCTTCTATATCACTATTAGCTTCTTGTGTTTTATATACCTCTTAGATGCTTTTTATCTGTATATTTACTACATTCTTTAAAAAAATCTCATGGAGATAGCTGTTGGTTTTGCTTTACAAATTTTGACACTCTGCTTTCAGGTGTGTCCCCACATTTAGGATTGCTTTGTCTTCTTGACAAATTAACCCTCTTTATCTCAGAAACGAAACCGTACAGTGGCACATATTAAATTGTCAAAAGCTGGTTACAAAAAAAAAAAAGGAAAATATTAAAAGGCAGCTAGTACTGTTAAGTAATTTTAAGAATGTTCATAGACTTCTTGTCAGAAATGATGCGGTCCCTCTTTATCTCTGGCAATATTCCTATCCTTGTCTATTTTGTTAGATACTAATTCAGCCACTCCTGCTTTTCTATTCTTGTTTGCATGTTAAATCATTTCCCACTTGTGCTTTTATATTTACAATGCACCTCTCATAAATACCTAGTTCTTGCTTTTTTAAACCAATCTGTCAATCTCTGCCTTTTAATTGGTGTGTCTAGACTTAGGATATAATTGGATTTATTTTTATTCTCCTACTATTTGTTTTCTCTTTTGTTTCCTGTTTGCTGTTTTTGTTGTTTCTTTTTGGCATTTTTTTTTTTAATGAATTTTCTTTAAGGATTCTACCTTATCTCTGCAGTCAGGCTTATTAGTTTTTATGTCTTTATTTTAAGTTGCTGTAGGGAAGTAATACTTTTATTTCTTTCAGGGTTAAATGAGAAAAAAAACTTTATTTACCAGTGTATTTGCCATTTCTGATGCTGCTTAATCCTTTGCATAGATAGGAGTTGGCATTCTATGGCCTGCTGTGAGTTTTTGTAAATAAAGTTTCATTGCAGTATAGCCACAGTCATTCATTCATTTATTGTGTGTGCCTGTGGTCATGCTACAATGGCACAGTCAAATACTTGGAACAGAATCTGAGCAGCCTGCAAAGGCTGAAATACTTTTTACTGACTCTTTAAGGAAAATGTTTGCTCACCCCCAGTGTAGGTTCAAACTTTCATCAGACGGAATTTTCCTTTTGCCTGAAGAAATTCCCTTAATGTTTTGAGGAGTTCAGTCCTTCTGACAGTCATTTCTCAGCCTAGAGGTCTAATGTTGCAGGCCCAGGACACCTTTCTGCCCTTCCCCCAGCGGTAGAGGATATTTTCTGCTTTCTCTTTGCCTAGCTTCCGTGGACCTTCACCTGTGCCCTGGAGATGGCTGCCTTTGCTGGCCTTCCCTTAGAGTCCTACAGCTCTTGTTCCACAGGAGACAAGGATCTGGACAGGGCCACTTGACCTACCTGCATTCACTGGGACCTTGTCCCAGTCTTTCTCATGATTGCCATGTGAAAGTCTGCAAAGAAGAACCTCTGAGGGGGGTGCCAACTCCTGCATGTCCGTGGAACCCCGGAGTCTGTGCACTCAGGCTCACTCACACTTGGCCTTTTGTACCCAGCTAAAGATGCCAGCTTACCTGCTGTATGCTGATGCACGTCACCCTTGTGTTCTGCTCCAGATGAGTAAGTGCTCTTGTCTCACTTTGGGCTGCTTGTCTTGCCTTATATTTTTGGCTAGTTGGCTGCTGTGCAACTTCAGCTCTGATGGGTTGAAGAAACAGAATGTTTTTATACACTTTTTGGCTTTATCTTGTTTGTTAAGGTTGAACCAGTGCTCTTGACAGATGTCTACAGCCTAAGCAAATGCTAGAAGTCCCCTTATTTCTTCAAATGTGTGTTTCTGTTCCCCTTCCTTTCCCCTTTCCTTCTAGGACTGTAATGACGCATATGTTAGAGAATTCAGTATTATTTCTTAGGTCATTTTTTTCCAATTGTTTTTCTCTCTGTGCTTCATTTTGGACAGTATCTATTGCTTTATCTTTTATTTTCTTGATCATTCATTCTACTACCTTTATCAGTTTGGTTCATTGCACTTTCTGTTTTTGATATTTTCTTGACTTCCTTTCAGTTTATTTGTATTTTCCATTTACGTTTTCACATAGTTATAATACCTTCTTTTAAAATATAGAATATATAATGTATATATAATTTACATATAATTAATTTTACCTTTTCCCAATACATTTTACAAATATACATAGTCATGTAACTACCACAACAATCAAGAAACATTCTCATAAATTTGGAATAGTCAAATAACAACCACAACCAAAACCCTTTTCATCACAGAAATTTCCTCCTGCCCCTTTTCAGTATAATCCTCTATCTGCATCTCTAGTCCTTAGCAACCTCTGATCTGTTCTCTGCTTGTACAGTTTTGCATTTTCTGATACTTCATATACACAAGATAATGCAGTACACGGTCTTATGCGTGTGTGGCTTCTCTCATTTAGCGTATGATTTAGAGATTCTTTCATGTCATTAAATGTGTTAGTGGTTCATGTCTTACCATAGCCATTTTAACCTTCTTCTCTTATAATTTAATCATTTCTGTGCTTCCTAGGTCTCCTTTTATTGTGTGTTTTTTTTTTTTCTGGGAAATACAGTGCATATTTTTCTTTTTTGCCTGTTAATTTTTTATTAATCCAAGACATTTTGAAGTATGCAATTGATTGCTGGGATGCATTACATTCACATCGAGACTGTTGGCCTTTTTCCTGGAGGGAAATTACAATTCTGGCACAGCAATTTCATTCTTTCAAGGCCTGTTTTAAAGCCTTTTTAAGGTCATCTATATTGCAGGCCTTACACTAGGTCTGACTTACTCCTCAAATTAATGTGTTAACATGTGGGATCACTCCTTAAATCTCCACGTATTCAACAAAGTATCTTCATTATGGCCTCTGTGACCTTGGATGATTCTCATCTTTTTGTGAGCTCCTGAAATTTTTTGATATAAAGTTCCCTAGAAATTTTTCTTTCCTTGGAAACTGTTCTTCACCTGTTCTTTCACTCTCTAAATGCATAGCTTTTTATTTGGCCAAAGACTCCAGGGTTCCATGATTGATAGACATTTTTCCTTCTGTAGCTCCTTCCTTTTGATTCTGTATTCCTTAGGTTCCCACCACCTTGGCATCTCTGTCGCATCTTCTCACTGATAGACTACCAGGCTCCGTTTGTATTCCAGTCCATGAGCCATGGTCTAAAAATTGCTTATAGACCAAAATACTGGGTGATAATGGCGCTGACTTCATTTTTCTCCCTTCTTTCGGGGATTTCACTTATGTAATATCCGTTGTTCAATGTCTGAAAAGAATTAATGTATATTTCTCAGTTTTTTAATAGTTTATAGTGGGAGACCTCCCTCTTGACCTAAGACAGAACTCCCTTTATGATACATTTTGATAAAGAGAATTCCTTATTTTTAATGTGATTGATCTTACTCTTCTTCCTTATGGTTTGTTCTTATGTCATATATAAATACTGCTTTATATTATCTTTTCAAGACTTGGAAGTTTTATATTGAACAGTGTAGTGCTTCCTACTTTGGTATTGATTTCTGTGTGATATGTCAATGTTCTGTTTTCCTCTCTGTATTACCAGTTGTCCTGACTCCACTTCTTAACAGTTAACCCTTTACTTGCTATTCTGCAATGCCTGTTAGACCCTCTATCGGATTTCCATCAATAGTTGTTCTATTCCTCAGCTTTTCTTATTTATGTAATCATTTCAGTTTCTGTAGCCTTTACATATCTGAAGCCATTTTTTGTGGCCTCTTTATATTCTTGCTCAAGATGGTATGTTTTGTCATTTCTTTCTGTGTATATTTTTACTGTCTGATAATGATTTCAGCAATGCTGACCATGGCAATTCTTTGAGTTTTATGCTTAAAATAGTTGGTTCTGACATTATTCAAATATATTTCTGCCGTCTTTCCAGGGGCACGGATACCCCAGGACATTTAAAATTTTCAACTTGGGTTTGAATTATAACTCAAATCTGTATGAGTATGTGTTTAAGAGGAGTAATTCTTGGTGAGGACTTTTCTTTTTCTCTGCTCTTCATCTGCAGACAAAGCATCTCAGCTTGGGTGCTTTTTTCCTAGTACGTCACCCTTCTGTGGTCCTGTCTTCGTGTAGGTGCCTCCAATGTAGTATCTCACTCTTCTCAGACCCCAGTTTTTGTTCCCTGTTGATTCATCTGTTGAGTGTTTTAAAACCCAAGTATCTGTAGATCCACAGATACCCGCAGGAAATAGCAGGGTCAAATTTTCTATTACTTCTGTGAAATTACAGATTTTGGTCATTTATGCCCCTTTTATTCCCTTACTTAATTAAAACTCCTTTTTATGTCTTATATATCTTTTTATTTTCTAAAATAAAGGACTGTTATGATAGTGTTTGTTCTTTACCAAGTCGGCCATATTACCAAAAATGTGCATTTTAGTGCTCTCAAGTTGGTTGTCATAAAGTTCAAACAGAAACCAGTAAGCATATTCTTGTGCAGGAAATGTCATATAACCTGTGCTCTCATGGAAGGGTATCTGAAAACTGCAGTCTTTGAATCAGTCTTGGGAAGTAAATCTAGCATGTTAAATACAATATAGGTAGTGGGTTTTTTGTTTTTTAAGATTTTATGTATTTATTTGACAGAGAGATACAGTGAAGAAGGGAACACAAGCAGGGGGAGTGGGAGAGGGAGAAGCAGGCTTCCTGGCTGAGCAGGGAGCCCGATGTGGGGCTCGATCCCAGGACTCTGGGTAGTGGGTGTTTAGGGATAGTGTATTATCATTACATTTGACATGTTGCTAAAGTAAACTAGATTCAGTATGCTAATTTAGATAGATGACACAGATAGTGACAAAAAAAATGACCAAAAATATACCCAGTGATTTATTTAGCAGATAATAAGTATGTATTTGGAATAAAGGAAGAGAGAAATTTGCATCAAAAACTATAAATCAGTAATGCCTATAAATACTTAATCCATCTTTTTTTTGAATTTTATGTGAAGATTTCACATGAAATCCTCACCATACTTGTTATCTTGTACTTTGTGACTACATCAGTGCTTAGAATGGAGTGCACACGCATAGTCAGTAAGTTCTACGGGATCTAAAGTGGGGCGAGCAGCCTTCTATGCTGAAGAAAGTCGTTGGAAATTTCCCCATGGTAATGACCTATGCAAAATGGTAAAGAAAAAGATAATGACACTTAGCTGAAGAGCACCCTATAGCAACTCAATCAGACTGTTCTCAGCTTTCACCAAACTATATTCAATGCCAGGTGCTAATAAATCCATACCAATATATTTCTGAGAAGAATTGTGACCTAAGAATATTATGCTCACTCTGGATTCAGTTCTGAAACTAGGACAGCAGACATAGCTTTCTAATCAGGAAAGAACTCAAGGAATAAATCATCCATATACACCTTTTGGGATAAAACAAACTATTTGCTGATAAAATTCAGAGAAATTGAGAAGTGAATCTAAATAGAAGTCAGGAAATGAGGCATCTGGGTTAAAGACCTAGTTGTAAATACAGACTTCATTGAAATATGGAATTATACCAAACAACTGTGCATATTATGGTTATAGAATAGAATGTCAAAGTTATAAACATATTGTAAAAGGTAGGTATAAAATAACTCACCGATACAGAACGCTATAGGAAGGAAGTTGGGAAAAACTGAGAATGTTGTCTTCATTTTTTATTGTGGGGAAGTCATTCTTTTTTTTTTTTTTTTTTTTGGTGGGCACCAGAGCAAGCTTTACTGAGGCATGGCTAAGTGATAGTACGATGGTACAAAGCTCCCGAGGAGGGAGGGGACCCGAGAGGGTTGCCTGTGGGAAGTCGTTCTTAATGCTTTAAGTAAAAATATGGTTTAAAGAAACTTTACTAAGATTGTTTTCCTAATATTAGATATTTTGGGAAACTATCTTACTAATTTTATTTATTTGAAAGGGTTCTTTTTTTTTTTCTGTTAAATTTGAATAAACTGAATTGGATACTTGTTAAAGTCACAACCTATCAGGGGTTTCAAGGGATCCAGAAAGGAAAGAATAGAAATTTTACTTACATTTATTTTCAATCTACAAACAAGGAAATTAAGCTTTACTGTATTAAGTTTGACATTTCATTTCTCTGATTAGTCGTTGTGGTAAATTAATCACATAAATGGTTCTAATTTTCCCCTCCTACCTGTAAACATGCCCATCTTAACGTACCTGGCAGTTCCTCCCTTTAAAGGTAGAGACTGTTTCTCTACACCGAATTAGGGTTGGCCTTATGCCTTGTTTTAGCGAATAGAATAGTGGTGGAAGCAAAAGCATTGTTGTTCTGAACCACAGAAGGGCTTCCCTCCTTCACTCTCTTTCTTGGACTCCTGTGCCGGCCACGTGAACAAGCACAGGCTGCTCTAATCTCTTAATTACCTTCATCCCTCTCCATTTGCCCTTATCATATCCACTTCCCCTACCTAACTTCCTTCCGTACACCTAATATCTAAGTTTTCTTTTTCCATTTTCTCTAGTTGTCCTTTGTTTTTCTCTCCTTCAAAGAGAAAATTTGCCCTGGCAGAATTTTTTTTTTTTTAAGATTTATTTATTTTAGAGAGAGAGAGAGAGCCCATGAGCAGGGCAGGGAGGCGCAGAGGGAGAGAGAGAATCCCAAGCTGACTCTCTGCTGAGCAAGGAGCCAGGGGTGGGGCTCCATGTAAGGACCCTGAGATCATGACCTGAGCTGAAATCAAGAATCAGAGGCTTAACTGACTGAGCCACCCAGGAGCCACCCTGGTGGATTTTTTCCTAAACTGAAAACAAATTTCATGTCTATATGATGTGAAAATCTTCACATACAAAATGGGTATTTGCTTGCACTTTTAGATACTTTTGAGAATGAGAAGAGTGGCTTTGCATGCATTCTTTGAAGTATGTGCTTGTTTTCTTTTGTTTGGAAGTATTCAGAGTGTTGATAGTAATTTGCATTCAATCTAAGTATGTTTGCATTGTATGAACACAGCTAGGACTAACACTCTATGATGAACATTTTACCGTTGACATTATTTGATATTGGAACTGCCCTGCAGGTGCTAATGATAAATGCCCCCTTGACATATTTCATTAATATCAAATTCCAAACTGGATTGCTAAATTGTCCATGCTCTTTCTCTGTATTACTATAACATGAAACGTATTTCATTACTTACAAATTAAATATTCACAGGTCATTTGACCCTGGCTGAGGAGGCAAAGAAGCCAAAGAAATTCATTTTGTTCTTAATGTATTTAGAAAAAAATAACATTCCCTTACAACAACTATTTATTCTTTACTCAGCACAAAGAATAAAAATTTAAAACTCTGTTGGTTGCAGTATTTTTTTTACATCTATGTGTAATCCCTAGAAATCTTCCCAGTTATTTTATACATATTCTTTTCAGTTATTTTATACAAAATCGGGCATTGTACACAAACAGTTGACATGTTCTTTTCAGATTGTCAGTAGGTAGATTTCATTCACCATGATGCATAGCTTTTTCCACCATAAATTTTTTCAGTTTCTTTGTCCATCTGAAAAAAAACAGCAATTTATATTTCCTCAAGAGTTGATTTTAGGACTACAGTGGTTTCTTTGTTTTCAACTGAAACTTTTAAAAAATTCTTTATGAGATTTCTGCAGAAGATATTGGAAAATAAAAAGCAATCTTTATAGTCCAAATTTCTTTGACTTTCTTATAACCTTGAATAGGCTTTCACTTCAAATCTGTACCATATACTTATTTCCATCAAGTTGTAAAGGTGGGGAGCAGGTGCTGTGAGAAGTTTGAATAAGGTCACATATTGGGTAATTCCAAAGAGCCTCAACTAGTTTCTAAGTCATTTACAGAGAAACAGGTAATCATTCCTTTTAAGAAAGTCATAGTCTCTGGTAGGAAAAAGCAGGGGAGGTTGGGCAGAAGTCTTGGATTTTTTTCTTAAAGAGAAGTTTAATACTATTTTAGGTGTGTCTCATGCTATAGAGTAAAACTCAACCCTTTCAGAAACTCTGTTTTATTTGTGACTACAGTCACCTATCAGTATAATAAATGAGTTGGTAAAGCTTTTGAAATATTATATAGAATGTAAGGTAGCAGTAGTGGCCACCTTATTAACATCAGAGAATGTGTGTGGGTCTTGACATTTATTGATCTTGTTTTAGGATTGTTTTATTTCTCCTTATTTGACTTCTTAGGATTTTGTTTTCTGGGCCAACATCTTTCAGGAACCTACTTAAATTTCCCTTTCATATTGAAAATGATAAGACCTTTTCTGTGTGAAAAGTACAGGATTTGAAAAAAAATTTAAAGTGTATGTTTTTAAACATTGTTAAATAAACAGTTTGAGTGAATGTCAATGAAGCACAATTTGGACTAGAAAAGCCAATTTTCCTGTAAGTATAAGAGAAAGATGTTGATAGTAAATATATTATGATGAGCTTTTATTCCTGCTAACAAGTGAGTCCACATTGCCCGCCCCCCACCTTACTGGTTGGTTGACTTTGTCATCTTCTGCTGTACAACTCTGTCATCATTTTATGACAGCTTAAGTATTTCAAAAGAAAGCTGAAGATAATTGGCTCTGAGGTTATTGTGAGGTAGAGAAAAGGGAGGAATGTATGGAAAGAGTCTATTTTTAGTGATTCATTTGAAAAATGTGGATTCCAAAATATTGCTTTCAAATGCTGTTTCACTTCTTGTCCTCGGAGAAGCTCCCTGCTGCAGTGATGCTAAGCTAGCCCGGTGACTCTTAGGCTCTATCATCATGTGTTAAAAGTGTGGGGTAGACCCTGTACATTTGGTCTGATTTTTTAAAGCATGGATTATATGTGGGAGGACATGTGTATTTTTTATAAATATATGTGTGTGGGGGGTGTGTGTGTGTTATGTTTTCCTCGTTAGTTTCTTGGGTATTTTTTGGTCTTTAATCATATTCAAATGAGTTAAATAGCAAATTATGGACTGTGTTTCCATGCTCATTTGCTTCAAAAACCATGTATATTCACTAATAAAGCACTAAGGAATGCATAAGAAAGCTATCAAGTTTGGGGATGGGCATGTGTTTTCAGCCTTCCAGTATGTTTGATTTTGTTTCTTAAATGACTAACGGTATTTTAAACATTAGTTTCAAAGTATAAGTTATTGTTACCAGTTTTCAGATAAAAATTTTGAAGTATGAACTAAGTATTTCTTCATCATCGATAAGTAACCCATGTGTACTTGACACCAATACCGAGATAGCCCGTGATGCTGTTATCCTGTCAAGGTTTGACATTTTTTAGACAAAAAGTGATAGATCACTTACAAAATGTAATTTGTCTTAGAGGTATATACACAACTAATGAATTGTTGAACACTGCATCAAAAACGAATGATGTACTATATGTTGGCTAATTGAACCTAATAAATAAAAAAATAAAAAATAAAATAAAGATTTTAAAAGTATCCAAAATTAACATGAGTCCAGTCATAGTTTAAAAGAACATTCTTATTGGTAACAATATATCATTATAAAGGATGTAACATTTTGTTACTGATAACTCTTAAGGAACTATAAAAAGTTTTATGAATTTGCAATCATGTCTGTTTCTTCCTAAACATGTAAAAAATTATATATGGAAAAATGATTTTAGTATACTTTTATTTCCTAAAGACAATTATAAAAGAGGAATTAGAAAGTAGAGGAAAGTAGAAACTTTCCAAATTCAATAATTTGAAAAATAAAGACTAGAATACTGAAAGACAATTTGAATTAGTTCAGTTATTCTCTTAGTTCAAAAATATTCGGGAGGGCAGTGGAAAATGCAGTTGTTGTATGCTTAATGTGGAATAAAGCAAATGCTATCTGGAGGTACTAAAAAAATAGCTGGGACCAAATGGTACCAGGTTATAAATTTAGAGTTAATTTGAATAAAATGCACAGCCAGAGTTTAAACAGGACCATCTATATCCATGAAAAAATAAAAGACCTGCAGGTAACTTAGGGAAAAAGTGGCATAATTCTATAAATACAGCTGCAGAAATATGTTTTGGATTTATGGGGGAAAAGTTTGTGAAAAGGGAGAAAAACCAAAATAAACAATTATCAATTCTTCGCAGGAAACTTTTTATGCATTTGTAAAAATGTTTGGCCCCCCCAAATATTTATAAATGTATAGAAATATGATATATAAAAAGTTATACATAGTGCTTTATCTGGTCCATCATCTTGCCCCCAGTCTTTTTTGTGAGCACCCAGTAATGTCCATGGAGGTGGTCCTATGATTAGATGCACATTTCCTGTGTTTGTGGTATCCAGGGGGTCCCTATGCTAGTCCACTTTCAGCCTTAGGCTGCCCTAAGAAGCAAATACTCCTGTCCTATCTCTATTTGAAAGTGCCTGTCTTTTTTTAGTTTAAAGCTTAGTTATCCTGTGTTTTTAGCTGTCCCATGAGTTCAGTAAATGTTTTGATAGAAGAGATTATTTGGCTTTTATCGTTGTAACACTTGGAGCAATACTTTTTTCAGCTCTTTCTGTCCTATAAAGAAGTCAGAAGATTTAATTATTCCATTTACCCTCTATTAATGTTTAGCTTTAAAGTATCTTATCACTTTTTAGTGGTTAATAGGTATTTGATGAATTTAAATGTATTATAAATTATTATTTTTATCCTATCTGTGACACAGATGGAATTTTAGTACCTTTTAACTTTTTTTACTCTTCTGTTTTTGTCTTATTATCATTCATTTTAGTCTCACCTCTATTTTATACTCTAAGAAATACATGATTGCTTTAAAAAGTCAATATTGACCTATATTTACTCATATATTCCCCCTCTACTTTATTCATTACTTTCTTGTATTTCATGTGTCTTCTGGGTTCATTTTCCTTTTGCCTACTTACCCTAGAATCTCTTTCAGAGAAGGTCTGCTGGCAATTAATTTACTCAGGATTTGCTTGTCTGACAAAAACCTTTATTACACCTACATTTTGGAGGATTTTTGTTTCATGTAAATTTGTAGATGTTAATTTTGTTCTTACATACCTTAAATATACTGTTCCAATATATTCTGTCTTCCATAGTTTCTTTTCAAAAGTTATGTGACAATCTTACTCTGGTTCCTTTGACAAGTTTTTTTTTTAGATTGTTCAGTAGTTTTATTACAGTGATTTTCTTTTTAAACTAATCCTATGTGAATCACACTAAACATCTTGAATATGTTAATGAATATCAGTTTTTGATAATTTTTAATTATGTCTTCAAATATTTTTCTTTGGGTTTGCTCTGTCCTCTATTTTTAAAGAGTCTAATTGCAAGTACATTACATGTTTTCCTTCTTGTGTCCTGAAGAAATTTTTTTTTAATCATTGCTGTGCTTCACTTAGAATATTTTCTGTTGACTTGTTAATCCATGTTTTCTGATTCACTTCTATTACAAGGGCTTGATGTTCCAACACCTATAATCAAGAGTCTGGTTTCTCTTTGTCTTCTCAGTACCAAGAAACAATGGTGATTTCTGTTTTTTTGTTTTAAAGATTTATTTATTTACTTCAGAGAGAGCGTGCATGTGTATGAGCAGTGGGGAGGGGCAGAAGAAGAGAAACCCAAGCAGACTCCCTGATGAACATGGAGCACGATATAGGGCTCAGTCCTATGACCCATGAGATCATGACCTGAGCCAAAATCATGAGTTGGACGCTCAACCAACTGAGCCACACAGGTGTCCTATTTTCTCTTTGTTTTTCATTTTCTCTTTGTTGACTTGTCTCTTTAACTTGTCAACCCACATGATTAGTGATTTGGCTTATGTTTTGAGAGAGAGAGTCTGTATGTGTATACAAACGTTAAACCTGTAACTTTTCACTATCCAGGGATTAGCCATGGTGAAAAGGTCTTAAACCCTTTGTTTAAGTGGGGGGGCCCTGGAGAGCCTTAAGTCTCTACCTCTACCTCTAGCTCTAGCTGATGCCAACTAACCACTCCTCAGTTCCGTGTTTTTAAGCCCCTAGCTCTGGGTTTTCAATTTAAACAAGTTGTTCTCGGGTCCTTTTAAAGTTGTAAGTTATTCTTGGACTGGTCCTTTCCTCTGTGCATCAAAAGACACCTCTTTTCAAAGATTTGACCTGACTCTATTTTCTTTCCCAGTGTAAATTTCATATTTGGAAAGCTAAAAGGAAGAAAATAGCCATGAGTTGGAAACCTCTACAGTCTGCATTTTTCCCCCTTCAAACCTTCAGGAGAAAGCTCAGCACACTTCTCCATGCTCTAAAGCAGCTATCTACTTGGACTTATTTGCAGTGTTTACCATAAATCCCAAAGTGGCTAATATCCCCAGGGACAATTTCATAACTCCTGAAAGTTTTTCCCTTTTCTAGAATCTCGGTTTGTCTAGTTCTCCATGTTTTTCAGCCCTACTTTTACATGCATTATTTTTGTAAAATTTCTCGCTCAACTAGTTTTGTGGAATTTAAGTTCAAGTAGCCAACATATAGTACATCATTAGTTTCAGATGTAGAGTTCAATAATTCATCAGTTGCGTATAACACCCAGTGCTCATCACATCTTGTGTCCTCCTTGATGCCCATCACCCAGTTACCCCATCCCTTCACCCCCCTCCCCTCCAGCAACCCTCAGTTTGTTTCCCAGAGTTCAGCATCTCTTATGGTTTGTCTCCCTCTATGATTTCATTTTGTTTTATTTTTTCCTCTCTTCCCCCTATGATCCTCTTTTTTTCCTTAAATTCCATATATCAGTGAGATCGTATAATTGTTTTCTCAGATTGACATATTTAACTTAGCATAATACCCTCAAGTTCCATCCATCTTGTTGCAAATGACAAGATTTCATTTTTTTTTTGATGGCTGAGTAGTATTCCATTGTATGGAACACACACACACACACCACATCTTTAACCATTCATCTGTCGATGGACATCTGGGCTAGTTCCATAGTTTGGCTGTTGTGGACATTGCTGCTATAAACATTGAGATGCTGGCGCACCTTTGGATCACTACATTTGTATCTTTGGGGTAAATACCTACTAGTGTAATTGCTGTAATACCGTAGCTCTATTTTCAGCTTCTTGAGGAACCTGCATACTGTTTTCCAGAGTGGTTGCACCAGCTTGCATTCCCACCAACAGTGTAGGAGGGTTCCCCTTTCTCCGCATCCCCGCCAACATCTGTTGTTTCCTGGCTTGTTAATTTTAGCCATTCTGACTGGTGTGAGGTGGTCTCTCATTGAGGTTTTTTTTTTTTTTTTTTAAAGATTTTATTTATTTATTTATTTGAAAGAGCAAGAATGAGAGAGAGAGAGCACATGAGAGGGGGGAGGGTCAGAGGGAGAAGCAGACTCCCCGCTGAGTGACAGGGAGCCCGATGCGGGACTCGATCCTGGGACTCCAGGATCATGACCTGAGCCGAAGGCAGTCGCTTAACCAACTGAGCCACCCAGGCGCCCTCTCATTGAGGTTTTGATTTGCATTTCCCTGATGCCAAGTGATGTTGAACATTTTTTTCACGTGTCTATTGGCCATTTGTATGACTTCTTTGGAGAAATGTCTGTTTATGTCTGCTGCCCATTTCTTGATAGGATTATTTGTTCTTTGGGTGCTGAGTTTGATAAGTTTTTTTTTTTTAAGATTTTATTTATTTGACAGAGTGAGGGAGAGAGCACAGGCAGGGGGAGGAGCAGGCAGAGAGGAAGAAGCAGACTCCCCACTGAGCGGAGAGCCTGACATGGGGCTCGATCCCAGGACCCTGAGATCATCACCTGAGCTGAAGGCAGACACTTAACTGACTGAGCCACCCAGGTGCGCCAATAAGTTCTTTATAGATTTTAGATACTAGCCCTTTATTTGATAAGACATTTGCAAATATCTTCTCCCATTTGGTTAGTTGTCTTTTGGTTTTGTTGACAGTTTTCTTTCCTGTGCAAAAGCTTTTTATCTTGATGAAGTCCTATTGGCTCATTTTTGCCTTTGCTTTCCTTGCCTTTGGAGACATGTCTAGCCAGAAGTTGCTGTGGCTAAGGTCGAAGAGGTTCTGCCTATGTTCTCCTCTAGGATTTTGATGTTTTCCTGTTTCACATTTAGGTCTTTCATCCATTTTGAGTCTATTTTTGTGTATGGTGTAAGAAAATGGGCCAATTGCATTCTTCTGCATGTAGCTGTCCAGTTTTCTCAACACCGTTTGTTGAAAAGACTGTCTTTTTTTCATTCGATGTTCTTTCCTGCTTTGTCGAAGATTAGTTGACCGTAGAGTTGAGGGTCCATTTCTGGGTTCTCTATTCTGTTCCATTGATCTGTGTGTCTGTTTTTGTGCCAGTACTATACTGTCTTGATGATTACAACTTTGTAATGAAGTCCGGCATTGTGATGCCACCACCTTTGGTTTTCTTTTTCAACATTCTTTTGGCTATTCAGGGTCTTTTTTGGTTCCATAAAAAGTTTAGGATTATTTGTTCCAGCTCTGTGAAAAAGGTTGGTATTATTTTAATAGGGATTACATTGAATGGATTGTTTGCTCTAGGTAGCATAGACTTTTTTTTTTATGTTCAGGGTTAGCCACCATATAGACATTTTAACAATATTTATTCTTCCAATCCATGAGCATGGAATGTTTTCCATTTTTTTTTGTGTGTCTTCCTCAATTGCTTTCATGAGTATTCTATAGTTTTCTGAGTACAGATCCTTTCCCTCTTTGGTTAGGTTTATTTCTAGGTATCTTATGGTTTTGGTGCAATTGTAAATAGGATCGACTCCTTAATTTCTCTTTCTTCGGTCTCATTGTTAGTATATATGAATGCAACTGATTTCTGTACATTAATTTTATATCCTGATACTTTGCTGAGTTCCTGTATGAGTTCTAGCAATTTTGGAGTGGAGTCTTTTGGGCTTTCCACATAAAGTATTCTATCATCTGCAAAGAGTGAGAATTTGACTTCTTCTTTGCTGATTCGGATGCCTTTTATTTCTTTTTGTTGTCTGCTGAAACTAGGATTTCTAGTACTATGTTGAACGACAGTGGTGAGAGTGGGCAAAACTAAGGTCTCCTATTCTTCCACCATCTTGGCCATTGCCCAGACTGTATTTTTAATTAGTTGTATACATTGCACAGACAGTTTACAGTTTGTGGATTTCATTTTCACTTATTTTGAGATGTCTTTGAAGTTCCATGTGTGTATCAGTTGAGAATTACCATATATTCCTGGTGAACTGAATATTTTATCATTAAATAGTATTGCTTCTGCTTAAATGTCCTACTGATCTATGAAAATAGCTGCCAGTGATTATTTCATGAGTATTTCTTTAGATATTTTTGAGCTGGTAATTTTTTGTTTAACAGTCTAAGAAATCTTTTAATTTTCACTGAATTACAAATTGGAAGGTTAACAAGCTTCCCTTGTTTTTTAATTAAATCTTTATGAATACCCAGTGTTTTTTTTCTTTTTTAAATTCAGACTACTGATTATTCTTCATTGTGGAGTTATTTTTTATTTCTTCTTGCTATAATAGTGACAGCCTAGGTTGATCAGTATGTTAGATCTTATAGACTAACTGATGTCATAAATATCAGTAACACCCTCAGGAAAACATACTTTCTTGCCAAAATAAAGTACTTTGCAGGTATTCCTGGCCAAGAAGTTCTCTGATCTAAGTCTATACCATGTAAGAAAAAATACACACATGTAAGAAAAGTATAGAAGGGTAGATCTCTTCACTGAGGCCTGTGGACTCTAAATAAAACCAAAAACCAAAAAGCAAAACTAGTCAACAGCCAGCCAAGATTCAAGAGAAGGAAACAGATTCTATATCTTTACAGGAGGAAAACTGCCACTTGTCTGTATACCAAAACTGCCATCAGTTACAGGCAACAGGTAACCATAAAGACCTAAGAGAATGACTCAGGCTCATAGCCTCAGAGTATTCTAGTCCCTCATGTCTCAGGAAGGATGTGGGGCCCTGAAAGCCTCAACAAAGCAAAGAGATGTGGGAGCCTTAGTTGGATATGAGCCCAGGGGAGCCTCAGAAATCACCTTGTGCTTGCTTGGGACTCAGCAAAGGCACAAGGTGGAGATTAGATTAATTTAACCTATTCCCCAGCAGGATTGGCTGAAGCACAGCTATCAGCTCTTCACAAACTATCCGTATGTATATAGGCCCTTTGTACTTAAGAGAGAGTGTTAT
This sequence comes from Callorhinus ursinus, assembly GCF_003265705.2. Taxonomy (NCBI): domain Eukaryota; kingdom Metazoa; phylum Chordata; class Mammalia; order Carnivora; family Otariidae; genus Callorhinus; species Callorhinus ursinus. The sequence continues at coordinate 13,335,987 of NW_027397085.1, read as the reverse complement.
TTACTGCTTTTACATTTCAATATTTCTTGGTTCCTTGTGTCTCATATAGAGAGGTAGATGTCTTAATTTGCTGGTACAAGATGGGCAGTGCTAGTTGGCTATTTTAAACTTAATTTGCCCTTGTGGCCTAGAGATAAAAGGTGGAAGAACTATGTGGGATATAGTTACTTGCTCTACAGATCCAAAAGACACGGTCTTCCCCTGAAACATGGGATCTCAAGCTGGCTCAAATCTAGCTGATTAAATTCAAGTGAGAGAATGTCCCTGGGAAGCAAATTTGTCAGGACCTAACAGTTACAAGGCCAGAGACAATGGAAATAGCCACTGTGGCATAGAGCTACTCAAAAGCCTTATGGGTCTGTCACTGGAATAAAGCCCAACACAATTCACAGGACCCAAAGGCAAGATGGAAATTAAGTTTTAAGTCTATTGTCTGTGAAGAGTGGCACCTCAAATTAGACTCAACATGGAATCACTACTTTGGCAAATGTCTGCACTTAGTGAAAAGTCTGCAATGTCTGAGATTCCATGCTCCAAAGATGGAGTATGCGTGAGTTTTTTTTTTCTCCAAATATGTTAAATGCATAGTGTCAAAATTAACTTGTCAGTAAATTTCTCCCAGTTGGCTTTATGGCTACATTTCATGGATTCTGAAAAAGGGACACAGATTTTTTGGCATCTTGGTGAAGGTGGAATCAGGATTTTCTCTGCTGATCTGATTCATTGATAAATCCATTGAGTCTTGGTTACAGTCTGGCAATACTTAGAACTGGCAATACTTACGATGTAATTTAGCCTGAAATAATTGCTCTTCACAATGGAGGTTTTTTTGTTTGTTTGTTTTGTTTTGTTTTTGTTTTTATGGGGCGAATGGGGGTTAGGGCTCTGATAATCCTGTTTTTATGTACTTGATGTCATTAGGTCATGAAAGTCTGGTTTAAAAACAGTACGGTTGTTGAGAACTTGAATTAACTACACCTATGCCAGTAAGAGTTAGGCCAGGTTGGTGGCTGCTCAAAGAACACTGAGAACTTTTCTTAAATGTGACTGGCATAAGAAGTTGGAGATGAATAATTTTGAACTTTAATTTATAAAATTATAAGAGAGTTAATTTGCTTTTGGATCATAATTCATTTAGTCTTTATTATACTTAAGGTTTGACTTAAAAGAGGATTTAAATTTTGGACTTGAATTTCTCTCTGGAGATTTGAATGTAAATCTATTTTGGTGGATTTTTTCTTGAATACATTAATGCTGAAATTTAATGTCATTGTTACATCTCTTGTGGACAATACTGGACAACATGACTAGATATAATTGGGAAGGGATATAAATAGTGAATACATCTTTAGCCTCAAGGTAAGAATGGCTTGGAGTTGCATCAAAAAGAATAAAATACCTAGGAATAAATTTAACCAAGGAAGTGGAAGATCTGTATATTGAAAACGACAAGACATTGTGAAAGACTTTGAGGAAGACGAAAATAAATAGGAAGATATTGTGTGCTCATGGACTGGAACAATTAATATTGTTAACATGTCCAAGAAGACATTTAATTAAAGTCTTGTGCCTTCCAAGGGCAAAATCTACATTGTCTCACAGTGGTTCCTGGAGAATATCCACATGGCGCAATGATTGGTATGAGTGGTGTGGCATCATGAATGTGTGTGTGTGTGTGTGTGTGTGTGTGTGTGTGTGTGTGTGTATGGGTGGTGCTGAACTATCCTATTACATGCTGATAACCTATCTTGTGGGGCAGATGTATCTCTGGTTGACTAAAAGCTTAATGGTTAACCAAATGGATTATGAGAACAAAAATTGGAGGAACGTTTTTTGGTGAATTCTTCCTCCTCTCTCATTATTGTTTATTCCATGTGAAAGGAGCATCATGCAAGTAACATTTTAACTTCCATTCCCTCACTCATTTTCTCCTGGTTGGAAGGGAGGAATGACATAACTAGTGATGTTGGAAAGAGGCTCGCATAGCCCAGGCTCTCATCCTTTATTTCAAAAACAAGATGGCTGCAGAGACAACATATTCTCTCGCACTCTTGATTCAGGAATGTCTGTGAATATCAGTGTCAGAAATCTTTTGTTTCTTCCCTCACATCCATTCTTTACCCTTCTTTGTCCTGGTTTCTACCCCAGGAAAACTAATGCACTACATCTACAGGCACTTTTGATCTCTGGCTTTCAGTGGAGTTCAGGCTAAGGAGAGACTTGGCAATAGATCAGAAAGAAGGAGAATGAGATCAAGATACTTCTTTAAGTTTCTCTTTGCTAGGTTGCAGTGGATCCCTTCAGCAAAGGTCTTATTGGATGTAGTTCTTTCAATAGGCAACCCCTTTCTATATTTTGGCAGTCACCTGTTCTCTTCCTGCCTATAGTTCTAGGAGCAATAACAACTCCATTGTTTTTTTGCTCCTGAGTATTGGTCTATGTCTTGTTGGTTTCCCTGCATTTAACCAAGGAAGTGGAAGCTCTGTACATTGAAAAAACCCGCTTAGGGACCTTGACTGGTGAGGCAAATTTTTCTAGGTCTACAATTCAATACAAAGAAGTCCACTTTACTATATACATATATGTATGTAGTCAGTAAATTTTTATATTTATTATATATATAATATATTTTGACTTCCTTTTGACTTTTCTTGGTCTTATTTTGACTTTTTTGTTGTCTCATTTTTAAGTCAGCTCAGATAGGAAGAGGAGTGCTATATTAGAACCCAAGTCAAGAAAAAAGGGAATAAATGTTTTTATATACATTTTAGGCTGTGTCCCTTTGTTCCTAATATTGTACTTTTTTTTTTTTTTTGAGGGAGTGTGGGTACATGTGTCAGAATTCAGTAGGGGTATATGTGGGTTTGGCAAGACACAAGTGTGAGTAAAAGGAATTGGCATATAGGTCATTCTTTAAATTCTGATTTTGATATGGGTAGGAGTTTTTCTGGTTGTCTTTCAGAAATGAGTTTGCTAATTTTTAAAATAATGCAATAGTAGCATACAAAGTAGACCAACTTTAACTGGAATCCCTTTCATGTGCACAATATGAAAGTCTCATAATCTTTAGCCAGAGATCCTTCTATAAGAAGGCAAACATTCTCTGCTTAGAATACATCTAATGAAGAAGACTTTTACCACCTCTGGAAGGGAAAATGTTTCCAATAAATTTTGACCCAAAATAATTAAGTAGTTCATTTATTTTTCAAAATATTATTTTTATTTCCCATAAAGCAACTAACTAAATGCTAGTTCATTTTGATTAAAGTTCTCAGTTGCCATTTTATTTTTTGTTAGATAAAAATACATTTTAATAAATCCATTTAGACTATAATGGAGAGTTCTTTTCTCAAAACTAATATAAGAGAATTTTACAATTATAGAAAGATTTGTATGTAGACATTTTTCTTATAGTGAACGAAAAACTAGTTCCTTGCACAGAATAACATATACTTCTATAATCTGTTGCATTCTGTGGAACTAAATGATTAGCACTGAAGTTAAATAAATGGTGCTGTTAAAAATTAATTTTGTCAAAAGGGAAATAAAAATGAAAAAAGCCTTAATTCATCTGCAGGATGGGTTTTATACTTAATTTGAGAGCTATTAACATTATTCTCTGCAAAAACTGGGTAGATGATCTTTGTTATAGGTCTGCAGGCATAAGAATAGGAATGTACTTAAGGCTGACTTTGTCAGTCTAGGGAGGTCAGCCTAGAGTGTTCCTGCCTGGGGGTAAGTGAATGCACTACACAGTCTGTAATCCTGTTTTCTCTTGAAACGTAACTGGCCGAAATCAGGTGCTCTCTAAAGTACTCTATATGTAGAACTTCTTTAGCCTTGGGGATATAATATTGTGTTTGTAGGAGAGCATTTGTGCTTCCTGAATGCTTTACATTACTCTTAATCAAATGTTATCACCTGAAATTGGTCAGACCATCCTGATGAGAATTTTAGGGTTGTGGAAGCTTGCACCTCTATTTCTTTCTATGTCGTTTAGATGAGTACATTTTGAAATATCCAAGTGATGGTTCTGTCTGATCTTTCAGCATCAGTCTAGTATTAACATTTATTAATACAATGATCATAGGCTTTTCTTCATTTTACAATATTAGGTAAGAAGTCCCTAAACTGATACTTTGTAAATTTTTGAGTTTTTATATATATATTTCAGAATATATGTAATATATACTTTTTGTCTTTTAAAACCAAAGCATTTCATTAAAAGTCCACTGATTTTAATCCTCTAATTAAATTAGAGAATTCTCTAAAATTCTCTTTGTCATTGTAAATTTCTAAAACTCACCCATAAATTTATAATGTTGGAGGCTCACTAGCCTTCCATCATGGAGTTTTTCCAAAATTTTAGCCCCAGAGGAATATTTTTTGAAACCCTTATTGTCAGCACGTCACTCACTCGTTACTTCTTATTTGCATTTGTTTTTCTCTACGTGGATCTTTTAGCTTCATTACTACAAGGGTTCCATTTTCTAAACCCAGTTATTCTTGCAACTAAAAAAGTCAATGACCAAAATCATGGCACGACTTAGAGCAATGCTTAAACTTATCTACCTGAAGGCAATAGCCGTTCACTTACTTGGGAAATAGGAGTAATCCCAGATTTGATAAAATCTCTGCTTTTTAAACTCTATCTTATAAGGACCTCAAATATTCTACAGGTCATACATACAAGCATTCACCTTTCAACAACTTACCAGGTAAAGTTTGTGTTAATATTTACTGTAGTTCATCCCACCGATCCTAATTTATGTGTGTGGCACATTAATGATGGTTGCAATTTTTTTTGATCTACTAGTCAATGACAGCCATATTTAATGTGCCACATCCATGATTTTGTTTTGTTTTGTTTTCTCTGTTTTAAGCCCCTGGTGATTTCCCTTATTTTCTTGGGAGTTTAGTTATACAATAAAAAGAATATTTGAGATTTCCAGCTTCTGCTTAGCATGTAGAAAGCTAGAGAAAGCATTTCTCCCATACTTAAAATAAATACTGAATAATGAGACAAAAATCAAAATTTCTCTTGAACTCATCTTTGAGCTATTACAGGGAAAGTAACTAACTAGGAATCTGAAGAAAGGAGAGAAAGCACATAAGCACTTGCTTATCTGGGAAGGTTCTTGAGACTCCCAATCATATAATTTTTTTAAGAAGCTGAATTTCTAAAAGATCTTATTTGAAATAATTTTACGTGTACAGAAAAATTGCAAGAATCATACAAATAGTTCCTTTATACCACTTACCCTTCTACCGCTAATGTTAATACCTCACGTAACCACTTGCCTATTCTCAGGAATATGACATTGGTGCAGTATTATTAATGGAACTTCAGACTTTATTCAAATATCACCAATTTTTAAATATTAAGAACAATTTTCTGTTCTCAGATCCTATCTAGCATTGCATATCACATTTAGTTACAAGTTCTTAATCTCCTCTAATTTTAATAGTTTCTCAGTCTCCTATTTTTTTGTGACCTTAATACTTCTGAAAAGCACTGTTATTTTGTACAATGTCCTTTGTTTGGAGTTTGCTTCATACAATGTCCTTTATTTGGAGTTTGCTTCATGTTTTCTCGTGACTAGAATGAGGTTATGCATTTTGACAAGAATATCACAAAATGATATATATTTGTAATTGTATTGTATCCAGGGGTTCATGATGTCACTGTGTCTTACTAGGTGATGTTGACTTGTACCACTTGGTTTAGTTGGTATCTGACTTCTTTCTCTATTGGAGAGTTACCACCTGTCCCTATAATATTAAAACATATCTTGGAGGAAGTATTTTGGTGTTTTGCAACTCTTGTTCCTTCTCAAACTTTTCCTTCCTGATTTTAGCATTCACTGTGGGTCTTGGTTGCAACAATTATTATTGTGGTGTTTATGGTGATGCTCTATTTTCTTCTGCTTTCTACATTTATTAATTTGGCCTTAAGGAACAGCTGTCCCTTCTCTTTATATTTTTTAATTAATATCAGGGAGGACTCTTAGATATTTATTTCAGTCTGTAGATTAAAATTCAATACTCTGTATCTTGTTGCTCAGATATGTGCCATTTTGATCACCAGGGCATCTTCAGACTGGTTCTTATTCTTTTGACGTACATTTCTCTTTCTTTGGGCATTTCCTTGCTTCTTGGCACAGTGAAGATGTTTCGTGCTCTTCTTGTGTTTTCCACGCCCCAGCTCTGACATCAACAACTTCTCCAAGGAGCTGTTTCCTTTGCTTGAAAGTAGTGTTTAGAATCCAAAATCTGGACGGTAGGTGTGCTCATATACTTGGGGGTCATTTTTTTCTAGGCCCTCTCAGCAGACATGACTAGAAAATACATATATTTATACTAATCCAAACATACACAACTATACTTTCTATTCATCTCTACCTATATTAAAAGACATGAGTTTATACGGCTACCTCAGATTCCATTCTAACACCACAGTATTTAAACATTCCCCTTAACTGATTTATAATGTTTCTCCACAATGAGAACCTTGGCTTTCATTATGTATAATATATTTACTTATTCAACTGCAATAGTTTCAGAATTGCTAACTTACATTTCTGTGGGAAACACTTGTACTAATTAGATGACGGCCATTTATGCGCAGTTCTTTTCATGTTTAACCTTACAGTATTCAGTCAAGATACTGTTTTCCCAGTTAGATTCTTTTTTCCACCCCATGTGAGTATGGTTAGGTTACTCATTTGTAAAATAGGTTTATTTCTTCATGTTGGTATTCCCTTTTGTATCTTCTTTATATAATTTGAGTTTACAGTCTGTGACGGGTATGTCAACAGTCACTATGGTTTTAAGAGTCAGAGGTAAACAAGGAGGTGCCCAGAGCAGAGTCTCTCCTCCTTCTTCCCCACTACTCTGTTTCTGTTTTCTCCTTCTTTCCACCCCTTTCCCACCTGCCATCTGCACATTACCAATCTCTTTAGTTTCTGGTTTAGGCTTCCTGTATTTCTTTTGTACAAATCCTTGGTACACGAACAGACACGTGTACTTTGATATCACCTTTCGTACAGAAGTGTGGCATATTATACACATTCACGTAGGCTGTGCTTTTTTCATGATGAACACGTCTGGATATTACTTCATTTCAGTTTATTGATAACATTCTTCCTTCTCTATTTATATAGCCGAACAACACTCCACTGTGTGCTTACGTATATATGTGGACACGCACGTTGTTTCCAGTATTTCTTTTTGCAATTATAAGCAATGCTATGATGAATAACCTTGAGCATATGTATTTTTGGAGGTATATCTACAGGATTTTTTCTCATAAGTGGAATGTTGAGCCAAAAGGGAAATGAGTACATAATTTTACTAGACAATGCCAAATTTCTGGTCGACAGGGTTGTACCAATTTGCCTTTTCATTAGCAATATACAATAGGTCTGTTTTCTCATAGCCTCACTGACATAAAGTATCGTATTTTTGAAGCTTTTGCCAGCTTGACAGATCAGAATGAGGTGCCTTAAACTGTATTTTTGTAATTATGAGTGAATTTGAATATTTTTCATATATTTCAAGATGCATTTTGTATATATTTTTCTTTTTGTGTGAATTGTCTATCCATGGTTTTTCCCCATTTTCTTAAGTCCTTTGTTCTTCATTTTGTGAGTGTACTTCATATATAGGTGATACTGGATTTTCTCTGTTATATTTTGCAAATATTTTTTCCTAGTTTGTTGGTTGTTTCTGAACCTTATGGTGTTTTTGTCATGCAGATTAAATATTACATAGTCAAATCTATAATCCTCTCTTTATTGAATTTCAGGTTTTGAGTTACAGTTAGAAGGCTTTTCCCCATACCAAATTTAAAGAGGAATTCACCCACATTTCCTTTTAGAAACTATACAGTTTCAAGTTTTACATTTAGGTCACTAATCCATTTGGAGCTTGTTCTTATGTATAGTGTGAGCTATAATGTTAATTTTATATTTTTCCAAATGTCTATCCAGTTTTCCCAACACCATTTATGAAAAATCTCATCTTTGGGGCACCTGGGTGGCTCAGTTGGTTAAGTGTCTGCCTTTGGCTCAGGTCGTGATCCCAGGGTCTTGGGGTAAAGCCCCGCATTGGGCTCTCTGCTCAGCGGGGAGCCTGCTTCTCTCCTCTACCTGCCGCTCTCCCTGCTTGTGCTCTCTCTCTCTCTCTCTGTCAAATAAATAAAATCTTAAAAAAAAAAAATCTCATCTTTATTCCCAGTGCTTTATAATGCTACTTTTGTCATGTATTAAGTTTACTTATGAGTTTAATTCTAATTTTGGGTTTTTTTATTCATTTGGTTCATTTATCTACTCACATGTTAGTACAACACTTTTAATTTTAGAGCCTTTATAGTAGTGCTAAAAAAATCTTTGTAGTTTTTTAGTGTTTTCATGGCTATTCCTGTATCTTTGTTTTTACACATGAAATTTAGAATTGACTCTTTTTTTTTAAATTTTATTATGTTATGTTAGTCACCATACAATACATCATTGGTTTTTGATGTAGTGATCCACGATCCCTTGTTTCTGTATAACACCCAGTGCTCCACGCAGTACGTGCCCTCTTTAATACCCATCACCAGGCTAACCCATCCCTCCCCCGCCCCCAGAACCCTCAGTTTGTTTCTCAGAGTCCATAGTCTCTCACGGTTCGTCTCTCCCTCTTTTCTAACTCTATAAAATTTGCTAGTATTTTCATTGGGATTGCATTGACTTTATAAATTATTTAGGAACAACTGACATGTTTATTTTGTTGGGTTGCCCTACCCAAGAATAGGGGATGTCTTTCATTTTGTTCCAGTCTATTTTAGTCTTTTAGGAATGTTTTTATATTTTCCTTATTTTTACATATTTCCTGTCAAATTTATTACTATATAGTCTTTTGTGTTACTAAAATAGATTTACTTTATCATTATGGTTATTGTTGTATATAAAGTCACTTACATATGTATATTTTTTATCCTTCTATTTCACCGAATTCTTTTATTGTTTGAAATAATTTGTTACTGCTTCTTTGGAATTCTCTAGATAAATTGTCTTGTCATTCCCCAATAGAGATAGTTTCACTTACTTCTTTTTGACTCATTCTCATTCTATTTACCTAATTGGCCTATTTATAAATAAATATAAAAACTGATAATGCCTGGTATCAGCAAATACTGGTAGCAATAAGGATTTTCAGTTCTGTTGGTGTAAATGTAGGCTGATACAGATATAGCAGATAGAAGATAAGTACCTCTCTTGATCAAGAGGCTTAAAAGGTCATCTTGCCATTTATTCATTAATTTCACTTCTTGCTATTTACCTTCAAGAAAAAAAAATCAGAACAGACTAAAGATATATGAAAAATAAATTTATTCTTTTATAATAGCAAGTACTTTGAAACAATTAAAATGTCTGATAGTTAAGGAATACACAACCAAATTATGGTCTGTACAAATGAAACAATGCTATACGATCATTCTAACTAAATCATTGTTTAAAATAACATTTCCTAGAAGATGATCCATAGAACACTTGTCCAAGAGATACATTGCAGGTGGAGGGTGGCATGACCAAGCATGTTTGGGAAACAAATCTCCCATTTAGGGAATCATAATGTAGATTAGCTTTGAAAAGAGAGAGTCACTATAACAAATAAATCTGGCTAATCCCATTTAACTCTCAAATGCACTTGAGTACAGAATCTTTGTTTTTCAAATAACATAATCTGAGAATCTTTTTTTTTTTCCCCCACCAATTGTGAGGGGACAGGAGTGACAGGCCCACTTATTTATTTATTTATTTATTTATTTATTTATTTATTTATTTATTTAATTTTATTATGTTAGTCACCATACAATACATCATTAGTTTTTGATGTAGTGTTCCATGATTCATTATCCATAGTCTCTCATGGTTCGTCTCCCCCTCCGATTTCCCCCCCTTCATTCTTCCCTTCCTTCTCCTAATGTCCTCCATGCTGTTCCTTATGTTACACAAATAAGTGAAACCATGTGGTAATTGACTTTCTCTGCTTGACTTATTTCACTTAGCATCATCCCCTCCAGTCCCATCCATGTTGATGTAAAAGTTGGGTATTCATCCTTTCTGATAGCTGAGTAATATTCCATTGTATGTATGGACCACATCTTCTTTATCCATTCGTCTGTTGAAGGGCATCTCGGCTCTTTCTACAGTTTGGCTATTGCGGACATCGCTGCTAGGAACATTGGGGTGCATATGGCCCTTCTTTTCACTACATCTGTGCTTTTGGGGGTAAATACCCAGGAGTGCAATTGCTGGGTCATAGGGTAGCTCTATTTTTAATTTTTTTGAGGCACCTCCACACTGTTTTCCAAATTCCAAAACAATTTTCCAAATTGTTTTCCAAATTTCCAATACCAACTTGCATTCCCACCAACAGTGTGAGAGGGTTCCCCTTTCTCCACAACCTCTCCAACATTTGTTGTTTCTTGCCTTGTCAATTTTTGCCATTCTAACTGTGTAAGGTGGTATCTCAATGTGGTTTTGATTTCAAGATACATCTCCAAAGGCTAGTGAAACAAAAGCAAAATTGAACTTTTGGGACTTCAGCAAGATAAAAAGCTTCTGCACAGCAAAGGAAACAGTCAACAAAACAAAGAAGCACCCCACAGAATGGGAGAAGATATTTGCAAATGACACTACAGATAATGGGCTGGTATCCAAGATCTAGAAAGAACTTCTCAAACTCAACACTCCAAAAACAAATAATCCAGTCAAAAAATGGGCAGAAGACATAACAGACACTTCTCCAAAGAAGGCATACAAATGGCTAACAGACACATGAAAAAATGTTCATCATTAGCCATCAGGGAAATTTGAATCTTTGTTTTTCAAGTAACATGTCCTATTTCACAAGATACACTTAAAGAAAAATTGTCTTAATAAAAATTGAAATGGGAAAATATTCATGCTATTTGTTAAATTCAAAAGACAGAATATAAAAGAACAGTATTGTCTTCTTGAAAAAATGTTTTTTTAAATATTTTATTTATTTATTTGATAGAGAGAGTGAGAGAGCACAAGCAGGGAGAACAGTAGAGGGAGAGGGAGAAGGAGGCTCCCCGCCGAGCAGGGAGCCCGATGCGGGGCTCGATCCCAGGACCCTGGGATCATGACCTGAGCTGAAGGCAGACGCTTAACCATCTGATCCACCCAGGTGCCCCCTGGAAAAAATGTTTATATGTGGACATGTACAAGGATATACATAAAATGTTGCTGATTATTCACTGAAAAGTAGAGGAATACTAAATTTTAATTTTTAATTCTTAATTTATATATAGTAACTTTTTCTCAGGAAAATACCTGTTTTTCTGATTGGATAAAATGTTAAGGAATAAATAAAAATGTTTCAGAATTTTTTTTTTTCAAAATGTATAAAGAGAACAAGCAGTGTCTATTTTTCTGGGTTGAAGGAGAGAAGAGATTGGTCATTAGACAAAGTCCCAAGAGTGTCTAAAGATGAAGAAAAATTATTTTTCAAAAAATTGAAAATGACAAAGTAGAAATTTGCTCTTCAGGTAAGCAGGCATAGTCTAATTGCAATTAATGAAAGCATGTAACTTAATCCTGATAACAAATGACATACTCTTAATGAAAACGGTCTTTGTTTATCTTTTTATTAACTTCTATTAAGTTATGGACAGTTCTTAAATGGCACCTTGACACACACAAATCCAGATTTTCTTTTTTGATTGCCCACTGAGAACGAGACCTAGAGAGCCAGTTTCAGTAGGGGTTTATTGAAAGTTTAATTCCTTCTTTGCAAAAATCGCAATAATAACATGAAAGCAACTTACAAATAGAAAATTCATGGAGCTTCTGTGTGAAAGAAGAAGCAGTTCCATAGTTTTTCACCATAGGAGTTTTGGGGTTATTTTTTTTTTTTTTTTTTTTTACCCATAGTAATTCAGGTTACAGGGAAGACCTGTACATCACTGCTCAGAGACATTTGCATGAATCTTTCAGCTCAGAATGTTTGTACTTTGTAGTCATAAAGTATTGCACATCCTAAAAACTCATTTTCCATAGGAAAACATGTTGTCAATTCTTACTCATCGTTAGAATTTAAATTTGGTATCTGTTGAAGCAGTCACTTTGTTAAAGAACCAGTAGTTTTTGTTAAGGCTCTGCTACTTCTGCAGTATTTCTTAGAGACCTGGAGAAGGACGATGGTGATGATAGTGATAAAATATGATTAATAATACATTAATTGAAGTCTATGTGCTGCAGAGTCTTTTAATGGCTTTCCAAGCATTGACTTAGTGAATCTTAACCAAGTTTTTAATGAGCAAGGAGTTATATGAGCTTTATCGAGAAGACAAGTGAGAGATGTAGCGAATAATTTGCCCTAGATCATGTAACTAGGAAGTGACAGAGTCCAAGCCTGAATTCTTCACCTGAGACTCATAATGAATACAGGGGTGCCTGACATACCTACCTGAATATCCTGAAAGTACAGAATTGCCTTTAATCCAAAGGGAATTTTTTATTTATAATTTTAAAATAAAATAAAGAGAAATGAATGAAGTACAAGTAATTTTAGTACGATAAATATACTCAGACTTTTGGTCTCTGTCCATATGCTTTAGTTTATATGCTATTTGAAATGTTTCTGAAAATACATGCACATACACACTTTACATATTGTATGTAACCATATATAAATCCATAGTAATTAGTCACCAGTGAAATAAGAATCTATCAAGAATTAACTACATGTCCATAGCACATAATTGTGTGTTAATTAATGATAGATTCTTATTTTACTGATGACTGTAATTACTAGAACTCATTTTTTGCTAATAGATTATTCATGAATAAATATGAGCTTAGGGCAGAATGTAGATGCCTTTTCAATTTTTTAGTTGTATCTGGTTTTATATCTAACAAGAAAAATATCAATGCAAAGTAGGACTTTCTGAGTCCCAAAGAGATGTGCTGTCTGGTAAAGAGGAGACCTGGAAACCTTTAGAGAAGTTTTGGTAGAAGTTACAGAATTGGACATTGCTTTGAAGCTCTTAAAAGAGGAAACATACAAGATGAAAAGAACAGGTTTATAAAAATGACTTGACAATATTGTGGTCTTAGGAATCTGTGAGAAATTATAAAAATTAGACAAATACAACTGATTTAGAGAGTTGTTGGGGCCAATTGTTGCAATAACTTAGCCAAGGAAGTTAATGTATTTTTTGCACAGAGGGTTAATGTGTGTATTTGGTACAGAGCAAAATTCAGTTGATACCTTTGCATCTACCACAGTTTAATCAATCAGTTGGTACTACCGCAGTATAATCAGTCAGAAGATCTTGCTCCTCCATTTGATTTGGAATCTCTGTTCTCTATCCTGTCAAATTTATCCTGTTTTGAAGTTTCTGGAAACTGTCCATGATGTCTCCTAGAATCACCTCTTCATTTTTGCTGTTTTTTGTTTGTTTGTTTGTTTGTTTTTTTACTAGCATTGTTCTTTGAAACCTTAGAAATCTATAGATCACCCAAACCTCCTGTTTGGTCAACTTGTATTCTTTAGGTTTCTCTAAGTGAGTTAGCTTAAGTTAGAAAGGAAAGCTTATTGGCCTATGTAACTAATCTGGTAATAAAGAAGGGGTAAAACTTGCCCCAGGGACAACTAAATCCAAGGATTTGTAGGCTGTCAAATCTTTCTTTCACATCTGTATTTTCTCTGTCTGTCGGCTTCATTCTCCTCTTCTGCATACAAACTTCCTTTGTGTGGAAAGTGGCATGGTCTCAGGCTATTCCACATTCACATTCTCCTAGTGTAGAGATCTAAGAGGAAGGAGACGCTTTCCTGCCAATCATAGTCAGAAAATAACTTGGCTAAGTGCTGGGATTGACTCTCTGTTGGTCAAGAAACCATCCCCGGAGAAATTGCTATAGTCAAGGGAAGGGGGTACTAGAATTGAGGCTTTCATCAGAATCAGTCAGTGGGTGAGGAATAGTAAAAAATGACTCAGAACAGAGAAGTACATTTCTGAGAAGACAAAAATGTAATAGCACATTTGCCTGCTGCCCTAATTTCTGAGTAGTAATCTTTTCCACATGGTACTCCTGTTTATTCCTAGCATTGCCATTTGTTTTCATTGATTGTTCTATAGTGTCTTCTCTCACGACTGTAAGTTTTTCAGTCCCTTTTGTTGTGGGTTCAAAACCATGCTGTCTGATTTACTAGCTAGGTGATCTTACATAATTTATTGATCATCTCTAATCTTCGATTTTCTCATCCCTAAACTAATGATACTGATTGCGCCAACCTCCTGAGTTGATTGAAATGATTAAATAAACTCAGAAAATACAGGAAAAGCACTTTGTATAGGGGGTGTCACATAGTATTCAATAACTATTTGTGGAAAGAATAAATTGATAATAAAATGTGAGACAGCATTTCTAATTCTCATTTTTTTCCTGTTTTTCTCTTAAAAATATCTTCACCTAGGAATCCCCATGCTCTTGTTATTCCATGTTCACCATTTTTCAAGATAAGATGAAAATGTGTTTCTCTAACTCTGTCTTTAGTTTTTATTGCTTCATTTTGTATCCTAATCTGTAAACCACCTGACAGAATGGCTTAGCATTCATATACACAAATAATAAACTAAAACTAGTTACATTTTATGTTCCCATAAGAAAATGAAAAGAAATATGCTTTTTTCATTTAGGATAGACTTGACATTTGAATCTAATATTTACCTGCATGTTTGAATTTCCATCCTGTGTTACTTGCTGTGTTTATTTATAATCTGAAAAAATTGCATGCTGTGTTTGCTGTGTTTAAGACAAACAAACTCAGAAGATTAGGTAGCACAACGTACTACTATCCTTTTCAAAGAGCATAAATAAGAAGGTTTAGCAAAAATATATATACAGAAACTTGTGCGCACACACACCTGTATACACATGTACACACACACCTACACCCACATACATGTGTAGGTGTATATGTGTATAGGACAAGCTCCTTAATAGAATTTTTGGAGAGCATTCATTTTGTTCTATCTCTACAATCGTGGGCATATAATGTTTGTTCAGAAAGCCCTCCTTCTCTTGGTAAATGTGATGTAATGAGCTTTGGGCACTTAAAAAAATCTCAAGGCCTTTGCCCAACAATAGAAGATACCCTGCTTCAATTGTCTTCTTAGGATTTTTTAGCAACTCCATGGTTCGTTCACTGAATGGTGTTGAAAGATTTCATGAAAACACATGCTGGAGGAGTTTGCTCACTTGAAGAGAAGCTAAGGGTCGTTCAGCCTGATCTAGCTGGGTTGTTGTACGGCCCAGTAACAATTCCAGGAGCCCTCTGTTGTTTTTGGGTTTCAGTTGAAGACTGGCAGTGGTTTCTGGGTTCGGTGAGCTCAGTAGGTTTGTGTTTGATACGGGTCAGGAACTGTGGTGGGAGAAAGAGGGAATGGAAATGAGAACATGGGAAGTTCTTGATTGTTGAAATGGTATTAAAAAATGTTAAATGAGGACCACCTGGGTGGCTCAGTCCGTTAAGTGTCCGATTCTTGCTCTCCGCTCAGGTCTTGATATCAGGATCCTGAGTTCAAGCCCTCTGTGGGCTCCATGCTGGGTGTGAAGCCTACTTAAAAAGAAAATGTAAAATGCCATACTCTGAGAAAATGCTCTGAAGATACTAACATACCACGCAAGTTCCCATTACTCTATTTCCCAGAGAGCAAAAGAGAGACTGGTGAGTGGGCCATGAGTCTGAAAATTCCCAGTATAGAAGAACTATTGAAGAAAGCAGGGGTGTGGGTGAAAGTATTGCCAGCATGTATCTGATTTGCTCAGACCTGTTGCCCTTTTTTGTTTTCCCTTCAGAAATTTTCCCCCAAACTATTTTCTCCCTTGTCAGCCTTGGCTCCCAGGGTTTTCCTCCTTAGGTTTGAATTTCCTATATTTCAGATACTTTTTCATTCACACATTGTGGTAGAATTCTAAGACCTTCCTCAAGAATTGCACCCCCTGGTGGACCCATCCTGTATGGGTCTCCCTGAATGTGGGTGAAACCTATTAATTTGATTAAGTTACGGTTTTGTGGAGCCAGTGATGTGTTCCCATGTGATCATGCTAAGTTACACAACTCCTTCATAGCAGATTAGAGAGAGATTGTCCTGCTAGCTTTGAAAAACAAGCTCTTACATTGTGAGAGGACCATGTAGCTAGGACCTAAGGGCAAGCTCTAAGAACAATTATCCGCTGCCCATAGGCAGCAAAAAATGGGACCTTAGTCCCTTAACGGCAGGAACAGAATTCTGCCAACAATGTGAATGAGCTTGGAAAAAGAATCCTGAGCCCTAGATGAGAAAGCAGCCCATCCAACACCTTGATTTCTGCCTTGTGAATCCCTGGAGAATCCAGCAGCACTACTCCCCAGCCCCTCACCCACAAAGATGAGATAATACATTTCTGAGATTTTTTTCCCCATTCTGTTTTCTTTAATGTAAATGGAAGCTGTTCACTAAAGATACTTTTTTATTATGTTCAGTTAGCCAATATGTCCTACACCATTAGTTTTTGATGTAGTGTTCAACGATTCATTAGTTGCGTGTAACACCGAGTGCTCATCACAACACGTGCCTTCCTTAACACCCATCACCCGGTTACCCCATCCCCCTCTCCTTCTGTAACCCTCACTTTGTTTCACTCTATTCAGTTTTACCTTTTTATATGTACAAGCTTTACTTTCCTTGTAATTTTGGGACGTAGTGTCCTCTAACACATAGAACAAAATACGCCCAGGAACAACTGAAACATTTCTATTGTTTTAAGCTAAATTTGTGGTAACTTGTTATGCAATATTAGATACATATTTCAGTTTTTAAATTAGAATGAAGCCTTGGGCGCCTGGGTGGCTCAGTTGGTTAAGCGACTGCCTTTGGCTCAGGTCATGATCCCGGAGTCCCGGGATCGAGTCCTGCATCAGGCTCCCTGCTTGGTGAGGAGCCTGCTTCTCCCTCTGACCCTCTCCCCTCTCATGTGCTCTCTCTCTCATTCTTGCGCTCTCAAATAAATAAATCTTAAAAAAAAAATTAGAATGAAGCCTTATCTATAATTTCTTTTTCAGAGCACCTAGGTTAGTACCTTGTACAAAGCAAGCATGCAATTAAGATTTACAGGTGGATTAATTTGTGGATTAATAAAATTCTTCTGAAAATTTCCTCCCCATGTGGACTCTTTTGCCCCAACTAAAAAAGTCCTTAAACTTTTACCCAAATATTTAAGAAACACCACCTTATTTCTTTTTTTTTTCCTGGAAAATTTCTTCTCTCATTAGCCTGTCAAGCATGTCTGTGTTGACACAGCCAAATCAGTAATTGATGTAGGTCATAAGGTACTTTGGGAGGAAACACCATGATATTTGGGGAAAATTCAGTCGGTTACCTACAAAGTCTTATCTACTTGATTATTAAGTTAATAATGGCTGTTTGGCATGAATGGGCCAGAAGTTTATTTTCCTGATGTTTCCCAATTATGTTCGTGTACATGGAGAATAATGGTAATTATAGCATTAGTTAACTTTTATTAATCACCTGGTATATACTTGAAAATTAAGAGTTTTATATCTACTAACTTATTGCAGCCTTAAAATATAGATTACTATTATTATCCCCATCATACAAATAAGGAAAACAAGGCACAGAGAGATTAAATAACTTGTCCAGGGTCAAATGGATAATAACAATAAAAACTCTAGTATAGCACTTGCATAGTGTTGTATGTAGATTTAATCATTTAATCTTTACTACAGTCTGTGAAGTTCAGTACTATTATTACCTTCACTGTAGAGATAAACAGATACACTAAATATATAGTTTTAGAGCCCTTTTCTTCTTTAAATACTTTACTCTTACAAGTTAATTAGCCAAGTTTAAGAGTTTTGACTTACATAGGAAGTATTATCTCAAAATTTTCAAAATTTCAAAATCAATTTAATACTGCCAAATTAATCTTTCTCGAGGCACTTTCTGGACATGTTAGTTGTTTACCAGGAAAATTCGAATGGTTATCTCATTGCTAATTGACCAAATTCCCACTGTTGATTGTGGCCATTCAGGATTTTTATGACCTTACTCATGTGTATTTCTCATAACATTTTTTATTATTGTGCCTCAACATGTACTCTGAGTTCAGTCAAGTGAACATAGGTAATGTTCCCTACAATCAAGTGTTCATGGCTCTCTGCTTTTCTGATTTAATTAAGGCCACCTGCAAGGCCTGCCTCCATCTCAGTTTATCAAAAAGTTTCCCCTTCAATTTCATGTGTCAACTTCTTTAGCAAGACTTCCTTTAATTCCACAACCAGACATGTTTCCTTCCTTACTTTGCAAATGTCTTATGGAACATATCACATTTATGTTTCTATCATAGTCTTTCTTTTATATCTTCCCTACAGACTATGTATTTCTTAAGTGAGAAACACATTGCTCATATGAAAATTCAGTAAAGGACCTGATACTGTTTGTGATGTTATGTAATTTCAGTATAAATTCTCTTTCAAAGACTTTGAATTTCTTTCTCTAATAGCTCGATGAAGGGCAAACAAATGGACATGTTAATTTTTCATCTTAGAGTGTTCTTTCCTCATGTTCCTGAAAGTTTATCCTTAGTTCTCCTTGTATAAGGCTGAGAAGAGCTGTGATCCATATAATGACACAAATAAAGATGGAAATAGGGGAAATAGAACGTGTTTAGTGGGGTAAGGATAAATTCTGTTATTGAACCATACCATGAGCCAGACAAAAATCCTTGCTCCCATGGAGCTTAGATTCCACTGGGAAGCAGCAAGCAATTAACACAATAAACTAGATTATATATTAGACAGTGCTATAGTAAGTACTAGGAAACTATAGATCAAGGTAAAAAACTGGTTGTGGCAGAAGGTGAGGGAAGATAGGCCTCATTGAAAAGGTGATAGCGGAGCAAGAAGAGCTGCTTTATTCCTTACTTGTGCGTGAATTATACGTTTTGAAGGGAGGAATACTGGTTCTCTGTGATAAAAGACAAAGTTCATAGTTTTGGCCTGATGAAGTGTAAAGATAAATGATTTGAAAATGTTTGACATTTCCTGTCACTCGAATAATTGTAGAATTTGAGTAAATGGATTTTGGTGTGTACTCTTTTAATGGTTAAGTCTAAGCACAACGTTAAGGATTGACTTGTGCACCCCACCATTCATACATTGGAGCCCTAACCCCCAGTACCTCAGAATGTGACTATGTTTGGCTATACAGCTTTTAAAGGTGATTAAGGTAAAATGAGGTCATATGAGTGGGCCTTAATCCTGTAAGACTGGAATCTTTATACAAGGAGGAGATTAAGACATAGACAACACACAGACTGAGGGGTGTGCATGTGAGAACATAGCAAGAAGGTAGCCATTTGCAATCCAAATCTTGCCAGCACCTTGGTGTTGGCCTTCTTACCTCTGGAACTGTGAGAAAATAAATTTTTGTTGTCTGTGGTATTTTGTTATGGCAGTCCTAGGAAACCGATACACATGACTATATCTTATTTGAAAAAGGAGACCAAAAAGCCTTTAAAGAGTTTTGAAATAGGCATTTCAGATTGATTGTGGGATTTAGTCTGTGTTTTGCTCATAGCTGCTCTATGGAAAGATAGAGCTTTGGAAGTTGAAGATAACATGCCAGGTGTGGCTGTCAGCTTTTTGGCTCCCAGTGATGCTTACCTCTTGGTATTCATGCTTTGTTTAGCTTTCAATCACAGCTTTCCTATGTGACAATAGAATACTGCAGAAGTGACATGTATCCTTACTAGGCAGGGTCATATCAGATATTATGGCTTTGCCTTGCTCTCCCTTAGATCACTGGCTCTGAGGAGAGAGAGCCACCATGTTATACTAAAATACTTTCATATAGAGGTCTACATGGTGAAGAAATGAGGACTCTCCCAACAGCCAGCATGAACCATCTTGGGAACAGGTCCACCAACCCCAGTCAAGCCTCCAGATGAATGCAGCCTTGTTTAACGTCTTGACCATAATCTCATGAAAAAACCTTAGGCAGAGCATACAGTTAATCCATTCCTACACATGTGATGCCAACAATTCTTAGATTATATTTACTGATGTCTTGATTCACTAAATTTTGAGGTAACTTGTTGCAGCCAAAGATAATATACCACAGATGAAGTCCAACATGCTTGTGGTGTAATATAAAGCTGTACTGTTTGTCTGATTTATTTCAAAATACAAGAATTAGAAAAGTTTATTTCTAGTTTGTATGTCCTCAAACTATCTAAACTGACATCTCTACTTAGTTTGGTTCACCATAGTTGCTATACTGCTCAAGTGGTCTAACTTCCAAATAGATCTCAGTTTTGATGCCTTTTTTTTTTTTTTTTTTTTTTTTTTTTAGTATTCTCTACTTGCTATTCAAATCTGTGATCTTTATAAAATTTGGAGTGGCTGTTTATGTAAAATATCTCACCAATTCTGATTTCCAGTTGGACTGGGTTAAAGGAGTAGTGCCTCATGAAAGCTAGAGGATGGAAGTAAGGTGGTCCCCATTTTTCTAGTACACACACACCTTCTCCAAGTTATTTTCTCCCCAGTTTCTTTGAGATTTAATTGACATATATCACTATATAAATTTAATATGTACAGCAAAAAAGATTTGACTTACATATATTGTGAAATGATTATCACAGTAAGTTTAGGTAGTATCCATCATCTCATAAATAGGAAGAGAAAACAAGGGGAAAAAAGCCCCACACAAACACTTTTGTCTTGTAATGAGAACTCTGATGATTTACTCTCTTAACAACTTTAATATATGTCTTGCAGCACTGTAAACCATATTAATCATGCTGTATATTTTTAGTACTTATTTATCTTGTACCTGGAAGTTTATGCTTTTTGACACAGTCATAAAATTCCCCTTTGCCCACCCCCTGCCTCTAATAATCACAAATCTCATCTCTTTTTCTATGAGTTGGGATTTTTAGTTTTATTTTTTATATTTCACATAAAATTATATAGTATTTGTCTGTCTGACCTATTTCACTTAGTATAATACCCCTGAAGCCCACCCACGTGGTAGCAAAAGGCAGGATTTCCTTGGTTTTTACGGATAAATAATACTCTATTATGTACACATACCACAACTTATTTATCTGTCAGTGGACATTTAGGTTGTTTTTATGTCACAGTTATTGTAAATAATGCTACTATGTACATGAGGGTGCAGATATATTTTCGAGTTAGTGTCTTTTTTTTCCCTTGGATATATTTCCAAAAGTAGAGTTGCTGGATCATGTGGTACTTCCATTTTTAATTTTTTGACATTTTTAAATTTAATTTAATTTTTAATTTTCCACAGTGGCTGGACCAGTTTACAATCCCATCAAGGGTATACAGTTGTTCCCTTTTCTCCACTTCCTCACTAGCATTTATTATTTCCTGTCTTTTTGACACTGGACATCCTAACAGTCATGAGGTGATACCTAATTGTGCTTTTGTTGGTTCCCTAATGACTAGTAAGGGCGATCATCTTTCCATTGAATGTTAGCTTTTTGTGTATATTCTTCAGAACAAATGTCTATTCATGTCCTTTGCCCAATTTTTAGATCATTTGTTACTTGTATGAATTCTTTATATAATTTGAATATTAAATCCTTATTAAATATATGGTTTGAAATAATTTTCCCCATTCTCTGTTCAAGTGCACCTGTAAACATGGCTGTTGGATCGGCTGTGTAGCTTACTGTGTGCTTTAGTGAAATCCCCTGGTCAGGTGGGCTGAAAGCTATATTTAGCAAGTCGTGGGGCTACAGATTAGTTTGCCTGCTTAAGTGTAGTGTGAGAAGCAGCTTCTAGGTCAGTAATGCTTTATGTGTTCTTGACTGAAGCCAACCCATGCCCTAAGTTCTCTCGCCAAACAGGTCCACTGGTTTTACTCTGGGGGTAATGAACTCTGCCTTCCTGTCTCTCCATTTGTGAAATACTGAGTTAGGCAGCTTCTAGGTGTTTTTACCAGCTCTTCCTTTCCAGTGGGGCTGGGATCTACATTCTGTAGTGGGTGCAGGTATGACTCAGGCTCCTGCCTGTGCATGGGGAGACCAGGTTCCCCACCTGGCAGAACTCCTCATTTGGGGACTCAAATCAGGCAGATGTGCATACCACTGAATTCTCTAATCAGAGCCTTCTGACTTGTTGCTGCAAGATGAGCAAAGCCATGATTGGGAGAACTACTTGGGCTCTCTAGGTAGTAACTTGGTTCACCAAGATCCCAGTGCTGGTTGGTGGAAGTCCCTCGTTCCACCTCTGCCACAGTTAGATTTCCAGTGGTTGAACCCCCCTAGATTTTCCTGTGGCCCCTTTGGGGTGAGACCCGAGTAGGGCTCCTACAAAGTTTACCCACAATGCTGGGTGGCTCAGGGGAGCCACTCTGAATGATGTTGTGCTTGCCTAGGGGAGGGACGGTGTAGTCAACATGTATCTGTTTCTCTTGCTCTTCTACTACAGTCTTATTTAGTCTTGGTGATAATTCAGCTTCACTCTTGTGTCCTACAATTCTCTCAGTGATATCTTGCCCATGATTAGTTATGAGTTGTTTTCCTCTTGAGTGGGAAGAAAGTTAGAAATGATGATGATGTCACTCTCCTACTCTGAGTTATTAAATCAAACACTGATATAGGTGCTGCTCTGAAGGGATTTTGCAGATACAAGTCAAGTCCCTAGTCAATTGATAAAGTAATTCAACAGGGAAATTATCTTAGGTGGCTGTGACTCAGTTGGAAAATCTTAAAAGTAATCTTAAGTCTTACCTGACTAAAGAGAGGCTCAAGTGTGGACAAAAAGTTTCAGTTTGTGCTATTTGGGTTCCAGACTGCTTGTGACCGTCTCTTTCTGCTGCCCGTTCTATGGATTTTAGACTTGCTTAGCCAGGCAAATATGAGTAAGCAAATTACTTTTAATGAACTTCTTAATATAGATAGAACATATCTATATTAACAAATACAGGTATGGATACAAAATCTCTTCTACTTTTTTCTCTTCTTTGGTTCAACCTGGATTGATATATTAACTAAAAATAAGTTAGAAGTGTTTTTTTTTTTCTGTTAAGATTATACAAATTGTCATTTAATTAAGTAAACCAGTCATATCTTAGCAATCAATTTATATCAATTTCCAAACAGTTAATTTGTTATGTATACATTCAGCCAGAAATTTTATAAAATTAACATCAATTAACTTCATTGAATTATAAATTTCTCTAATGATGAATTCTCTGAAAGGGAAAGACTGTGTGAATACATTATCCATTTTCTCAAAAAGAATGAGTTTTAAGTCAAAAGAGGAGCATGTGTCTTCTGGGAAAATAATTTCTGAAGTCAGTAATTTATGCTTCTCCCATCAGTAAACTCCTATCCTTCCAAACTAAAAACAACAAAAACATCAATCAGTCTTAATTTCACCTTAGGTTATGTCCCTCATTCCTATTCTCACATCTCTAAGAAGTCTGTATTCAAGGTTTCCTTTTTTTCCTTTTTTTTTTTTTTCTGGTTTTCATTCACTCCTCAGCCATTTGGTTTGCATTCTTAAAACTACAAAACTGGGGGGCTCCTGGGTGGCTCAGTTGGTTAAACATCCAGCTCTTGATTTCGGCTCAGGTCATGATCTCAGGGTCGTGAGACTGAGCCCCTACGTGGGACTCTGTGCTCAGCGGGGAGTCTGCTGAGATTCTCCCCCTCTCCCTCTGCTCCTCCCTCCCCACTCTCCTCCCCCTCAAATAAGTAAATAACTCTAAAACTACAAAATTTGTCCTTCTTTGCCATTAAATTTAACAGCCATATTTAATGATCAGCTTACTCAACCCTTTGGCATCATGTGACAGTATTTGATGTCTTTTTCCTTCTCAGAAACCTTTTTTAGAAAAGATTTTATTTATTTATTTGAGGGAGAGAGAGAAAGAGCGCTCTCAAGCATGAGCAGGGGGAGGGAAGGGGGGCAGAGGGAGAAGCAGACTTCCCTCTGAGTAGGCAGTGAGTCCAAAACTTGTGATCTTCTCAGAACCTTCCCTCCTGCAGTATTCTCCATTTTAGTAATGAACATTTATTAGCCATTTGCCCAAGTTAAAGAAATCTGAGAATGTTCTTTCTATATCTTTTTGCTTTTCTTTCTTCTTCGCAAGCCTCCCTATCATATTTATCTCCATACCCTGCTAATTCTACCATCAGAATTTGACTTATCTCTATATCCTCCTCTCTAATGCAGTTTCAAGCCACTGTCTGCTCAAAACTAGACTGTAAAAGGTCCCTAATAAGTCCATGCAACCACTCTTGTTAAACACTCTCCAATTCATTTTTCATCCTGCATGCAAAGCCTCTTTTAAACCCAAAGTCTCACCCTTTACCCCGATGCTTAAAAAGCTTCCTAGTCACCTGTATCTTGTCATTTCTTTCCATTCTCTCTAAGTTTATCTGTCCCAACAGTATTCATCTTCTTACATTTGATACTTTGAGAACTGCACGTGCTGTCTCTATGTCTGCCACATGGTCTTCAACCAGCACCTTCACTTAGTGAATTTTTGTTTGTTATTTGGATTTTCGCCCAAATGACATTCATCAGGGAACAATTTCCTTACGTCTATGATTAGATTCTGCTGTCATAAACTCTCAAGCCTCCTACACCTTTCCTGACTGATACTTCTATCTGTGTGCACCATGGGAAACTGAGGTGTGCCTGTTTCCCTTTATTGTATCTTCAAATGGTAGATTAGGCCTACTGCATGTTAGACTCACAAGTACTTGAGAAACAACTAAATAAATGAAATATTGAATGAAGTACCATTACAACATCCTAGGTAGTTTCTGCAGAAGTATGGGTGTCGAAATGTGATAAGAATCTGAGGAATATGACCTTATGGATTTCCATATTTATTTTTTTCTTAATTACATATACTTTGCACTTGCACTGTTTCTAAATCGTAGGCTGATTTTTTTTCTAACTTCTACTAGAGTTGAAAATTCAGCCTGTGATGTGAAAATCCAGCTGTGTTCTCCCTACTTACCATCATCACCAAAGCACAAATTCTGCAATTAAACATAAAACTTTGTAGGTGATGCATGAGAATATCCAGCTTGTTTTTCCATAGCTTTATTGCCTCTATAGATCTTTTGGTAGTCAAAACATTCCTTGCATTTATAATAAAAGTAACTGGCACAAAAACACATAGCAAGCAGAAAAAGGAAAAAAGTTCCATCTTTATATGACTCATAGTTATACCTATAGTTTAAGTATCAGGCAGGATTTTTAATTATGTATGTCATTTTTTTCTCTTGACTATCTGATGAAGGTCAGTCAATGGTTGCTAATTAACTTACCTTCTAAAATAGAATTTTCATATATATGGACTTTTCAGAGTCCTGGTGTTTTAAGACAGTTGTATTTAAAAAAAGGACAGAGACTGGAAGTAACTTGATTATACATGAGAACAATGATATTTTGGATCAGTGACATTCTCAATACAATGAAAAAATCTTGATCTTCTTTTCCAAGTTCTTAGAATCTCAGTCATGAACTTGTTAGGTCATAAGATACACCTATTTTTTTTTTTATTGGATAAAGTCACCGGAATTATTCAAAGAGCTAGATGTGTCTTCAGAAATTCCAGGTGTTGCAGTGATAGAAAACACCAGTACCGTCAAAAACAGTGGAACATTGTGTGCCTATTTTGACACCATTCTGGTACCACTCTGGTGGCAAGCACACAGAGCTTAAGAATTTTCACTTTATCTTCTTCGCCTTGTGCCCTCCATCCTGCCTCAGTAAGACACAAGGGATTGAAAGAGTAGATCTCAAGTAGTGTATAGCTTCTTTTTGATCCACATTTGAGTCTGATTTCTCAAACTCTTGGAACTTTTCTATGCTTTTGTACAGTGGAATTTTGGCAGGGAGTATGATTATTTTGTAGAACAAAGCCATAAGCTACCGGTGGGATTTTGTGTGTGTGTGTGTGTGTGTGTGTGTACATATATGTCTGTGTGTGCACAAGCTGGACAATGCCCTCACAGGCCTGAGGGCTAAATACCTGACATGGAAGGAAGACAGCTGTTGGTCACGCTCCATATGGGCCTTACACAGTGGGAGTCAGAAAGGAAAACAGGGCGCCTGTGGAAAACTTTGAATCTGGCACCTAGGGTTCAGGGATATCTTAGGGCCAAGGGCATTATCTGGTTTTCAGCTCTGCCAACCCATGAATAAGAGCCCTTGCATCTCTCTAGGGTATTGGATTTTATCACCAAGAAGCACATAGCACTACTGTTTGGCTAAGCTGTAGGCTCCATTTTGTAAAAAGAGAGGTGGACAGGTAATTAAAGATAAAAACTCTCCTTGCTGGGATGGGGTTTGGAGGAGTCAAGTAGAAAGGTATTGAAGCCTAAAGTTAACTTGTGCAAATATAAAAATAAAATGGAAGGATAAGGAGATAAATTTTGGTCCTGAAAGGGCTCCACTGTAATTTGTTTCAGTGCAAGGTGCCCACCTTTGGAGGATGCGCCATCCCTGTCACCATCACCTCAGGGGTAATTACATAGCAGAAAGTGGATGCTGTCTCAAATATTTCCAGTTTGCTAAGGTATTGGTAAAATCAGTTTGTAAGGTATCCTAAGGTTATTCACAAATAATTGCATTTATTGATACTTATTTATAGTCATAATCCAGTATGGGGCTTTCATTTTTCTTTTCAAGTTAAATAATAGAGTTGCATGCAATACTGTAAACTTTTTTCTTCAGACAGAGCTAAGAATGTGTAATCTTAATTCCTTTGCATGAAGAATGATGTTTTGTAGAGGATTGACACTGCTGTACATTACCTATTCAAAGAAAGAATGAATAGGGCACTAGGAAGCACCTAATAACACTTTTTTGTTGGTTTTACTGAATCAGTCTTGTCTAAATCCTAAAAAGATTGACCCTCTGGTCATTAAAAATGAAACAAAAAAAATGTGCAGCCCTAGTCAAACAACTGCTTGTATTGATGATGATATTAAATGATCAGTTTGATTAAGCAATTCATTTGTCACTGGCTACATTAGTGTTGTGTTGAAACATTGTAAATCAATTGTGAAATTCAAATTGTGACCACCAGCTGTGGGTTTAAATCTGAATCACAGTACACTGAAAGTTTACTAGTTAGTCATTTATTATTATGCATCGCAGAATATCATAACCCCAAAGGTACATGTAATATCGCTCATCCATAAATCCACAAGATAAAATTTTTACACAAAGACCAGGATGTTGTTTTATAAAATGTTGGTAGCTTTTGGTTCTTACTTGGGCACATGTGCTCGTGGTTCCCCACCCACAAAGATAAGAGAGTTCCGACCCACTGAGTATGTCGGGTCAGAGCTGATTTTCGTATCTGGGTTATTTTTTGAAGGCAGACTTCATGTTTATTTCTCAGTTTATTCAGCGTGTTGGAGTGTTCTTGTTTGTTTCATGTCTTACGGTGTCCTTATGGAGCTGGGATATTATCACAGTTTCTTCAGGAACTTTAGAATCATTAGGGAGCATTAAGAAATTATTAATTGTGGAATTAACAACTAGAATTAAGCACGTTCTTAATTTTGGAATTAAGGAACAGGTTGATAGATGAGCAGCATGGTAGCACCTCTAGGAAGAGAAAAAAACAGTGTCTTGGATAAAGGAGTACACTGAATTTCTCAATTTAATGAGTTCCTATCTTCCAAAGATCCCTCAAAAGCCTGAGGTGGCTTCATTTTCTTTCTTTGGTGATAAACCTGGCATTAAGCAAGGTCCTGAGTGTTTAAGGACGAACATGTACATGCAAATTCCCTTGTTAGAAAATGATCTGACTTAAATGAACTACAACCACCTTCAATGTTTGTTCAGAATACAAGGTAGATGGCCAGCATCTGTTACTCTTTTCTTAGGCAGAGGAAATGTTGGTGTCATTGAGAGGTGAATTGGCTTATGACAGATTAGTTAAAACTATTACATCAGTATTTTCTTTACAACCCAGTGGTGACGAGTGCAGGCGATTTTAGAATTCCTTACCTCAAGAAGAGAAGTCTAGCAGATAAGCCCACACATAGCTATAAAGCAATTCAAAGCATATTAAGTGCTAAAAGAAAAGTAGAAGACAGTGCCAAATTGATTCCGTGGTGAGATGTTTTAAAAAATAATCTTGACTAATACACTGTAGCAAAAGTCTCCATTTGATCCTACATATATATAACTAGTGCTCTCCAAAGCTATTACTCTGCAGAATAGTTTTTAAGGCTATTACTAGGTGTGTTGTTAACACAAGTATTTTGTTTTCCACAGCATTTGGAAAATGCTAAATTATGTATAAAAAGACCACTTTCTCTCCCCTCCTCATGTTTTTGCCAAAGTGTCTTATAGGGACTATTTGAACAGAATTATCCGTCCTCAATCTCTATGTCTCTATCTTTGCTTCTCTTTCCCTTTGCCTGTCTGCTTCTCACTTTCTTTTCCCGCTGCTTTCCTTTTTCTTGTGATTCTGGCATTTATTGAACTAGGTTTATTGGAGAAGTGGCTAACCATGTCAAAAGGAAGTGCTGACTCAAGGGAACCACTTTCAGGTTCTAGCTATATTTTTTAAATCCAGTGTAGAGCTGAGCAGTTATTCAGGACTTATGGGACATCCACTAATAAAGGGACACTGATCTTCATCATACTCCTTCACTTCTGCTCTGTTGGAATCCAGAGGAGAGCAGGCATAATTATCTGACACATCAAATCTCAAATCGGCTACTCCACTTAAACAGCTTTCTGGTTTCAGTACTCTCTAGATCTAGTGTTTAAGTGATGTATGTAGAAAATATTTAAGCAAGGTGTATAGAATACAGTATTTCCAAAATCAATTTGGAGCTACTAGTAGGACCTTTGAGAGCTGTAATGACAGCACTTATTAAACATGTACTAAGTACCAGGAACTATGTTCATTTTTGTGGCTATAATCTCAATTTATTCTTAAAAGAGTCCTGTAGGATAGTCATTGTCGTATAATCATCTTGCAGAACACAAAAGTCAGGTCAGTCTGAGAGGCTAAGTAACTTGGCCAAAGTTACAAAGCAGAGAAGTTACCAGAATGGTAACTCGAACACAGATCTATGCATCAAAAATTCTGCTCTGAACCCCTGCATTGTAACATGCAATATATTTGAGAAACATATGTTCATAAAGAGTACCTGTCTTTTCTGGGTTATCTTTCAATTATAGGAAATTTTCATACAGATCTTATAATTGTAGAAAAGACTGAGAATAGAGTTAAATTCTTACTTTAGGTTTCATATGCATCAGGACCTAAATAAAGCTTCAACATGAAAAATACCACCTCAGTCTGGTGGTCTGCAAATCTGTCCATTATGCCTCATCATTCTTGATAGCACAAAATATTAACTATTCAACTCTACAAACAAAAAAAAATACAGAGAATATTTTCAGATTTATTTCTATGGTCCAGTCAAGATTTAGACACATCCACGAAGATATAACTTGAGTGTTTTAAGAGGTTCTTTAGGGAAAAGATCAGTGATAATTTAGAGTGAGTACTGTATCCATGGAAACAGAAGGAAACACAGCACTGTAATTCTGCCCCTAGGAATGTTAGGTCTGTTTCCATGATTGATTTTTATTTTGAAAATCACTTAATCTTTTAGTCCCTGTTCCAATATTTGTGAAATGAGTCATTTTCCACCTTGCAAATACCCCAGGTACAGCACTGTACTGTTCTCAGCAATGGAGAGGGAAACAGTAGACTTTGTTCCTCTTAACTGATGCACCGGGGCCTGCAGATATGTACCTGGCAAGACAAGGAAAACTGTAGCAGTGGCGTTACCACATAGGATCTCAGAGAGATTCTTGGAGGCACTGGAGATCAGAACTTGCAAAATAGCACACTAAGGGCCCTTAAAGAGGAAAGACGATTGCACAGTAGTTAAGACAAAATTGCCAGCTAAATATACCTGCTGTCCCAAACTGCTTTGCAGTTATGGCAACTATGGAAAAAAAAAAAAGAGTCGGTGAATGGGCACAAGCTGAGGGCTCTAGGGGAAGTCTTGGCTTGTGTGATTTAGGTGCTGTCCCTTACAACTTCTTTGTATCTTGAACGTGGACGTGATGTGCAGACTCTAACAGCCATGTTGCCACCGTGGGGCAGAAAGCTTCTTGATAAAAGCCAGCAAAAGGCAGAAAAAGGCTGGCTTGGGCTTGGATGGTGTCCCTGAGTCGCCAAACCGGTAGTGGACTACTTGGACCTGAACATTTTCTATAAGAGCAATGAGGAAAATATGTCATTGCCCAGTTTGAGTTGTCATTCGTCAGGTTTTCTGTTGCCCATAACCAAATATATTTCTAAGTTAGAAGCTAGCTGTTCATAAGTCCCTCTCAGTTCTGTATACATCTTGTAAGCAGAAGCACTGACTGCTTTGTGCCCGGCAACTTTCGCAAAAGGATGCTTGTACAGCAAATAGCCTTGGAAGACAAACAGTGTATTTTCCCAGAGCAAACGGAGGTTTGCTAGTTCATTATTAAGAAAAGATAATGCTCTTTTGGAACAAAGATCAAGGCTATTACGAAAGAATCAGGTTTTCTAAGCTTGAGGTTTCTCTCTTGTAACAAAACTCTGCTTGCTGATGTCTTGGTCAGCTTGGGCTGCCATAACAAAATAACACAGACTGAGTAGCTTAAATACTAGACGTTTATTTCTCACAGTTCTGGGTACTGGGAGCTCCAAGATCAGGGTGCCAGCACATTCAGTATCTGCTGAGGGTGCTCTTCCTGGCACACAAATAGCTGCCTTTTGCTTTATCCTCACCCGGCAAGAGAGAGCTCTGGTCTCTTCCTCTTCTCGCAAGGGCATTTCATGTCATAATCTGGGTTCAATTCGCAGTCCTCATCTCAACCGAATTACTTCCCAAAGGCCGCACCCCTAAATATCATCACAATGGGGATTAAGACTTCAAAATCTGGATTTTGAGGGGATACAGACATTCAGCCCATAGCACCTGGCCCTATTCACATTATTCTCTAAGAATTGAGGTTAAGACAGCTGCTGAAAGTGCTGATACCCTGAGTGGTGCTGCTTTGTCCAGACCCAGGGATCCTGCGTCTTCTGCCTGCATCTGTGGAAGTTGGGATTTGCAGTGTGTCAGTTTGCAAGTAGGGCTAAGCCTCAGACCTTGAGCGGCTGTCAACAAATTGATTTTGAATGGAGTAGTCAAAAATCAGTATGCATCTGAATTCCATGGATAAGGGTTATTTACCTTCCCTACATTTGAACTAAAATGCTAAATGATGGCTGTTATATATTAAAGAAAACCAATTCTAGTCTCGTTACTATTTGTAAAAACTAATAACGCTGCACACCTATAAATAATTTTAATTGGCAGTGCATTCAGCAATGCAGTGCGGAATTTGAAAGTTTAAGAGGAATTCACAGAAAAATAAAAAATCTGAGTCTGTGAAAAGGAAAAGAGTATTATTTTTTAAAATTCCTTTTTTTAAGTTTTTAAAAAATTACAGTTCCAATATAGTTAACATACAGTGTTATGTTAGTTTCAGGTGTACAATATAGTGATCCAGCGATTCTATACATTACTCAGTGTTTATCGTGATAAGTGTAGGTAAGTGTACTCTTTTTCCCCTTCAGCTATGTTATCCAGGCCCCCACCCACCTCCCCTCTGGTAACTACCAGTTTGTTCTCTATACTTAAGAGTCTGTTTCTGTTTGTCTCTTTTCTCTCTCTCTTTTTTTCCCTTTGCTCATTTGTTTTGTCTTTTAAATTCCACATATGAATGAAATCATATGGTATTTGTCTTTTTCTGACTGACTTATTTCACTTAGCATAATACTCTCTAGCTCCAACCATGTTGTTGCAAATGGCAAGATTTCATTCTTTCTTATGGCTGGGTAGTGTTCCCTTGCATATATATACCACATTTTCTTTTCTTTTCTTTTTTTTTTTTAAATCCTATTTGTGTTTTATTTAAAAATTTTTTTTCTTTCAAGATTTTATTTAAAGTCTAGTTAGTTAACATATAGTGTAGTATTAGTTTCAGGAGTAGAATTTGATTTTGCAGAAAATTACATCTATATAGTTGTGGATAAGCTTGGGATGCATCTAGAATGTAGTGAAAGGGATCACAGAATAATATATATAGAAGACTGAATTGGTGCTGTAAATAAACAAATGAGATGTTCCAGGAGTGAACAGAAAGAGAATTTACATATGATAATGCTACTACTAATACTAATTAAAACTTTGCTGAAATAGAAAAATACCTCAATTTGAACATCAAGATGACCTATGACTTAAAAAAAAAAAAAGCAGATGATTACTTACTGCCTGTGAAAACTCTTGAGATTAAAAAGTAAAGAACAGATAATATGAAAATATAGAAGAAAAAGTGTTTTTTTCACATTGGAAAAACAAATCAGACTGCTTTTAGCTCTCTATATCACAATATTGAATGTAGAATACCATGAGTAAACTTAAGTGTACAAACCTAGAGAATCACTCAAGTAAATTATTTTCTATCAACATGATAAAATACCTTGCGATTGTTAAAGCAATAAAACCCTAGTATACAATAAAGACAGGTACGGAAAACATCCATGAATTAGTTTAAAATAAAACTAATTTTGCAAATTTTGTTTATTTGTGTGTTTCAGTCTGTACATTTTCTTTGGGTCTAATTTTTATTTTCATGCAGCTGTGCCTAAGTTAGTGTTAGATATGTTGAGATTCTAATTTCAATAACCTTATTTTTCGTTTGTAGAAGATTAATTTGCATTATTGAAATGTTAGACATTCAGACACATTTGCTGATTTTACTTGTAAATAAACTAATTCAGACACAAAAACAATCTATAGAACAACTGTGCAACAAAAATATTTAAAATATCAATACTGTGCTTTTAGTTGTTAAAATCAGAAATGACTTTGAGTATCATTTTTTTTCCCATGTTTTTCCTTTTACTAACAGTTTTGAGGCTCCAGACAGATTAAATTTTTGACCAACAGCACATAGGTAATTAGTGGCAGAGATTAAATTAGCACCTTTTTCTTTTGAGTCCCAGTTTAGTTTTGGTTCCTTGGTAATTTCAGAAGTGTACAGTCAGTAATTACTCAGGAGGCTCAATGTACTTTGAGTACAGACAATGCAATATATAAAAGCAGTGTTTCAGTGTTATTGAAATTTGACCTCCTTAAACTCAGCAGGCTAGCGAAAAAAAATTTAAACATCAATTAATAGTTCCTTTATAACACTTCTTTTAAAGATTTATTTACTAGAGAGACAGAGAATGGGGGAGGGGCAGCAGGAGCCGGGGAGAGAGAATCTCTAGCAGACTCCCTGCTGAGCAGAGTCTTTTGCGGGGCTCACTCTCAGGGCCCTGAGATCAAGACCTGAGTGGAAATCAAGTCAGATGCCCAACCGATGGAGCCACCCAGGCACCCTGCTTTATAGCACCTCTAAAAACATTCAGAAGGTATGTATTTTTTCAGAACTGCCTAGAGATGTCTAAATTCATAACTTTATTAGGGGATTAAATATTATCAGTGCTCAATCAGAAGAGCCTGAAGTTATTCCATTCCCCTGAGAGACTTTTAAAAAGCCATTGAAATTTTAATAATGGCTTTTTCATGTGTTTAACTCTGTATCTAGTGCCTAGTCTAGCAGATAGCAAGTATCCCGACAATACTGGATGAATAAATTATTTCTTGAAAAGACTTGGACAAAAACATAGGTTATTATTCATGCCCAGACATTAATTAGACAACCAATCAGGAATATTCTCTCATCTTCAGTTTTTACATCTGGAAAATGAAGTATTTGTTCAAGGTTGCAGATTGTGATAAGTATTAAGTTGTTCACTAACGCTATTTAAAAATGGTTTTATGGCACTGCCATTGTGATAATTAATATGGCAATTCAGGTTCAGTTAGGAAAAACATGTTTAATTAGTGACATGTGTCTCATGCAAAGGATAAGAGGTTAGATGTGAACTACACATTTTTACGCATATTCGGGGGTACCTTGAAGATTTTCCTTCCCATTCATGTCTGGGCCAGTTCTGTTTTGGAGGCTCTTTCTAGCTTAGATGACCAGTAGTGTCGGGGTCCTCTTGCTCTCCTTTGTTCTGGTTCATTGTTAATACAGCATCTTGTAAGCACCATCTTACCAAAGTGCCCTAATCTCTAATAAGCAGTAGCTGTTATATCCCTTATAGGGAAGATTAAAAAAAAAATCTAAAAGCTAGGGGGAAAGAACATAGATGGACAGTTGGAGTACTTCATGTAGTTCTCTGATTCTCAAACATTTCTACCTTATAGCCTGATAAAAATAGAATTAAAAACTTGAGGACCAAACTTCAGTGTTGACTACAGACTCCTCAGCTCTACAAGAGAAATAACATCTGATTATTATGTAAAATAAAATCTTTCATTATTCAAACGGGACTCATCCTTCTGTTTTCAATATAGCTTTAATAAATATGTAAATTCTACAAAGATGAAATAGGAAATTTGAACATTAATGTTCAGAATATCTGAGAGCTGGTGGAGATCTGGAAAGGATCATTTAATCTGTGCCTGTTCCCTATCTCCAATAGGGCAGAGATAATGCTATTTCTTTCCTTTTTTTTTTTTTTTTAGTTTTATTTTATTATGTTATGGTAGTCACCATACATTACATCATTAGTTTTTGATGTAGTGTTCCATGATTCATTGTTCGCCTGTAACACCCAGTGCTCCGTGCAATAGGTGCCCTCCTTAATACCCACCACCGGGCTAACCCATCCCCCCACCCCCTCCCCTTCTTAACTGCTGTATTTCTCAGTGGCTAGCCCAGGGCTGTGCAAGCATTAGATACCCCCCAAAAAACAAATATAGCTGTTGCCTGAGTGAGGGAAACCGCATGCTCTCAGTCATCTGCAGTTCTGCTTCAGAGACAAGAACACACTTCGGTTGGAAGGGAAAAGAGGAACATGCCTTGGCTCTTGCTGTTTTTCCTCCTTTTCCTGAAAGGCTCCATTACTGTATGGATAGAAAGCCAGCTCTTGCTTCAAAGTTGAACTAGAATAAAGCCTCCTTTTTGAAGTGTCTTATTGAAACAATTTTTTTGAACATGGTTGACACACAGCGTCACAGTGGTACAACATAGTGATTCAGTGACTCTGCAGGTTATGCTCTGCTCACCACAAATGCAGCTACCATCTGTCACCATACATCCCAGTTATAATATCGTTGACTATATTCCCTATGCTGTGCCTTTATTCACATGACTGACTCAATCCATATTTGGAAGCCCGTCTTTCACACTCCCCTTCGCCCATTTTGCGCGTTGTCACACTCTCCTCCACTCTGGCAACTGTCAGTTCTCTGTATTTATAGGTCTGATTCTGCTGCTTGTTTATTGACATGTTTTGTTTTATAGATGCCACATATGAGTGAAATCATATGCTATCTATCTTTCTCAGTCTGATGTATTTCATTTTGCCTAACACCTCCTAGGTATATCCATGTACATCTGAGGTGCAGTCAGCTGTGTTTTCTCTAAGTTCTTATAATCATTTTCTTTCTCTTACCTCATGACTGCTTTGTATTAGAGGTAGTTGTTTAAAAACCCTTATAAAATTTAAACTAATTGCAGGCAACTAATTGCAGGTCTTATTCGTTATGTTAAATCTTGGTAAAATAATCAGAAAATATTGTTTGCTACTTAATGAAGAGGCTTGAAGGCCAGTGACGCTCCAGCAAGGGTCACCTAAACTGGTCAGAGGTAGAGAAAAGTTAGGAAAGTGGAGATTCAGGTAGGTGGCCGTAGCTCCTGAACGACTGTGCTTCCAAGACGCCCCTGAAGAAATTCCTTCATTCATACTGCAGTAGCAGACAAGAGGCAAAACAGTTCATGTGTTTTCTCAAAAATATTTTCACTTCATATTTCACAAGGAAAATATGGGTTATTTGTATTATGATTGATCCAATCAAAAATGAATTTTGCTCGAATTGAAGTATGTGGAAGTGATGCTTAGAACCATCAAAAAGCTGATTCTGAATGCAAGTTTAGAGGTAGACTGAATATTACACCTAGGATGGATCCTGGAAACCATCCACATCAATTTAGTGATTTTCTAGGTGGGAAACTTAATATTCAGAAAGAGTAGAGAATTGTCTGGAAACAGAAATAAACAGCACTAAACCTACAAGGATCTGACATACATCCATCTCGGAAGTTTTGAAAGTTTAAGGGACTTTATTAGAAATGACAAGCAGCTTCAAGTTGCCTGAGATGAGAAATCATACTTCAAAAATTTAAAATCATTTATATATGCAGGTGCAAATGCTCAGGGGATCAAAGAAAAATGTCTTTATTTTTAAAACATCTCTGGAGGCTGAAAAATGAGAAGAAAAGCTTACCCTAGGCAAAGGGAAGAAATCTAACTTCTAGAGAGCTAATAAGAAATTCAGAAGGCAATGATAATATACATTCTGATTTCCATGGAACATGAAGGCCCCTCTAGCATTTGCGGACACATATTAAAAAATGTTATTCATACTTGCCTATATTTTTCTCTTTGCCTGCTTCCTCCTCCTTCTCCACTAATTTTCAATAGCTATAAACATAAGCTAAAGCATGCATTTCCAATCTCTACTATATAAATAAAGGTTTTTATTCTACATTCTTAATTTAAATTGTGGTGAAAACAACCATCAAAAGTTTTTTTTAAAAATCTTTCCCGGGCGCCTGGGTGGCTCAGTTGGTTAAGCGACTGCCTTCGGCTCAGGTCATGATCCTGGAGTCCTGGGATCGGGTCCCGCATCGGGCTCCCTGCTTGGCAGGGAGTCTGCTTCTCCTTCTGACCCTCCCCCTTCTCATGTGCTCTCTCTCTCTCATTCTCTCTCTCTCTCTCTCAAATAAATAAATAAAATCTTTAAAAAAAATAAAAAATATTTCCTTTTTTTCCAGTTTTATTGAAGAATAATTGACATGTAGCACTGTATAAGTTTAAGGCATATAGCATGATGGCTTGATTTATCTGTATCATAAAATGATAACCAAAGTAGGTTCAGCTAGCATCCATCTTCTCATGCTGATAACATAAAAAATAAAATAAAAAAAAGATCTTCCTGTAATGGGACCTTTTACATTTACTTTTTATTATTGAGGTAAAATGGGCATATAACATGTAAGTTTAAGGCACAACATTATAACTGCACATCTCTGTGTACAACAAAGTGATTGCCATTAAAAGTCTAGTTTTTATCAATTACCTTACGATTGACCCCTTTACTAATTTCTTCCACCCCCCAGCCTATTTCCCTTTGGATTATCACTGGCAATCTGTTCTCTGTACCTATGAGTTTTGTTCACTTGTTTTGTTTAAATAATTTTTTTAGATTCCACATCTGAGTGAAATCATGTAGTATTTGTCTTTCTCTATCTGACTTATTTCACTTACCTAATAATTTCAAGGTCTATACATGTTGTACATGGCAAAATTTCATTGTTTTTTTATGGCTGAGTAGTATTCGATTATATGCATGTGTGTGCCTGGACAAACAGATACATGCTACATTGTCTTTATCCATTCATCCATTGATGGGCATTTAGGTTGTTTCCCTTTCTTAGTTACTGGAGAGATTGCTGCAATGAACAAAGGGGTGCACACATTTTTTGAATCAGTGTTTTGGCATTCCTCAGATAAATACCCAGAAATGGAATAGCTGGATCATAAAGCACTTCTACTTTTAGTTTTGTTTGAGGAAGCTACATACTTTGCACAGTAGCTACACCAATTTATATTACCAGCAGCAGTGCACAAAGGATCCTTCTGCTCCACATCTTGTCTGATAATTATTTCTTTTTGATAATAGCCATTCTAAGAGGTGTGAAGCAATATCTCACATTCTCGTCTTCATTTGCATTTAATTAGCAGCATTGAACATCTTTTCATATGACTTTTGGCTAACTGTATGTCTTTTTTTTGACAAAGGTCTATTCATCTTACATTATCTGTTTATTACTATTCATTCATCTATTCAGATCCTCTGCCCATTTTTTAATTACATTCATTTTTTTCCCTGCTGTTTTGTGAGTTCTTTATATATTTAGATACTAGTCCCTTTTCAGATACCTGATTTGCAAAAATCTTTTCCAGTTCAGTAGGTTGCCTTTTTGTTCTGATAAATATCTATATATATAAATAAATAAATATATATATAAATATATATATATTACTGTGCAGAAACTTTTGTGTTTGATAGAATCTCATTTATTTTTTACTTTTGTTTTCCTTTATGGTTAGATCCACAAAAATATTAGTAAGATTATTGTCAAAAGACTTCCCACCTTATGTTTTCTTTAGGGAAATTTCATGGTTTCAGGCTTCAGATTCACATTTTTAATCCATTTTGAGTTAATTTTGGTGTATGGTGTAGGAGAGTGGGACAGTTTTGTTTTGTGTTTTTTAAAGATTTTATTTATTTATTTATTTGTGAGAGAGAGAATGAGAGATAGACAGCACGAGAGGGAAGAGGGTCAGAGGGAGAAGCAGACTCCCTGCTGAGCAGGGAGCCCGATGTGGGACTCGATCCCGGGACTCCAGGATCATGACCTGAGCCGAAGGCAATCGCTCAACCAACCGAGCCACCCAGGCGCCCCGAGAGTGGGACAGTTTTATTCTTTGGCATGTGGCTGTCCAGTTTTTCCCACACCATTTACTAAAGAGATTGTCCTTTTTCCACTGGATGCTCTTGGCTACTTTGTTGTATTAATTGTCCATATATGTCTGTGTTTAATTGTGGGCTCTCAAATTTGTTCCATTAATCTGTGTCTATTTTTAAAAAAATTATTATTGAAGTATAGTTGACATACAATGCTATATTAGTTTGAGGCGTATAACGATGATTTGACAGTCTATACATGAGTACTGGAGTTACATTCTGTCACTATAAAATGTGACTGTAGTTGGACTATCTTCTAGTGCTACACTTTTCCTTTTTATAACTTATTTTAGAACTAGAAATTTGTACTACTTAATCCCCTTTAACTCTCTAACCCATCGCCCTTCCCACCACCATGCCCTCTAACAGCCACTAGTTCTATATATTTATGATACTGTTTCTGATTAAAATTCTAATATAGTGTTTCTGATTTTTTTTTAGATTCCAATATAAGTTTAATCATATGATATTTGTCTTTCTCTGTCTGATTTATTGCACTTAGTAGAATACCCTCGAGGCCCATCCATGTTGTTACAAATGGCAAGATATTATTCTTTTTATGGCTGAGTAATATTACATTGTATATTTATATCCATATTCTTCATTCATCTATAAATATACACTTAAATTGCTTCCATATATTGGTTATGCTAATTAATGCTACAATAAAATCAGGGATCCATGTATCTCGTTAGTGTTTCCTCTTTTTTTTGTGGGGTATAAATAGCCAGTAGTGTAATTGCTAGATTGTATATTACTATTTATAATTTTTTGAGG
Source organism: Callorhinus ursinus (assembly GCF_003265705.2). NCBI lineage: Eukaryota > Metazoa > Chordata > Mammalia > Carnivora > Otariidae > Callorhinus > Callorhinus ursinus. Next base: position 13,296,409 of record NW_027397085.1, on the reverse strand, counting down.
AACCTCCATACTGTTTTGCACAATGGTTGCACCAGTTTACATTCCGACCAACAGTGCATGAAGGTTCCTTTTTCTCTATATCCTCACCAACCCTTGTTACTTTTTGTCTTTTTGGTAATAGTAATTCTAACTGGTGGGAGGTGGTTTTCACTTGCATTTACCTGATGATTAGTGATTTTGAGCATCTTTTCATGCATCCATTGGCCATTTGTATGTCTTCTTTTGAAAAATGTCTATTTAGGTCTTATTTTTAATCTTATTATTATTTGGTGTTGAATTACTTAAAGTCTTCATATATTTTGGACATTAATCCCTTTTTGGGTATACAATCACTTATTGATACCATGTACAAATACCTTCTCCCATTCATGAGGTTGGTGTTTTGTTTTGTTTATGGTATCTTTTGCTGTGCAAAAGCCTTTTATTTTGGTATAGCTCCAATAGTTTATTTTTTGTTTCCTTTGCCTAAGGGAGACATTTCCAGAAAAAGAGTGCTAAGGTCACTGTCCTAGAGATTACGACCTGTGTTTTCTTTTAGGATTTTTATGGTATCAGGTCTCACATTTAGGTGTTTAATCCATTTTGAGTTTATTTCTGTGTATGGTGTAAGAAAGTGGTTCAGTTTCATTCTTTTGTATGTAGCTGACCAGTTTTCCCAACATTTACTGAATAGACTGTATTTTCCCCAGTGTATATTTTTGTCTCTTTTGTCATATAGTAATTGACCATTGTAAGTGTGGGTTTATTTCTGGACTCTCTCTATCCTGTTCCATTGATATATGTGTTTATTTTTGTGCCAGCACCATTATGTTGTAACTATTATAGCTTTGTATTAGATCTTGAAATCTGGGATTGTGATAAGTCCAGCCTTGTTCTTCTTTCTCAAGATTGCTTTGGCTATTCAGGGTCGTTTGTGGTTCCATACAAACTTTAGAATTACTTGTTATAGTTTTGTGAAAAATACTATTGGTATTTTGATAAGGATTGCATTGAATCTGTAGATTGTTTTGGGTAGTACGGCCATTTTAACAATATTCTTCCACTCTTTTGAGCATAGTATATCTTTCCATGTGTTTGCGTTCTCTTCAGTTTCTTTCATCAGTGTCTTAAAACTTTCAAAATACAGGTCTTTCACCTCTTTGGTTAACTGTATTCCTATGTATTTTATTCTTCTTGGTGCAGTTGTAAATGAGATTGATTTCTGAGCTCTTCTTTCTGCTTTGTCATTAGCACAAAGAAACAGAAGATATTTCTTAATTTTGTATCCTACAGATTTACTGAGTTTATTCATTTTAAGAATTTTTTGATGAAGTCTTTACAGTTTTCTATATATAATAACATGACATCTCCAAATACTGTTTTATTTCCTCCTTACCAATTTGGATGACTTCCATTACTTTTTTGTTTGATTCCTATGAGTAGAACTTGCAGTACCTATGTTGAATAAAAGTGGCAAGAGTGGACATCCTTGTCTCGTTCCTGATCTTAGAAGAAAGCTTTTAGTTTTTCCCTCCAGAGTATGTTGTTAGCTGTGGGTTTGTCATATATGACCTTTGTTAATGTTGAGGTAAATTCCCTCTAAATCCACTTAGTCAAGAGTTTTTATCAGAAGTGAATGTTGAATTTTGTCAAATGCTTTCACTGCATCTATTTAGAAAATCATATGGTTTTTATTCTTCCTTTAATTAATGTGACTTATCACAATGATTGGTGCATATTGAACCATCCTTGCGTCCCTGGAATAAATTCCACTTGATTGTGGTGAATAATCCTATTAATGTATTGTTGAATGCAGTTTTCTAATACTTTGTTGAGGATTTTTTGCATCCTTGAATATCAGATATATTGTCTTGTAGTTTTCTTTTTTTTTTTTTTTTGGTAGTATCTTTGTCTGGTTTTGATGTCAGGGTAATGCTAGCCTTATAGTCAGTTTGAAAGTTTTCCTTCTATTTTTTGGAATAGCTTAAAAAGAGTAGGTATTCACTATTCTTTAAATGTGGGGTAGAATGAATGTGTGAAGCAATCTGATCCTGGACTTTTGTTTGTGGGAGTGCTTTCATTCAATTTTGTTACTAGTAATTGTTGGGTTTAAATTTTCTATTTTTTCCTGATTCAGTTTTGAAAGACTATATTTTTCTAGTAATTTATCCATTTCTTCTAAGTTATCCAATTTGTTGGCATATGATTTTTCATAGTAGTCTCACAGTCTTTTGTATTTCTGTGGTGTTGGTTGTTGTTTCTTTTTTATTCTGATCTTATTTTTTTGAGTCCAATTTCTTTTATTCTTGATGAGTCTGGGTAAAGGTTTATCAATTTTGATCTTTCCAAAGCTCTTGGTTTCATTGATCTTTTCTTTCTTTTTTTTTTTAAGATTTTATTTATTTGAGAGCAAGAGCTAGAGAGAGCACAAGCAGGGGGAAGGGGAGGGGCAGAGGGAGAAGCAGACTCTGTTGAGCAGGGAGCCTGACTTGGGGCTCGATCCCAGGACCCCGGGATCATGACCTGAGCCGAGAGCAGATGCTTAACCAACTGAGCCACCCAGGTGCCTCTCCTTGATCTTCTCTACTGTCTTTTAAGTCTCTATTTTTACTTCTGCTCTGATTTTACTATTTTCTACCTTCTACTAACTTGGGCCTTGGCTTTTTCTTCTTTTTCTAGTTCTTCAGGTATTAAACTGAGATTTTTCTGGTCTCTTGAGGAAGGCTTGTATGGCTATGATCTTTCCTTTTAGACTATTTTGCTGCATCCCAAATACTGTTATGTTTTATATCTATATTCATTACTCTCTAGGTTTTAAAATTTTTTTCACTCATATCTTGGATGACCCCTTGTTGTTCAGTAACATGTCGCTGAACATTTTTGTATCCTTTCCAGTTTTCTTCTTGTTACTGATACCTAGATTCATATCATTGTGGTTAGAGAAGATGCTTCATATGATATCAATCTTCTTGGATTTATTGTGGTCTAACATATGATCTATCCTGGGGAATGCTCCATGTGCACTTTAGAAGAATGTATATTATGTTGCTATTGGATGGAATGTTTTTATATACCTATTAAATTCATTTGGTCTAATGTGTTAAGACCAATGTTTGCTTATGAATTTTCTTTTTAGATAATATGTCTATTGATGTAAGTGGGCTGTTAAAGTCCCTTACTATTATTATATTGCTGTTAATTTCTTCTTTTGGGTATGTTAATGTTTGCTTTATTCATTTGGCATTCCTGTGTTTGTTGTATATATATATAATTTATAACATATAATTTGTTAATATAATATATATTTATCATATATAAATTTTACATCTCCTGGTTAGATTCACCCTTTATCATTATGTTATGCCCTTATTAGTCTGTCTTTTAAAGTGGATTTTGTTTTTCTTTTTGGTTCCATTTGCATGGAATAGCTTTCTCTAACCCTTCACTTTTGGTCTGTGTGTGTCCTTCCTTCTGAAATGAGTCTTAAAAGCAGCATGTAGATAGGTCTTTTTTTAAAGCCATTCAGCCATTCTGTGTCTTTTGATTGGAGAATTTTATTTACATTTAAAATAATTATCAATAGGTATGTATTTAGGCATTTTGTTAGTTGGTTTTTAGCTGTTATTACTCTCTGTTCATTTCATCTGCTCCTTCTCTATTTACTTGTGGTTTGATGGCTCTCATTAGTGATATGTTTAGATTCCTTTTTCATTTTCCTTTGTGTATTTACTATAAGATTTTGCTTTGTGGTTTACATGAGTTTAGCACAAAACTTCCTATGTGTATAATGGTCTGTTTTGAGTTGATAACACCTTGAATTTGAACACATTCCAAAATTCTGTACTTTTTCTCTTTACACCCAAGTTTTATATTTTTGATTTCACATTTTACATCTTTTTTATTTATCCCTTAGGCAATTATTGAAGTTTTAGTTAATTTTCTTATTTTTTCTTTTTAACATTCATACTTCTTTAAAAGAGATTGATCCACTGTCTTTATTATACATTTATCTTTTCCAGTGAAATTTTACTTGTGTATGTTTCTTGTTATTAATTGGTGTCATTTCTTAGCAGTTTCCAGAGATCTCTCGAACATTTCCTGAAAGGCTGTTTTAGTGGTGATAAACTCCTTTAGCTTTTGCATATATTTAAACTCTTACTCTCTTCTTCAGTTCTGAATGATAACCTTTAGGGGTAAAGAATTTTTGGTTGGAAATTTTTTCTTTTAGCACTTTGAGTATTTTGTGCCACTTTGTTCTGGCTTGCAAGATATCTGCTAAAAAAATCTGTTGATCCCTTGTGGGGATTCCCTTGTATGTAATAAATTGTTTTTCTCTTATTGCTTTTAAGATTTTCTCTTTAACTTTTACCACTGTAAAGTGTCTTCATGCAGATCTCTTTGGCTTTATCTTACTTGGAATTCTCTGGGCTTCTCAGAGTTGAACTTTTGTTTCCATCTCTAGATAAGTTTTCAGCAATTACTTTTTCAACCAAGTTTTCTGGCCTCTTGTTCTTCTGGGAGTCTTATAATACAAATGTTGGTTCACCTGATATTGTGCCAAAAGTCCCTTAAGTTTTCTTTATTTTTAAAAATTCTTTTTTCTTTTTGTTGCTCTGTCTGCATAAAGTCTATTGCTTTGTCTTCTAGCACTGGTCTGATCTTTGTCTTCATCCAGTCTACTGTTGAATCCTTCTAGAGTAATGCTCAGTTAAGTTTTTGTAGTCCTCACCTCTTAACTTCTATGTGAAACTCCTAACTCTTTCTTCAGGATCTAACTGTGTTTATACATTCTTCTCCCAAGTTCAGAGACTATCTTTATTACCATTACTTTGAATTCTTCATCAGGTAGATTGTTGATCTTCATTTCATTAAGATCTATTTCTGATGTTTTGTTTTGTTCTTTCATTTGGAACAAAGTCCTCTGTCTCCCATTTTCCCTAACATGCTGGGTTTGTTTCTGTGTTATCAGGCAAATCAACTAACTCTCCTAGTCTTGGAGGAGTGGCCTTGTGTAGGAGATGTCATATGGATCCCAAGAGCACAGTCCTCTCTGACCACCAGAGCTAGGCAGTCAAAGGGCATATCCTGTATGAGCTGAGCATGCCCGTCTGTTGTAGTGAGGCCACATATGCATTGCAGGGCTGGGCAGGGCTGGTGTCTGGCCAGCCATGACATGCGGCTTCACTGAGACATGGGGTAGGCAGGGCTGGCACCTGGCCTGGTGCAGTACTATGGTTGGAGAGTGGTAGGGCTTTTGCCCAGCCAAACAGTGAAGTGGGATTAAGGAGAGTTGCCACTCAGCCTGGTTCTGATTTATGGCTCTAATGGGGCACAGAGGTGGTCTGGCTGTCACCCAATCCTCTTGTGATATGCATTTGTGCTGTGGGGGTTGGGTGGGGGTCTGAACTGACTCTGCGCACTTGCTCTAATAGGTTAGAGGGATAGTTCCAAGTGGCATGCACCAGCACAGACATTAGCAAGGTCTGATGAAGTTGCAAATATGGTGCCTGCCAGTGTCTTTGCTCCCAGAGAAAAATCCCAGTGGTTACCTGCCTCTCTGGCAGGTGCTTTAAGATAAGTGGATCTTCTTCACATAGGGTCTAGGTGCTTTACAAAATGTTTTTGCACTGCATTCCAGGATGAATTAGTCTGTAGTCTGTTTGTGAGCCCTTTAAGGGCATAGGCTCCATTCCTCTAAGGTTATATGGTTTTCCTGGACAAATTTCCAGTGATTTTCAAAGTTCATCATTTAGGAAGCTCATTTCATACAGGATCTAAGGGTTGCAGTACTTGGTATAGAGCACAAACCATTCATTTAGGGAAAAGTTCCATATTTTTGAGATTCCTCTCACTTGTAGATGGCTGTGACTAGGGAAGGCTTTTTTGGGAGTTGCTCTGCCTCCCCTACCCACATTAATGTTGTCCTTTTTTTTTCTTTTTGTGAAAATTCTGTTCATCTAGTTTGCTTGTATTTTTCAGAGAAAAGTACTCCATATATATTTGTGTATTTGTTGGATCTATGGGATGGAATGAGTTCACGATGTTTCTACTCTGCCATCTTGGACCCAGCCAGTATTTAAACTCTTAATAACCTACTTATATATCATACACAGTATACGCTATATTATTCATTTTATACTTCATACCCTATTACTTATAACTGGAAGTTTGTACCTATGATCACCTTCATCCATTGTACCCTCCCTCCACCTTCTGCCTCTGGTAACCACAACTTTGATCTATTTTTCTGTGAGTTTCATTTTTAACATACTACGTCTGAGTAAAATCATGTTTTTGTCTTTCTCTGACTTATTTCACTTAGATTAATGTTTCCCAGGTCCAACCATACTGTCACAAATGGTAGTATTTCCTAATATTTTATGGCTCATATTCTGTGTGTGTTTTTATATATATGTGTTTTATGTGTATATATACACCCCTATACGTAATATATAAGTGTGTGTGTGTATACACACCCTCCACAATTTCTTTATCCATGGATGATACTAATGGACTCTTAGGTGGTTTTCATGTTTTGACTCCTGTAAATAATACTGCTCTGAACATGGCAGTGTACATATCTTTTAAAGTTAGTGTTTGTTTCATTTGGATATATTCCCTAAACTGGAACTGTTGGATCATATGGTAATTCTATTTTTAATTTTTTGAGGACTCTACATATTGTTCTCGTAGTGGCTATATCAATTTGCAATCCAACCAACATTGCACAAGGATTCTCATTTTTCTACATCCATGCCAGCATTAGTTATCTATTATCCTTTTGATGATCAACATTCTAAGAGGCATGAGGTTATACCTTATTGTGAATGTAATATGCATTTCCCTACTGGCTATATTGACCCTCTTTTCACGTACCTGCTTCCTTTCAGGTCTATTCTTGGGAGAAATATCTATGAAGGTCTTTGCCCATTATTTCTTGGGGGGTGTGTGTGTGTGTTGTTATTAATATGTATGAGATTTTAATATATTTTGGATATTATAACCTTACTAAACATATGGTTTGCAAAGATTTTTTTTCCACTCCATTGTTCCTTTTGCTCTGTGGAAGCTTTTTAGTTTGATGTACTTCCCCTTCTTTGTGGTTTGTTTCCTACTGCATTAGGTGTCATATCCAAAAAATTATTATCAACACTCATGTCAAGGAGCTGTATTCCTATATTTTTTTGTAGGAGTTTTGTGGTTTCAAGTCTCACATTTAAGTTGTTAGTTGATTTAAAGTTAATATTTTGAGTAGTGTATGATATGTGTCCAGTTTTATTCTTTTACATGGGAATATTAAGCTATCCCAGGACGGTTATTTAAAGAGATTAATTTTTTCTCCTTTGAGTGTTATTGGCACTCTTGTCTAATGTAAGTAGAGTGTATGTGCTTGGGTTTTTCTGGGCTCTTGATTCTTTTCCATTGATCTATTTGTTTATTTTACTGTCATACTGTTTTGATGACTTGGACATGTCAATAGGATTAGAGTAGAGCTTGAAATCAGGAGGTGTGCTGCCTCATGCTTTCTTCTTCCAGGATTGCTTTGGCTATTCAGCATCTTTTGTAGCTCCATATCAATTTTAGGAGTGTTTTTACCTCTGTCTATAAAAATGGCATTGGAACATCGATAGGGAATGCATCGAATCTATAGATGGCTTTTTGTAGTGTGGACGTTTTAACAATATAAATTCTTCAATTCCATGAGCAGGGGATATCTGTCCATTCATTCATGTTGTCTTTGATTCCTTTCATCAGTGTCCTCTAGTTTTCAGAGTACTGATCTTTCACCTTTGTGGTTAGTTTTATTCCTAAGTATTTTATTTTTGATGCTATTGTAAATGGCATAGATTCCTTTTTTCCCCAGAAATTTCCTTTTTTCCCCCCAGAAATTTGTTAGTGTATGGAAACACTACTTATTTTTCTACGTTAATTTTGTAATTTCAGCTTTAATTTATTGGTTGTATCTAACAGTTTATTTTGGTTGAGTCTTTATGATTTTCTCTCTGTACCATATGAAATAGTCATACCATATGAAATAGACAATTTTACTTGTTTCCAATTCTGATACTTTTTATTTACTTTTCTTGCCTGATTGCTTTATTTAGAACTTCCAGTACTAAGTTGACTAGAAGTGCTCAGAATGGGCACTCTAGTCTTTTTCATGATCTTTCAACTTTTCGTTATTGAGTGTGATATTAGCTGTAGACTTGTCATATATGGCTTCTATTATGTTGAGATGTTTGTAATATGCCTGATGTATTAAAAGTTTTTGTTACCATGAATGGATGCTCTTATATGCCAACAAACTGGGCCATCTGGAAGAAATGGACAAACCCCTAGAAACATACAAATTACCAAAACTGAAATAGGAAGAAATAGAAAATTTGAACAGACCCATAACCAGCAAAGAAATGTGATACATGAAAGAAACATGATATACCACTTTAATAAAAGAAAGGATGAGAACCTTATGATCCTCTCAATAGATGTAGAAAAAGCATTTGACAAAATATAGCATGCGTTCTTGATAAAAACCCTCAAGAAAGTAGCTATAAGTGGAACATACCTCAACATAATTAAGGCCATATATGAAAGACCCATAGCTATATCCTCCTCAATGGGGAAAAACTGAGAGCTTTTCCTCTGTGGTCAGAGACCATTAGGAATGGGTACTCTCTTCAGTAGCAGATGAGGCTTTGGATAGCTTCCAGGCCCTGACAAAGTTGCAAGTCCAGACCCAGGGCCTGTAGAGCTCATTTCAAAGGCCTGAGTTAGGCTTTTGTGTGCACTGAATTTCCCTGGCAGGTGAGCCATTGGTTTTTCTCTGTAGACAGGGGAAGCCATAGCTATGTTCTCTGTTCTAGTGCCACTGCAGATAAGGCTATTGAATGACCTTCACAGCTTCCCAAGTGATCTTTTTAGGGTCCCTGGTCAGATTGGCTGAAGGCTAAATTAAATTAAGAGCAGGGCTACAATTAGATTCCCTGCTCTGGTGCTGTGGGGGAAAGAGCTCTGAAGTTCTTACAGCTCTGTGTTGTCTTAATGAGAGCCCCAGCCAGTTGCATGGTGACTCAGTACCTCGCCTGGGTGGCAAGGGGAGGGGCTACCTCGGGCTTTTGTCAATTTCCCAAACAGGAACTCCAGTTCAGAGGGGCTGAGAGGAACCCTCAGCTTGGCCTATGAATTTATTCTCCCTGTGCATAGCACCCTGGAAGCCACTATTCCAGCTATTAGCTTTGCTCTGGAGGCAATCAGCTCCCCTTACATCTTGGTTCAAGTGTTGCTGGGCTGCATTGCATCCAGGAGTTGTTACCAGGCCTTCTGGTCAAATAAGTCTGGGAGTCACTCTCCACAGCTGGTGGGCCTGTGACTCAGTACCTTGCCTGGGCATGGGCACTGGGCAAACCAGGCTGTGCTGGCAAAACTCCCTATTTAAGGATCTCAGTCAGGCAGTTCTACACCCTACCAAGTTCCCTGGTCAGAGTGCATCCTCACTTATTTCTGCAGATGAGCAAAACTACTGTTTGGGATTACTCCTTGGGCACTACAGGTATGAACTTGGTTTACCAAATCTGTGTGCTGGTCATTGCAGGTCCTTCCCCTCTTGTCTGTCACAGTGAGATTCTGACTGGTTAAGCCCCACAGATTCCCCTGTGGTCTCCATGGTGTGAGATCAGAGTAGGGGCTCCCACAAAATGACCCACGATAGTGGGGGTCTGGTTGTCAGTCCTGGGTTTTCTTTTTTCACTGGAGGCACAGTGTTCAGGGGAGATCTCTCTACCTGGTGCTGTATGGGCTTGGGTGAAGTGCAATGCAGTCAATATGCAGCCATTCCTCTTACCCTTGAATATAGTTTGTCTTGGTCTCTGAGGTGCAGGGGAGTGTTTCAGCCTTACCTCTGAATTCAAGGATTCTCTCAGTGTTGTCTTGTTTTCAAATAGTTGTTTGTTCCTCTTCTGAGGGGAAGCAAAGTCAGGAACAACCTGTGTCTCCATCATGGTCATTTAGTTTCTTTTCACTTGAATATAACACATGGTTATTTTTTTTTTTCTTTCTGCATTCAGAATGTTTGTAGAAAAAGTCCTCCACTCTCTGCTAAAAATGCTTTACTTTAAGCTCAATTTGTTTTTCTTTTTTTTAAATCATTTTTTTATTTTGTTATGTTAATCACTGTACATTACATCATTAGTTTTTGATGTAGTGTTCCATGATTCATTGTTTGCGTATAACACCCAGTGCTCCATTCAGTACGTGCCTTCTTTAATACCCATCACCAGGCTAACCCATCCCCCCCTCCCTTCTAGAACCCTCACTTTGTTTCTCAGAGTCCATAGTCTCTCATGGTTCGTCTCCCCCTCTGATTTCCCCCTCTTCATTTTTCCCTTCCTGCTATCTTCTTCTTCTTTTTCTTAAACATATAATGTAGCATTTGTTTCAGAGGTATAGATCTGTGATTCAACAGACTTCCACAATTCACAGCACTCACCATAGCACATACCCTCCCCAATGTCTATCACCCAGCCACCCCATCCTTCCCACCCCCCATCACTAATTTGAAATTGGTTGTGATTTCTGTAAACTTATTTTTTTTTTTTCTTCATTAAGGACCTTGTAAAAGTGTGTCAGGTTGCAGGAGTCTAGGAGTTAGGATAAGTGCCTGGCAGAGACAAACCAGTATTGAACTTAAGTAATGTAGATGGCTTTCCCCCACCCTGTATAATAAGAACTGTGCTCAGAAATCGCTCGCTATACCATGGATTTTAACCTTTTGGATTCCATCTGAAGGACTTTATTATTGGAGAAATCAGAATGATCTCAGTACAAGGTTTCTTCATTGCACCGTGCTTCTTAAGTTAGATACCACTTTATTCTGACGGTTTTGTACTACTTTTTGCAAGGACTACTTTCTCCACCTTCCAGGTGTTTGTCATCAGCTGCACCCCCTTTATTTTATTTTAGTGTATATTATGGCAATATTGCACCACAGTGGATCTGCTTTTTCACACTTTAGGTTGAAAGATAGTTCTGAGAATTTTCCCTAGTTGACACTTAACTGTCTGTTAAGTATTTTGCTAGGCTAAATTATGCAAAGCTCAGATTATGTTCAGCCCTAAATATGGTTTATTACCGGTTTGTATTCCCAACTGGTGCTCATTGCTCATGCCATAATTGCTTTCCCTGCTAGAGTTATAGATTTAAATCATGGTCATAATACCTACTTATTTACGGAAATGAAGATAAAGTAGGAGAGTCTGATTATCTAAAAAAAAAAAAAAGATCCAATAATTATGCTATAGAAAGCTGGGATTATTCACAGAGGAAATTTTGCCCAAATAAGAACTCAAAAGTTCTTTATCTTTAGGATTTTACTTTTTTTTATTAAAAAGCAGCAACAACAAAGCTCAGAGCACTAACTCTTCCTAGCTCTTTGCTGTTTTAATAATTTACTTTATGTAGCCCTAATCTCTGGAGAGAACTCAGGATTATGCATTACCATTGAATTAGTTTGTTCATAACTTGCAATAAAACAAACATCTCTGTTAAAATTAAATACAAAATGGAGGCTGGATTTGAGAAAATCCTGAGCAGACAAAACCATTTAAGCCATGTTAGCAGAATTAAACGTAGCTTATTTTATGAACATAAGTGCCTCTGACAATTATAAAAGAAATTTATCTCCTATATTTTTAGAAAATGACTTACCACCTTAAACCTATCCCTTCCCATCTGGAAATTCTCATTGTAATAACCAATCACTGTAAAGTTACCAGCTTCCTCACTTTGATTTTATGTCCTCCTGTAATTTCATGCCCCTGAGCTTCATATCCTTATTTTTAAAAGCTCCCAGTTTGTGACGTATGTCATATGCACAAAAATCTCTTACTACTATTTGTTAATGTGGTGGTTTTGCTTGTGATATTTCTAGATTTCTGGCAACTTAAACTGAGGCTTATTCATGAGTAAAAAGGAGAGAAATGTTCTGTCAAAATTCATCCTGCTGAGATTTATCTTGATTCCTTCCTTTCATACTAGACTACAATCCACACATTGTATTAAAGTTAACAATAATTTTATTATAGCTTAAATCAAATTCAGGGTAAAAGTTATACATAGTTTTGATATCAGAAAATAGGCAAATGAGACAGTGTCATTTTTATTAGAAACAGGAAGCATTTAGGAGTGAAGAGGTCAAAAAAACCTGTCAAAAATCACAAAGCCAATTAGAGCATCTTACATTATTCAGTTAGCTTAGTCCAATTTGAAAACGTGATTCTACTTAAACATGTTCTCTTTGATGCACTTTGCATTCCTTATAAACTGGAGTCACTCTCTTACTAGGTCTCCAAAGTTTCATAGCAAATTCAGGTTAATACCTTCATTCCAGAAATAAATAGCTTTTCTTCTATAAACAAATAATATTGATCTCGACCATGTGCTAAGTACTCTTCCCAGTGCTGAGGATTTAAAGGTGAGAAAAACAGCCCTGATCTGATCTGACCAAGAGCTCTAGTCTAGTGTGAAAAATCAAATAATCTCATGAATTAGTAATTATTAATTGTGATACAGATTTTGAAAAAATCATAAAGGTGCTTTTAGGCTAGGGAGTGAAGATATGATGAATGAGCTGATATGGGAAAGGTTTAAGAATGAAGAGGTTGGGGGAGGAGGAGGAAAATTAGGCAGATGGAACATAATACTCACTTTCCTAAAGTAGGAGAGAGCATGGGTTATTCCAGGAGTGGAAAGAAGGCAGAGCTGTTATAAGTGGAAGGGAGATGAAAAAGCAGAACATAATGAGGCTGAAGAGGCAGGGAACAGCATGTTCAGGTTTTCATCTTTAGACTAAGAGTATTATGGCAAGAGTAATGGGAAGGTTTTGAAGAGCTACAAACAGGAAAATGTCAAGTTAGAATTTCATTTGTTTCAAAAAGATGATTGCAGGCACAGTAAGGAAGATGAACTGGAGAGGAGCAAATGGGAAGCAGAGAAACTAGTCACATATCTACTGCAAAAGTCAAGAGAGATGATGGGATCGTGGGCCAGGATGGGGAGGGCAGAGCCGACAAAACAATGGCAGAAGTCAATGGTATTCGGGTATTGAAATTGAATAGATTTTAGGACAGTTGAATACTTCTCACGGGTTATATATTTACAATGAAACAGACACTGTTAGAAGTATAAATGAATATATCCACTTGGGAAGGTAATTTCTTCAAAAAACAAACAAACAAGCAAAAAAAATGCTGAAGTACCCAAGGCTTCTGTGGACAGTAAGCATTTTCTTACTAATGCATTCATTCCTTAGTAGTAAAGGCAATTACCTACATATTCAAATACAGAGGAAGGATTAATTTAATTATGATACAATTAACTCCATTATGCCTTTGTAATTTTTAAATAATTTCTTACAGTGAACATGTCTTAATCAGAAAAATTAATTTTTAAGGGCCCAGTATCTCATCAGCTATCCATAATATTACATCTTATTTAAAACATCACACTTAGGTTTTAATACTTTACCTTTAGTGTGTAGTTTTCAAGGATTGGGTGGACGCTAAAGGAAAGTTAAGACTTAAGGAAGATACCTTGCTGAGAATATTTTATTAACCATAAAACAGTAAGCACTGATAAATGAGTATCTCCCTTTAATGGCCCAATTGCAAAGTCTGAGATATGCAGTAAGTCTGTGTAAAATATTCATGAAAGTGTATGAGTACCTAATATAGATTTTATGGAAAAGCCAAATAAATGACAATTTGGGTCTGATGACTGACCTGTAATTCTGTAAGGATCCCCCTCTTAACCCTTACCCACCCTGAGGTAGGTATCAGATACAAACTATTCATTCAAGGAAATATAAATTTGAAGTACACTATCTGGTTGAGGGTCAGCAAGGGTAAGTGAAGTAACAGGAAGAAGGCAAGGGGCATAATATTGCACAGAACATAATGCATCCCATGCATATGACATTGTCTCTACTGGGCGTTTTTATACAGCTCTATGGAGAAGGTAACATATAAAAAGAGAGTTAAGTACACAGAATTTCTACTGCATATGTAAGACCAGAGCATGCAAAGGAGCACTACTTTAAACAATAAACACTGTCAAATTCTCTTACTTGAGGACTAGTTATTTATCATGAAGACACATGTGATTGGACTACAACTGCTGGGCTGTGTAAAAGTGTGAAACTTCTGTCTTCCCACTCTCTTAGTGATTGCCTATGATGCACATCATATGCTGGTGTAACGCTTATTCTATTTGCAAGTAACTGTAACCACGAGGAAATCATTTTAAAGATGAGACCAACCTGTGGAGGAGAAAAGAGCTTAGAGAATTACAGAATAATGGAGCTGACAACTTGTTGAATATTTTGATTTCTTTTAAACTTAATTATATGAGCCACGACATTCCCTTAAGGGTTGAAGCCAGACTGAACTCTTAAGAGTTCAAGCTAGATTGAAGGAGGCATGTTGCTCATAACAAAGTATTTTGAGCAGTCCCCACATATATTTATCGACTGGGATGAGAATCTGAAATGCCTATGCACATATTACAGGGTCAGGATTTTATAGAACACATTTTAGGAAATAGTTTTAATCACAAAGTTTTTACTTTGAAGTTATTATTTAACCACTTCACATTTTACACATTACTTATATTTTTCTACTATTGTAATCAACTCTACTTAACAGCCTTTTGTTGTTGTTTTGCACTTCCATATGCACATCAGTGACTTTGTTCTCAGGATAAATTTCTAATAGTGAATTTACTTTATTAAAGTAAAATTGATATGACACTGTACAACATAATTTGATATTTGATATAAAGTTCTCAGCACAAGAAAAAAAAATCTGGAGGTATAGAATGTGACAGATGTTAACCAGATTATTATGTTGATCACTTCACAGTTTACAAAGTAATGACCACAATAAATCTACTTACTGTCACCTTCCATTGTTAATGAATTTGTATATTTTGTGGTAAGAACTTTCAACATCTACTCTGTGAGCAACTTCCACTTAGGCAATACAGTATTTTTAATGGTAGTCATCATGTTGTATATCACAATCCCATGACTTAATTATTTTATAACTGAAAGTTTCTACTTTTTGACTCCTTCATCCATTTCACTCACCCCTATCTCTGGCAACCAGCAATCTCTTCCTTGTATTTGTTTTAAACATTACACATAGAAGTGAGGTCATACGGTATTTGTCGTTCCCTGCCTTTGTTCACTTAGCATATTGTCCTCATGATACATCCATATTGTCACCCATGGAAAGATTTTATTCTTTTTTAGGGCTGAATAAAATTCCATTTTATATATGTATATTTCATGCTTTCTTTATCCATCAGTCCATCAGTAGGCACTGAGTGTGTTTCTGTGCCTTTGGCCACTGGAAATAATGCTGCATTTAACATGGGAGGGCATTTATCATTTCAAGCTAATATTTTTGTTGTTTTTAGATGAATACCTGGAAGTGGAGTTGATGGATCATAGGGCAGTTTTTCACTTATTAAGCAATGGCTATCCTGTGTGGCCACGCAAGTTACACTCCCACCGATGGTGCACAAGTTTCCTTTTTCTCTACATCCTTTCTTGTCTTTTGGATAATGTTGATTCTAATAGGTGTGAGGTGATACCTCATTGTGATTTTAATTTACATTTTCCTGATGATTAGTGACACTGAACATCTTTTTGTTGTTGTAAGTTGTATGAGTTCCTTATATACTTTGGCATAACTGCTTATCAGATAATTCACAAGTATTTTCTTTCATTCCGTGGATGGCTTTTTCATTTTGTTTGCTTCCTTTGCCGTACTTCTAGAAGCTTTTTAGATTGATGTAGTCCCATTTCTTTTTTGCTTTTGTTGCCTTTGCTTCTGGTATCAAATTAAAAAAAAAATCATCACTAATGTTAGGGAGGCTATTGCCTTATGTTTTCTTCTATAAGTTTTATGCTTCCAGGTCTTACATTCATTATCTATCCATTTTTAGTTAATTTTGTGTATGGTATAAGATGGTGTTCCAGTTTCATTCTTTTGCATGTAGCTGTCCAATTTTCCCAGCACCATTTATTGAGGGGACTGTCCTTTCCTCATTGTATATACTTGGCATTTTTGCCAGAAATTAATTGAACATATAAGCATCAGTTTATTTGTGGGCTTTCTATTCTGTTCTATTGACTCAGGTGTCTGTGTTAAGGCTAATGTCCTACTGTTTTGATGACTATACCTTTGTAATATCGTTTGAAATCAGGGAGCATGATGCCTCCAGCTTTGTTTTTCTTTCTCAGAATTGCTTTGGCTATTTGAGATTTTCTGTAGTTCCATACAAATTTTAGGATTGTTACAATTTTTATAGGGATTACATTGAATCTGTAGATGGCTTTAGATAGTATGAATATTTTAACAACATTAATTCTTTCAATCCATAAGCATAGAACATCTTTCCATTTATTAATGTCTTTAATTTTTTTAATCAATGTG
The DNA here is from genome assembly GCF_003265705.2 of Callorhinus ursinus. Lineage (NCBI taxonomy): Eukaryota > Metazoa > Chordata > Mammalia > Carnivora > Otariidae > Callorhinus > Callorhinus ursinus. The sequence goes on along the minus strand of NW_027397085.1, from coordinate 13,279,937 downwards.
TCTTACAGTTTTTAGTTTTAGTATTCTTAGGTATTTTTTTGAAATCCTAGGTATTTTATTCTTTCTGGTGCAATTATAAATAGGATTGTTTTTCTTAATTTTCCTTTCTGATAGTTTTTAAAAAATATGTAGAAACACAAGAGTTCTGTATTTTGACTTTTTATCCTATAACCTCACTAAATTTATTTATTCAATCTAAGAGTTTCTTGGTGGAGTCTTTAGGGTTTATATAATGGATCATGTCATTTGCTAAGAGTGAAAGTTTACTTCTTCCTTTCCAATTTCAATGACTTTTTAAATCTTTTTCTTACCTAATTGCAGTGGCTGGGACTTCCAATGCTTTGTTGAATAAAGGTAGTGAGACTGGGCATCCCGGTCTTGTTACTGATCTTAGAGGAAAAGTTCACTGCTGAGTATATTAGCTTTCGACTTCTGATCATGGTCTTATATGTTGAGGTGCATTCACTCTATGCCCACTTTGTTGAGAATTTTTATCAAAAACAAATGTTTATTTTTGTCAAATGCTTTTTCCATGTCTACTGAGATAATCATATGGTTTTTATACTTCCTTTTCTTAATAGGATGTACCATATTGATTGATTTGAAGATGCTGAATCATCCTTACATCCCTGGAACACATCACACCTGATCACCAGGTGTGTTCTTTATAGTGCATTGTTGAATTCATGTTGTAAATATTTTGTGGAGAATTTTTGCATCTGTGATTATCAGAGATCTTTGCCTGTAACTTTCTTTTCTCATAGTATCCTTGTCTAGTTTTGGAATCATACTAAAGCTGGTGTTATAAAATGGATGAAGTGTTCTCTCCTCTCCTATCCTTGAAAGAGTTTTAGAAGGATTGGAATGAACTGTTTTTGAAAAGTTTGGTAGAATTCACCAGTGAGGCCATCTGGTCTAGGACTTCTGTTTGTTGGGAGGTTATTGATTACTGATTCAATCTCCATCCTAGTAATTTGTTCAGATTTTCTATTCTTTCCTGCTTTTTGGAATGTAGCAAGTTCTTAGGAATTGCTTTATTTCTTGTAGGTTGTTCAATTTGTTGCCATAGAATTCTTTGTAGTAGCCTTTTAGGATGCTCATACTTCTATGGTATCAGTTGTGATACCTCTTTCATTTCTAATTTTATTTGAGTCTTCTTTTTTTCTTGACGACTCTACCTAAACATTGATGGATTTTATCTGTTAAAGAACCAGCTGTTGGTTTTGTAGCTCTTTTCTGTTTTTTAATTTCATTTATTTCTGCTACAGTTTCTGTTGCTGCCTTCCTTCTGATGTTGAGATTTGTTCTCTTTCCCCTTACTTGAGGTATAAAATTAGGAAGTTATAAAAATTTTTTTCAGGTAGGAATTTGTTGATATGAGCTTCCCTCTTAGAACTGCTTTTGATGAATTCTATGAATTTTGGTATGCTGGATTTTCATTTGTCTCAAGGTGTTTTTTTTACTCAATTTCTTTGTTGACCCATTGGTTCTTCAGTACCATGTTTACCATGTTGTTTAATTTCCACTTGTTTATTTTCTAATTTTCTTCTTATAATTGATTTTTAGTTTCATACCATCATTGTCAAAAAAGATGCTTGGTATGATTTCGACCTGCTTAACTTTAGTAAGACTTGGTTTGTGGACCAGCGTATGACTGACTGTACTGGAGAATGGGTACTTGAAAGAATGTGTTCTGGTCTTTTCAAGTGGAATATTCTGCACATATCTTTTAAAGCCATTGTCTCCTATTGATTTTCTGTCTGGATGATCCATTTATCGATGTAAGTAGTATATTAAAACCCCCAACAATTATTACATGCTATTTCTTCTTTAAGTCTATTCATATTTACTTTATATACTTAGGTGCTCCCATGTGGAGTACATAAATATTTATAAATTCTCCTTTGACCCCTTTAATGTGATATAATGCCCTTCTTTGTCTACTCCTACAGTCTTTGTTTTGGGTAAGGATAGCTACCCCAATTTTCTTTCCATTTCAGTTTGTGTGGAATATCTTCTTCCATCCCTTGACTTTTAGTCTTGTGTTTCCTTCAGTCTGCAGTCATTTTCTTGTAGGCAGTATATGGAGTATTATTATTATTATGCATTCAACCTTCCTTTTTAAAGTAATGATTTATAGGGATGTATTTCTGGTGCTTTCACTGTTTTCTGGCTGCTTTGTAGATCCTCTGTTTCTTTGCCTCTTCCTTTGTGGTTTTATGACTTTGTTGAGTGCTATGTTCCAATTCCTTTCTCTTTTGCCTATCTGCTCTAGGTTTTTGCTTTGTGGTCATCCTAAGGCATAGATATAATAATTTGTAACAGTCTATTTGAAGTTATAGCTTAGAATGTGTTCACTTCGGGCTTTATATTTTTACTCTTGTCGCCCCTCACCCATTTTGTCTTCTATATCCAAATTTACAACTTTTTATTTTTACTAACTGATGTAGCAATGTTGGGGCTCAGAGTAAATGGTCAAGAACAAATTATTTAGACGTCTTTGGTGCGAAAAAGGTGGTTTCATTAAAGCACAGGGACAGGACTGTGGGCAGAAAGAGCTGTACTGGGGTTGTGAGGAGTGGGCAGTTATGTACTTTCAAGGTAGGAGGGGGTTATAGATAGCACAAACCTCCAAGATATTTTGGAAACGAGGTTTCTAGTACCCTGAGGGGGATAGCTATTTTTAGGGAAAGGTTACTTATTACTCTTTAGTAAACCATCAGTCGTGAGACCCTACAGATAAATAGATAAATAAATAGATATATATCTCCCTCTACATATGTATATGGGGAGGCACATGTTTGGAGGATGATTGCTAACATATATCTTGGGGGATAGAGATAAAAGAAGTTTCCAAAGGAATTTCCATATGTTTAAAGTAGGCTCACAGGATCCTGGGGGTCTGGATAATGTTAAGATTGCCTTTTGCCCTTAGCAAAGTGTCAACTTTGAGGCAGCTAAGCTCCCAGAGGAAGGTCACTCTGCCTGTTTTAAGGACTTGTCAATGGGCTGTAGGCAGTAAGGAAATTTAATTTTTTCTTTTTCCTTTGTTTCCCACATCACTTTCTCTTTTTAATCTTTATACACTTTATAAGTGATTAAATCCACTACTCTTACTGATTATTTACCTTTACCAGTGAGGTTCATACTTCAATAATTTTTTTTAGTTACTAATTAACACCCTTTCTCTGCACTTTAAAGAAGTCCTTTTAATATTTACTGTAAGACTGGTGTAGTGGTAATGAACTCCCTTAGGTTTTGTTTGTCTAAAAAACTGTGTTTTCTCCTTAATTTCTGAATAACTTTCCTGGGTAGAATATTCTTGGGAATTATTTCCTCTGGGCACTTTAAATATATCATGCCACACTCCTCTGGCCTACAAAGTTTCTTCTGAAAAATCTGCTTGTACCTTATGGTGATTCCCTTGTATGTAGCAAGTTGTTTTTCTCTTCCTTTTAAGATGGTCTCCTTGCCTTAAACTTTTGATATTTTAATTATAATGGGTCTTTGTATAAGTTTTTTTTTTTTTTTGTCTTATTTGGTACTATCTGGGCTTCCTGGATATAGATATTTGATTTCTTCCTCAGTTTAGGGAAGTTTTCAGCCAATTTTTTTTTTTTTAAGTAAGTTTCCTGCCCATTTCTCTGTCTTCTTCTGAAACTCCTGCAGTGTGAATGCTAGTCTGGGCAATTCTCTGTGCCTTCTGCATCTACTGTACTACTGAACCCCTGTAATGTGTTTTTCAGTTCAGTTATTGTATTTCTGAGCTCTGTGACATCGTGTTGGCTCTGTTTTTTATCTCTTTGTTCAACTTTTCACTGTGTTCATTGATTCTTCTCCCAACTTTGATGAGCATCTTTATTTTCTTCTAATATTTCATTTGGAACATATCTCTCTATTCACATTGCTTGACTCATTGTTGGTTTTATGTGCATTAGATGAAACTGCCTTCTTTCCCAGTCTTGAACCCTGGGCCTTGAATAGGAGATTAACCTGATTATTCAACCCTGCCTCAGCTCTTGGTTGTCTTTCAAACCTTTATGCATATCCAAATGGTCAATTTTATTTTTAATAGTTCCCAGGATTTGAGTGTGCCAAAACTAGTCAGTGTTCTAAAGGCAGGGTGGGTGAGGATCTTAGCTTCTACATTCAGCTTGATTGGAATTCAGGCCCTCAGGAAGCAGCTTTTAAGGAATGTAAATATATCCAATCCTATAAGACCACAGTGAAACACCACTGGCCACCAGAAATAAGCAGTTTAGAAATACCCACAGGGTAGTGGTTACAAAAATGGAGCTCCAAACTGTAATGAAGTAGAGAGAGTGCAAATGTGATATCCATGGGTTCTGTTCCCTGAGAGCACCTCCATTGCTCCTAAAGCCAAAGTTCCTGGACAAGCCATTAGGCCTCTTTCACAGAAAGGTTGGCGATGTGTTTCAGTCTGTCTGTGCAGTGCCCTGGAGGTGATAGCCTACAAAAATCGTCTCTCTGGTGTTTACACTCTAGTGGGACTTAGTAACACATATGCCCATAGCCATCAGATCCAGGTGAACAGGGGGTGTTCCTTGGGTGGCAGCTGCAAAAACCAGGGCACCAGACACATTAAAGAACTTTCCTCCAAGAGATACTGGTGCCAAGGTAAGTGGCAGTGGGAGAATGTGAGGATTGTATACACTTTGCAAGGTCTCTGTGAAGTTTATAGTCAGCCCTTAGATGTGTGTTTAATTAGAAGCCTGTCCCTCAGATCACAGCTCTGTTAAGGTCATAGGCCTCTTCACAGAAGACTGAGTTCCTGCATCTTTTACTGCTTTCTGTACACTGAGGGTAGTAGCTCTTTCAAAACTCTTTCACCATGGGCTTTAGCAAGTCAGAAGAGCAGGAAGATGATGCTGACTAGCCTTCATCCCTGTACAGTATGGCAGACTAATGCCTTAAAATTCTTAAATGAGTCTTTTGCATATACAATATAGGTGATTTTCAAAGGACTGCTTCTGTGCTGAGCGCTGGAATATGTGAATCTGCATATAAGCACTTTAAGGGCCATGACTTAGTTCACCAGAAACCCACAGGTGTCCTGGATGTGTGTCCTGTTCATTTTCAAAGCCAGACATTTTGGGAGACTCTCTCTTATGTGCCAGTCTTAAAAGCTGGGATGCCTGTGTGGGTTCCCATGCTGGCCTTGGGGTTTATAGCAAACCTGTGTCTCAGCCTTTTCTACCTGCTTCTATGTATCCGCCCCCCCAAAGCCAGAGGACATTGCTCCGTAGATAGCTGTAGACTTGGGGTGTCCATGGAGGAGGTGAGTTTAAAATTTTCCTATGTCACCATCTTGAACTAGAACCTAGAGTAGATTTATTAGATTGAAGGATATACAGACTTTCATAGCTTGTTCAGTATAAACTTTTAAATACCAGAAAAACATCGGACTCTAGTACTAATTCTCATGACTCAATAGCCTAAGACCATTAGAAATTAACGTTGAGCATATTACCATGGTAATACACATTTTGCTATAATAAAAGCATGAAAGAGTGAACAATGGAAAAATAAAGTAGCAAATAATCCCCTTAGCTATTCTGCATTTAGGAAGCCTGCGTTTATACTTTTACTGGTGATCTTTTCAGTGTATAGTACCTGCTAATTGGGTAGCATAATCTGTTTTAGCCACGTCTCAGAATTTCTATTTTTTACACAATCTTCTGAGAAGGGGCTATAATGAACTGGATCAGTATAGTGATGCTTTTTTCCTTTTCTATTTCTTGATGAAATATTAATAATTCTACCCATATCTTCTCAAAATGATGTTTCAGGAATTTTAAGTTTTGCTTTATCTTACCAGCAATTAAAAACAAATGTGTTGTTCATAGTGAGACAATGAAACATAAGTCCTTGAGTATAAACACAATTCTGTTCTTTACATGTGGTTTTGGGAATGGATTTCGAACAGAGCTGTAAGTTAGTAAGAAACTTTGCTGCACTTAACCTACTACAATGTATACCCAAAGTGGGCAGAAAATACAATGAAACATGTCGTCCTGCCCAAATGGATAATTTTGATAAAGTGACGGTCCAACAAGTGAAGTGAACAGATATAGTCACAAGCCCAGTGGTTGTCGGCAGTTTATAGAAACAAATTTATTATGGTCATGAGATTATTAGCTTTTAGTTCTTTGGTCAACCTCTATGCATCCTGTTTACATAGCAATATATGATCAGGGTGTGGAACCGTCATTTTTGAGGGCTTTTGTTTGTTTTCATTTTTCCACTTGGTTCAGGAACACAGACAAAGGAAATATAAATTCTATCAAGGATATGCTAGGAAATACAAGGGAGATAAAAGCTGTGCTCAGTATTGAAGACTATGTTGGATTTTAAAGGGCGCAGGTATAGATGCATAATCCCTCCATGAGGAATAGATAGAACCAACACGAAGAGGTGGAAATGCTAGTTAAGGTACGAAGTAGTGAAAAAAACCAATTATCTTTGTTGGAGATTCATGGTAGTATTTCAGGTTATTTTAATTTTTAATTTTTTTTTTTGGTTTTCAAAGCTTATGAAATGATCAGAAAATAAAAGAAACGAAACCATTTATAATTTGTGAGTTGTATTTTAAATCTCATTCTGGAGGGCTGGGATAGTGTTTCCAACAGCGTTATCCGAAAACTTGCAGAAATGCAAATTTTTGAATTCCACTGAACCAGACTCTCTAGGGGCAGAACAGAGCAATTGGTGATTTTACAAGGTCTCCAGGTGATCCTGATGCAACTCAAGTTTGAGAACTATTGTTAAAAGGTATTGTTTTTTTAAGGAGAAGGCAAATGAAACTCACAAACAGTAAATAACTTCCCAACCTCACTCAGATGGCAAGGGATATCAATTAGCCTTCTTGAGATCCTAAGCATGTACATTTTCGATCAAGCCCCATTACCTTCAATACGAATGTATTATTTTTTTTTTAAAGAAGCAAGTGGACATAACCATTACTGGACTAATTTACTTTGACATTCTATCCCTAAATGTACAATTTCTGCAGTGGTTGTTAAATGAGGAATTAAAGGTTCCTTATAACATGCACAAGGTTCAAAAACTGGCTGACCTGCAGAACAGCTAGTATATTTCTGAGAAGTATAATTAAACAAATGGAAAACTAGTATTTTGTCAATTTGGGCTACTATAACAGCACCCTAGACTTGGTGAGTTTTACAAAAAAAACAGAAATTTTTTCTTACAGTTGTGGCGGCTAGAAGTCCAAGATCAGGGTGCCAGCATAGTTGGGTTCTGGTGAGGACCCTCTTATAGGTTGTATATTGCCCTGTTGACCTGGATTATCCTGCTAGCTCTCCCCCCATCTTCTCAGAGAGGCACTACTTCTCAAAGATCCCATCTCTAAATACCATCACATTGGGGATTAGATTTTGAATATGAATTTGAAGGGAACACAAGTCTCCAACCTAGACTAAGCACTTAGTACATATTTTATATTCCTTACAGGCTGCCTATGTGGACCATGAGATTAAGAGTTGGCCTAATATTCCCAGTAAATTGTTTAATAGGAGCTGGATAACATAATCTAGAAATGTGGGGGGGGGGGAAGTGAATGGGGCAAATTTTGACCCAACAGGAGAATATACATAGGAAGGAGCTAGCAGTTAATACCTTGCCTTCTTCCTCCACCCTCCACATGCTAGAGATAGCGGTCCTTTGTCACTAGGCATGGCATTTAAATTTCTTAACACATAGTAAAAAAAAAAAAAACTGTAAAAAAGTATCATGGGTAAAGATCTATTTAAGAGTTTCATATTTGTTCATAGTCCATCTCTGTTATGTAGAAGCAAAATTTGTGGAAACTGCATTCTAAAATATGTACACATGCAAGTAAAATCTTGAGTTTGGACCTTTGAAGGCATAATTCAATCAAATTTAAAAAGTAACCACTGTCCTAGTTCTAATCAGACTTCATAAGCTCAAATCTACTAGATAACTGAGAAATTTAATTAAGCTTTGAAGCTTACCCAATATGTTCACCATCCTTAGCCTTATTAATATAATTCAGTATTCATGGATGCAGAATAAAATATCTCATTTTTAAAGCTTCTCTAATGAAGAGAGTATATAGTTCTTGATAGCAAGTCTATACTAGGAATGAGTTTTTAGGCTAATTGTCTACAGGAGTGACAGGAAGCTACTAAGAGCCACGATGTGCATTTTCCCATCCCCTCTGCTTTGTGGGGAAAGCTATTTAGAATTTGTGAAAAATATTATTTTTTTCCTTTGTCCTGTATTTCTGATCAGAAACCTTGTGTAACTCTAGTACAAGACCTCATTATAGTCCCCACTGGGGGATGCTTTTCCCTCTAGTCATTGTGAAAAGGTCAAGATCTGACTTCTGACCTGTGAGGGGACAGATTGATATAGCATGGAAGGACATGGCTGTCTCTAGAGTACTTCTCTCAAAGACTCTTCTTTCAAGACCACTGAGAATATAAACAGTATCCTAATGTATGCTGCTTTATGTTTATACACCAGGTAAAAGGTTTATCAATAGATATTGACCTTGCTTTCAACTGCTATAACAAGTGACTAATATTAAACTAAAATCATTTTTTTAGATAGTCTCAAAACTATTTTGGCTTATCCTACAACTCTGTGCAGAATGACTCAGAACTATTTACTAAAAAATAATCCTGGCTCAGCTTTCATGCCTCTCTCTTGACAAATCTCAAGGAAAAAGATCAATGACCAGTCTCAAAAGAATATATTGTAAAATGAATATAGCACTATCATTCACTTAATTGCATTTACAGTTTTAAATACTGACATACAAGCAACATTACAGAATACATATCACTGTAACTTTTTCACTGAACCATAGCCCTCAACGATCTGTCTACCTTGTCCTCAGAGCCAGCCATGAGGATTACTATTACTGTCATCTATAAACATTTTTTGTGGAATTAAGATTTATTCTGACATATAAAAAACATTGAAAATGGCAAATACATAGCAATCACAATTTTATCATTTGGGAAGGTAGAGTGGTAATGTAGTGGCTTATATTTGCAAAAAATGAAAGTATAATAATCATATTTCCTGTATTCTTTATATGTAACTCTCGATTTTTTTTGCATGGGCCAGTCATTATCCAAAAGCTGGATAATGACTAACTTCAAAGTAATGTATTACATGTAAAAATCCAAGAATAAAATAAAATAAATTAGGGATAGTAATCAAATGGAGTTAAAAGTCCCCAGTACTCTTGTAAAGTAATCTTCTAATTTCCTCACAGTTTGAGAAAGTACTTGAAAGGATCTTTTAAACCAAGACCCCAAGAAACCCAGAAGAGGGGGTATTTGACATATTCTTTTGTGGTCCCTTTCCAAAGAGAATTTCAACGTTCTCAGCATAGCAATCAGCTTGGAAATTTATCAACCTTGTTTTTAGATGAAATGGTAAATCTATAATTATGAGGTGAGGACCACTATTTTATGGTTTGCCCCATTGCATACTCTGGCATGATCCCTTTAAATTATGAACTGGGACCATGCATAAAGTAACATGACAAATGATTACACATTGTCTCTACTAGTCACAGTTCAGGTTAGGGTCTATGAGCCTGGTTTATTTTTTTTAAAGAAATAAAATAGTGTACACACAGCTGAAGTTCCTTATGTTCCCCATACACAAGCCATCTTTCTCTACTCTTTCCCTCAAAGTGAAACCATTATTAAGTTAGTATACTGACTTATAGTTAAGTCAGTATAGTTAAAGTTAAGTATAGTTAAAGTTAAGTATAGTTAAAGTCAGTATAGTTAAAATTTCTAGTATATATCCATGAAAAGATACCACTCTACTTACTATGATTTTAATGTATGTAATGGTATTATATTCTTTTGCTTACTTGACATATTTTTTTTAATTACTCCGTTAAACATTTAGATCTAGTGATTCTCACTTATTTTGGTACTATACAGTATTACATTGATATATGCACTATGGTTTAATTCTCCATCCCTTTATTGATAGACATTTGTGTTAATTTTTCTCTATTACACATAATGCTTTTGGGGACCCTGTGCATATTTCTTACACATACATAAGAGAATGCTAAGAAATGGAACTGTTAGGTTGTAGGATATGCTTCTTTTCAACTTAAGAGATAATACCCTCCAAAGCAGCTGGGTATCAATTTCAATTCTCATATCCTCTTAAAATTTCAAATTATAACTCTTGTCAACATAATGGTTTTGAAATGATAACTTGTGTTTTACTAATAGTGTGGTTTCTGTTTTCATCCTTACTTCCCTAATTGTGTTTTCTCCTGTTGCCAGTACATATCCCTTGCCCATTTTCTCCTGGATTATCATATTCTTACTAACTGATCAGAATTATTTTGGGTTTTTCTACTGCCTGTAATACATGTTGGTTGTATTCTCTAGGCTACTGTGGTTCCTTTATTATTATGGTTTCGTTCTACTATTGAAGTTATAAATGTTAGAGTTGGAATACTGATCTTACTCTATGATTTATATCTTTTTGAAAAAAACCTCCCCTGCCTAAATATTAGAATACTACTAGTCTTAAATTACAAAGTTTTCCCCTCATGTTTAGGTCTATATCATCTACATAGTATATATGCTTCCTTCCCTAATATATATAACAGTCCCACAAAGACTAAATTCTCTTGAGTGCTTTATTTTTTCCTATTGATCTATCTTTCCCTGAGCCAATAGCATGCATTTTAATCACCTTAGCTTTATAGGAAGACTTGCTCTTTGATTAAAGGAGGTCACCCCTTTACCTCTATGATGTAAATGTTATAAATCACTTGAGAAATTAAAAGAAATTTTGATTATAATTGCACTGAATCTTGTGGCTAATTTAGACTTAATTTTCATCTTTAATCATACTTGCCATACCTAAAAGTTGTACAGGTATTTTAGGATTTATTTAGGCATTTTATAGGTCCCATATATCTGTTTTTACCTCAAGTTTACGGAGGTATAACTAATATAGAGTAAAATAAATCATTTGGTTAGTTTTGACAAATGTGTAAAGTCATATTATACCTCCTAAGACAGAACAACTTCATCACCTCCAAAAGTTTCCCTGCAGGCCATTGTACCTAATGTGTTCCCCACCCACTACCCCTTGGCAACCACTAATGTGATATCTGTCCCTAGAGTTTCACGTTTCCCAGAATATCATAAATGGAATCATACTGTGTCTGACTTTTTCCACTTAGCATCATGCTTTTAAGATACATCCCTTTTCTTCTATATAAGAAAAATTCACTCCTTTTAGCACTATTATTTCTTTGAGTGGACGTGCCATGATTATCCATTCACCTGCTGCTGTACATGTGGGTTGTTTCCAGTTTAGGTGATGATGGATAAAGCAGTCATAAATATTGACTTACAGGCTTGGTGTGGACATATTTTTGCATTTTTCTTGGATAAGTACCTAAGTACTGACCGGACTACTCTGTCATACAGTTAAGAGTATTTAAAAAAAAATCATTACTTTTATGATTTATACTCTCACCCCTGCCACTGCAAAATGCAGTGGGGAGGGATTCTTAGGAGCTATGAGCTGATTCATCTACTCTGGGGCACAGACAAAAAGGCTCTGGTTTGAAAGAGCAACTAGAATATAAAGGAACTGACTGTAGAAAGTTGCTAAATAGCAGGGAAATAGCTAGAACTCTCTTTGGGGTTGGAGGGGCTAGCAACTGCTAGAGTTTACTACACCCCCCCCCGTGCCCTCAGATCTTGATAGCACAGAATAAAGCAACATCTGGGAATCCCAGCTAGCCCACTGGATTAGTAAGCTTTGGGCACTTAGCCTATACCAGCTCTAGCCATTTCACTGTGGCATCTCTAGTGAGGCACAGAAGGGGACTTCCCTGAACAGTGCTCACTACAGCTCCAGCTATCTCACCAACATGACACAGGCACAAAACACACAAACACCTCCAGGCCTGTGCCATTTCAGTTCCAGAAAACTCACATGCTTCAGTTGTCCCACCAGCTCCCACACCACTCAGAGCACCCAAAGACTCTGAGACAAAGGCATTATATCATGGTAAGGGGGTCTAGCCAAGAAGAGAATATAACAGTTATAAGTATCTATGTACCCAACAATGGAGCACCTAAATATATAAAAAAAGTATTAGCAGACAAAAGGAGAAGTCGACAGTAATAGAATAGCATCCCACTTCCATCAAGGGATAAATCATCCAGACAGAAAATCATTAAGGAAAAATGGCTTTGAAAGAAACATTAGCCCACATGAACTTCACAAATACATACATGAAAAAACAGCAGGATACACATTCTTTTCAAGTGCACACAGATCATTCCTCAGGAGAAATCACATATTAGGCCACAAAACAAGTTTAAATAAATTTTAGGAGATTGAAATCCTAACAAGCATCATTTCTCACCACAGCAGCATTAAACTAGAAATCAATTACAAGAAAAAACCCTACAAAAACACACAGAGGCTGAATGACATGCTACTAAATAACCGAGTCAATGAAAAAATTGGAGACATGGAGACAAATGGAAACAAAATGGCCCCAAATTTTGGGTATACAGTAAGCAGTTCTAAGAAGTTTATAGCAATACAGGTCTACTTTAAGGAACCACAAAAATCTCAAACAACCAAACCATACATTTAAAGGAACTAGAAGCAATGAATTAATAAACATCACAGTAAAAATAAATATGATACTAAAAAGAATAGAAATAATCAATGAAACCCAAAGATTGTTCCTTCAAAAGGTAAACAACTTTAATAAGCCTTTATCCCAGACTCACCAGGAAAAAAGGAGAGAAGACTCTAATAAAATTATATCTGAAAAGAGAATATCCAACACCATAAAATACAAATGATTATAAGAGACTACTCTGAAAAATTATATGCTAACACATTGGACAACCTAGAAGAAATGGATTAATACTTAAAAATATATTCTTCTGAAAGTGAATCAGGAAGAAATAGATGATCTGAACAGACTAATTACTAGTAACAAAATTGAACCAGTAATAAAAAAAACTGCCCCCCACTAAAAAAAAATCCCAACAAACATTTAAAGAGTTAATATCCATTCTTCTCAACTTAGAAGAAAAAAGAAAATCCTTCCACATTCATATTACCAAAACCAGCACTACCCTGATATCAAACAAAACCAGATAACGACATTACAAAAAAAAAAAGACAAGCCAATATCCCTGATGAACAGACATACAAAAATTCTCAACAAAATATGAGTAAACCACATTCAACAATACATTAAAAGAATCATTCTCGGGCGCCTGGGTAGCTCAGTTGGTTAAGCGACTGCCTTCGGCTCAGGTCATGATCCTGGAGTCCTGGGATCGAGTCCCACATCGGGCTCCCTGCTCGGCAGGGAGTCTGCTTCTCCCTCGGACCCTCCTTCCTCTCGTGCTCTCTCTCTCACTCTCTCTCGAATAAATAAAAACATCTTAAAAAAAAATCATTCTCCAAAATCAAGTGGGATTTATTCCAGGGAAGAACAGTTCTCTGTACTCACACATCCATCAATGTGACACATCACATTAAAAAAATTAAAGGATAAAAAAACATCAAAATTCAACATCCATGATCTCAACAAAATGGGTTTAGAGGGCACATACTTCAACATAACAAAGGCCATATATAACAAAGCCACAGCTAATATCACACTCAGTGGTGAAAATCTGAAAGATTTTCCTGTGAGGTCTAAGGACAAGACAAGGATATCCACTCTTACCAATTGTATTCAACATAGTATTGGACGTCCTAGCTACAGCAATCAGACAAAATAAATAAAAGGTATCAAATTGGTAAGGACGAAGTTAAATTTTATTCTTTGCAGAGAACATGATACCATATCCACCAAAAACCATTAGAACTAATAATGAATTCAGTCAGTTTGTGGGGTATAAAATTAAGGCACAGAAATTTGTTGCATTTTTTTTTAAGTTTTTAATCACCCAGTGCTCATCACAACAAGTGCACTCCTTAATCCTCATCATCATTCACCCATCTCCCCACCCACCTGCCCTCTGGTAACCTCAGTTTGTTCTCTATAGCTAAGAGTCTGTTTCTTGGTTTGTCTCTCTCCCTCCCTCTCTTTTTTTCCCCTTAAGAAATCTGTTGCATTTTTATTAGTGCATTAATAAAGAATAAAGCTATAATAAGATATCACCTCATACCAGCCAAAATGACTAAGACACTAATAAAATGCACCAATAATGACATTGCAGAAAGAGAAACTAAGGAAATAATTCCTTTTACCATTGCACCAAAAATATAAAAATACCTAGAAATAGTTACCCAAGGAGGAAAGATCTGTCTTCTGATAACTATAAAAGAATTATTTATGCAAGAAACTGAATATGATTCAAACATGAAAAGATATTCCATCCATGCATTGAAAGAATATTGTTAAAATGTCCATATTACCCAAAGTCGTCTACAGATCCAGTGCAATCCCTATCAGTAAACCAATACTATTTTTCACAGAAGTAGAATGGATAATCCTAAAATTTGTATGGAACTACCAAAGTTCAGATAAGCTAAAGCAATGTGAAAAAGAAGAACAAAGCTGCAGGTATCACAATCTCAGACTTCAAGATATTCTACAAAGCGGGCACGTGGCTGGCTTAGTCGTTAAGCATCTGCCTTCGGCTCAGGTCATGATCCCAGGGTACTGGGATCAAGTCTCACATCGGGCTCCCTGCTCGGCAGGAGCCCTGCTTCTCCCTCTCCCCCTGCTTGTGTACCCTCTCTCGCTGTCTCTCTCTCTCTGTTTAAAAAAAAAAAAAATTCTACAAAGCTATACTACTTGAAACAATCTGGTGCTGGCATAACGGACACCTAGATCAATGGAACAGGATACAAAGCTCTAGAGTAAACCCACATTTATATGCTCAGTTTATCTACAACAAAAGAGGCAAGATTATACACAGGGGAAAAGATATTTTCTTCAATAGGTGGTGTTGGGAAAACTGGACCACTTCTAAAACCATACACAAAGAGGTAAAGGGTCTGTACTCTAGAAACTACAGAACACTTATGAAAGAAATTAAAAGACACAGATGGAAAAGCATCCCATGCTCATGGATTGGAAGAATAAACACTGTTAAAATGTCTATGCTGCCCAGAGCAATCCACACATTCAATGCAATCACTATCAAAATACCATTGACATTTTTAACAGAGCTGGAACAAACAATCCTAAAATTTGTATGGAACCAGAAAAGACCCCGAATTGCCAGGGGAATGTTGAAAAAGCAAAGCAAAGCTGGGGACATCACAATTCCTGAGTTCAAGCTATATTACAAAGCTGTGATCAAGACAGCATGGTACTGGCACAAAAAAAGACACATAGATCAATGGAACAGAATAGAGAGCCCAGATGTGGACCCTCAAATTTATGGTCAACTAATCTTTAACAAAGCAGGAAAGAATATCCAATGGAAAAAAGACAGTCTCTTTATTTTAAAAGTTTTTATTGTTATGTTAATCACCATGCATTACATCATTAGCTTTTGAGGTAGTGTTCCATGATTTATTGTTTGTGCATAATACACAGTGCTCCACGCAGAATGTGCCCTCTTTAATACCCATCACCAGGCTAACCCATCCCCCCATGCCCCTCCCCTCTAGAACCCTCAGTTTGTTTTTCAGAGTCCATCGTCTCTCATGGTTCGTCTCCCCCTACAACTTACTCCCCTTCATTCTTCCCCTGCTATCTTCTTTTTTTTCTTAACATATATTGCATTATTTGTTTCAGAGGTACAGATCTGTGATTCAACAGTCTTGCACAATTCACAGCGCTCACCATAGCACATACCCTCCCCAATGTCTATCACCCAGCCACCCCCTCCCTCTCACCCCCCACCACTCCAGCAACCCTCAGTTTGTTTCCTGAGATTAAGAATTCCTCATATCAATGAGGTCATATGATACATGTCTTTCTCTGATCGACTTATTTCACTCACCATGACACCCTCCAGTTCCATCCACGTCGTTGCAAATGGCAAGATCTCATTCCATTTGATGGCTGCATAATAGTCCATTGTGTATATATACCACCTCTTCTTTATCCATCCATCTGTCGATGGACATCTTGGCTCTTTCCAGAGTTTGGCTATTGTGGACATTGCTATAAACATTGGGGTGCACGTACCCCTTCGGATCCCTACATTTGTATCTTTGGGGTAAATACCCAGTAGTGCAATTGCTGGATCGTAGGGTAGCTCTATTTTCAACTGTTTGAGGAACCTCCATACTGTTTTCCAGAGTGGTTGCACCAGCTTGCATTCCCACCAACCGTGTAGGAGGGTTCCCCTTTCTCCACATCCCCGCCAACATCTGTCGTTTCCTG
This sequence comes from Callorhinus ursinus, assembly GCF_003265705.2. NCBI lineage: Eukaryota > Metazoa > Chordata > Mammalia > Carnivora > Otariidae > Callorhinus > Callorhinus ursinus. The sequence goes on along the minus strand of NW_027397085.1, from coordinate 13,263,541 downwards.
ACTTTTTCATTTTAGCCATTCTGACTGGTGTGAGGTGGTATCTCATGGAGGTTTTGATTTGGATTTCCCTGATGCCGAGCGATGTTGAGCACTTTTTCATGTGTCTGTTGGCCATTTGGATGTCTTCTTTGGAAAAATGTCTGTTCATGTCTTCTGCCCATTTCTTGTTTGGATTATTTGCTCTATGGGTGTTGAGTTTGATAAGTTCTATATAGATTTTGGATACTAGCCCTTTATCTGATATGTCATTTGCAAATATTTTCTCCCATTCTATTGGTTGTCTTTTGGTTTTGTGGACTGTTTCTTTTGCTGTGCAAAAGCTTTTTATCTTGATGAAATCCCAATAGTTCCTTTTTGCCCTTGCTTCCCTTGCCTTTGGCGATGTTTCTAGGAAGAAGTTGCTGTGGCTGAGGTCGAAGAGGTTGCTGCCTGTGTTCTCCTTTAGGATTTGGATGGACTCCTGTCTTATGTTTAGGTCTTTCAACCATTTGGAGTCTATTTGTGTGTGTGGTGTAAGGAAATGGTCCAGTTTCATTTTTCTGCCTGTGGCTGTCCAATTTTCCCAACACCATTTGTGGAAGAGACTGTCTTTTTTCCATTGGACATTCTTTCCTGCTTTGTCAAAGATGAGTTGACCATAGAGTTGAGGGTCCATTTCTGGGCTCTCTATTCTGTTCCATTGATCGATGTGTCTGTTTTTGTGCCAGTACCATACTGTCTTGATGATGACAGCTTTGTAATAGAGCTGGAAGTCCGGAATTGTGATGCCGCCAGCTTTGCTTTTCTTTTTCAACATTCCTCTGGCTATTTGGGGTCTCTTCTGGTTCCATTCAAATTTTAGGATTATTTGTTCCATTTCTTTGAGAAAAGTGGAAGGTATTTTGATGGGGATTGCATTGAATGTGTAGTTTGCTCTAGGTAGCATTGACATCTTCACAGTGTTTGTTCTTCTAATCCATGAGCATGGAACGTTTTTCCATTTCTTTGTGTCTTCTTCAATTTCTTTCATGAGTATTTTGTAGTTCTCTGAGTACAGATCTATTGCCTCTTTGGTTAAATTTATTCCTAGGTATCTTATGGTTTTGGGTGCAATTGTGAATGGGATCGACTCCTTGATTTGTCTCTCTTCTGTCTTGTTGTTGGTGTATAGGAATGCCACTGATTTCTGTGCATTGATTTTATATCCTGCTACTTGACTGAATTCCTGTATGAGTTCTAGCAGTTTTGGGGTGGAGTCTTTTGGGTTTTCCACATAAAGTATCATATCATCTGCAAACAGTGAGAGTTTGACTTCCTCTTTGCCGGTTTGGATGCCTTTGATTTCTCTTTGTTGTCTGATTGCTGTGGCTAGGACTTCTAGTACTATGTTGAATAGCAGTGGTGAGAGTGGACATCCCTGCCGCATTCCTGACCTTAGGGGGAAAGCTCTCAGCTTTTCCCCATTGCGAATGATATTTGCTGTAGGTTTTTCATAGATGGCTTTTATGATATTGAGGTATGTACCCTCTATCCCTAAACTCTGAAGAGTTTTGAACAAGAAAGAATGCTGTACTTTGTCAAAAGCTTTTTCTGCATCTATTGAGAGGATCATATGATTCTTGTTCTTTCCTTTGTTAATGTATTGTATCACGTGGATTGATTTGCGGATGTTGAACCAACCTTGCGGCCCAGGGATAAATCCCACTTGGTCATGGTGAATCATCCTTTTAATGTGCTGTTGGATCCTATTGGCTAGTATTTTGGTGAGAATTTTTGCATCCATGTTCATCAAGGATATTGGTCTGTAATTCTCCTTTTTGATGGGGTCTTTGGTGTTGGGATCAAGGTAATGGTGGCCTCATAAAATGAGTTTGGAAGTTTTCCTTCCATTTCTATTTTTTGGAACAGTTTCAGGAGAATAGGTATTAATTCTTCTTTAAATGTTTGGTAGAATTCCCCTGGGAAGCCATCTGGCCCTGGGCTTTTGTTTCTTGGGAGATTTTTGATGACTGCTTCAATTTCCTTAGTGGTTATAGGTCTGTTCAGGTTTTCTCTTTCTTCCTGGTTCAATTTTGGTAGTTGATACATTTCTAGGAATGCATCCATTACTTCCAGGTTATCTAATTTGCTGGCCTAGAGTTGCTCATAATATGTTCTTATAATTGTTTGTATTTCTTTGGTGTTGGTTGTGATCTCTCCTCTTTCATTCATGATTTTGTTGATTTGGGTCATTTCTCTTTTCTTTTTGATCAGTCTGGCCAGGGGTTTATCAATTTTGTTAATTCTTTCAAAGAACCAGCTCCTAGTTTCGTTGATGTGTTCTACTGTTCTTTTGGTTTCTATTTCATTGATTTCTGCTCTGATCTTTATGATTTCTCTTCTCCTGCTGGGTTTAGGCTTTATTTGCTGTTCTTTCTCGAGCTCCTTTAGGTGTTGAGTTAGGTTGTGTATTTGGGACCTTTCTTGTTTCTTGAGAAAGGCTTGTATTGCTATATACTTTCCTCTCAGGACTGCCTTTGCTGTATCCCAAAGATTTTGAACAGTTGTGTTTTCATTTTCATTGGTTTCCATGAATTTTTTTAATTCTTCTTTAATTTCCTGGGTGACCCATTCATTCGTTAGTAGGATGCTCTTTAGCCTCCATGTATTTGAGTTCTTTCCGACTTTCCTCTTGTGATTGAATTCTAGTTTCAAAGCATTGTGGTCTGAAAATATGCAGGGAATGATCCCAATCTATGGTACCGGTTGAGACCTGATTTGTGACCTAGGATGTGATCAATTCTGGAGAATGTTCCATGGGCACTAGAGAAGAATGTGTATTCCGTTGCTTTGGGATGGAGTGTTCTGAATATGTCTGTGAAGTCCATTTGGTCCAGAGTTTCATTTAAAGTCTTTATTTCCTTGTTGATCTTTTGCTTTGATGATCTGTCCATTTCAATCAGGGGGGGTGTTAAAGTCCCCCACTATTATTGTATTGTTGTCAATGTGTTTCTTTGCTTTTGTTATTAATTGCCTTATAAAATTGGCTGCTCCCATGTTAGGGGCATAGATATTTACAATTGTTAGATCTTCTTGTTGGATAGACCCTTTAAGTAGGATATAGTGTCCTTCTTGATCTCTTATTACAGTCTTTGTTTTAAAATCTAATTTGTCTGATACAAGGATTGCCACCCCAGGTTTCTTTTGGTGTCCATTAGCATGGTAAATGGTTTTCCACCCCTCACTTTAAATGTGGGGGTGTCTTTGTGTCTACAATGAGTCCCTTGCAGACAGCATATTGATAGGTCTTGTTTTTTTATCCAATCTGATACCTTGTGTCTTTTGATTGGGGCATTGAGCCCATTTACATTCAGGGTAACTATTGAAAGGTATGAATTTAGTGCCATTGTATTGCCTGTAAGGTGACTGTTACTGTATGTTGTCTGTGTTCCTTTCTGCTCTGTGCTGCTTTTAGGCTCTCTCTTTGCTTAGAGGACCCCTTTCAATATTTCTTGGAGGGCTGGTTTTGTGTTTGCAAATTCCTTTAGTTTTTGTTTGTCCTGGAAGCTTTTTATTTCTCCTTCTGTTTTCAATGACAGCCTAGCTGGTTATAGTATTCTTGGCTGCATATTTTTCTCGTTTAGTGCTCTGAAGATATCATGCCAGTCCTTTCTGGCCTGCCAGGTCTCTGTGGATAGGTTTGTGCCAATTTAATATTTCTGCCATTTTAGGTTACATATCTCTTCTCCCGAGCTGCTTTCAGGATTTTCTCTTTGTCTCTGAGACTCGTAAGTTTTACTATTAGATGTCGTGGTGTTGACCTATTTTTATTGATTTTGAGAGGGGTTTTTGTGCCTCCTGGATTTTGATGCCTGTTTCCTTCCCCACATTAGGGAAGTTCTCTGCTATTCTTTGCTCCAATATACCTTCTGCCCCTCTCTCTCTTTCTTCTTCTTCTGGGATCCCAATATTCTAATGTTGTTTCGTCTTATCGTATCGCTTATCTCTCGAATTCTGCCCTTGTGATCCTGTAGTTGTTTCTCTCTCTTTTTCTCAGCCCCTTTATTTTCCATCATTTGGTCTTCTATATCACTGATTCTCTCTTCTGCCTCATTTATCCTAGCAGTTAGAGCCCCCATTTTTGATTGCACCTCATTAATAGCCTTTTTGATTTCAACTTGGTTAGATTTTAGTTATTTTATTTCTCCAGAAAGGGTTTCTCTAATAACTTCCATGGTTTTTTCAAGCCCAGCCAGTATCTTTAAAGTCATGATTCTGAACTCTAGGTCTGACCTCGTACTAATATCCATATTGAGTAAGTCCCTAGCAGACGGTACTACCTCTTGTTCTTTTTGCTGAGGTGATTTTTTCGTCTTGTCATTTTGTCCAGAGGAGACTAGATGAATGAGAGAACAAAATGCTAACAGGTTAACAATGTCCCCAGCAAATATACTCTATACCAATCAGAAAAGACCTGAGACCAGGGGAAAAGAAAGGGAAAGAAAGAAAAAAGAAAGAGAAAAAAAGAAAGAGAAAAAGAAAAAGATAAAAACAAACAAAAACAGAACAAAACAAAACAAACAGAGTATGATCAGACTAGTGCATAGATCAGTGCCACACACTGGATTTTGGGCGTATTTTGTTCTGTTAGAAGAAAGTGCCTCCTAAAATTTTAAAGGAAGAAAGACATATATGTCCAAAATAAGGGTTGATACAATGAAGGATGGAAGATGACTGTAAAGATGAAAGTATAAAAGATTGTATAAAAGGAATTTATAAGCAGTTGTTTGAAAAAAGAAGGAAGATTTAAAAGAAAAAAAAGGGAGAATGTGATCAGGCAGGAGACTAGAGCAAAGCCATACACTAGTGATTTAGGGTATATTTTGATCTGTTAGAAGAAACTGTATCTCAAAATTTTAAAGAGAGAACAACATATATATATGCCAAAAATAAGGGTAACTACTATGAAGGGATAAAATATGACTCTAAAAAAGAAAAATAAAAAAAGTTTTTTTTTTTAAAGGGATAAGATGTTGGTTGAAAAAGGGAAAAAGAAAAATTCAAAAAAAAACTTTTAAAAAGATTAACTTTGAAAAACCAATGAATCATGGTAAAAAAGCCATGAATTCTATGTGCAGTATTCCCCTAGCGCTGGAGTTCTCCCATTCTCCTTGATCGGTAAACTTGGTCTTGGCTTGCTGGCTGTTCGGGCTGATCTTCTGGGGGAGGGGCCTGCTGCCGTGGTTCCCAAATGTCTTTGCCGGAGGCGGAATTGCCCCACCCTTGACGGTCTGGGCTAAGCAATCTGCTCGGGTTTGCTCTCGGGAGCTTTTGTTCCCTGCAAGCTCTCGGTAGAGCTTTGGAGGACCAGAGTGAAAATGGTGGCCTCCTAATCTCCACCTGGAGGAGCCGGGAACTCGGGGCCCCGCTCCTCAGTGCGCCCCCAGAGAAAAGCAGTCACTCCCGTCTCCCTGGTCTCCGGCCGCACTCCGTGCTCACCTGGCCTGTGACCGATCGTTGCTATCTCTGGCACCTGACCCCGTGTGGAGTCTCCAAACCCAGCAGATCCCTGCGGTGTCCTCCCGCGCTGCTCCTCCCGGGGGAGGAAGGGGAGTCTCCCCGGCTCTGCCGCTTGTTGTGTCCCTGCTGGAGGAGCAGTGGCCTGACTGTGCCGCGGATCACAGTTTATTGCAACCCCGAGCTGAGAGCCCGAGCCTCGGCTCCATCTCTGCAGCCGGGTTCCCGCTCCGATACCTGGGAGCTCTGCCGCACTCAGGCTCCCCTGGTCTTTCTGTGACCCCGAGGGTCCCGAGACCCCACTGTCCCGCGAGGGTTCCACCCCCCGCTTAGCCACTGGAGCGATGTCCCTCAGCGGAGCTGACTTCTAAAAGGTCCGATTTTGTGCTCCGCGGCTCTATCACTTGCCAGAAGCGGCCGACGGAGGCCCCTCCCCCGCTGTCTATCCTCCTGAATATCGCCTTGGATTCACTTCTCTGCATGTCCTACCTTCCAGGAAGTGGTCGCTTCTCTGTTCAGAGAGTTGTTGCTACTCTCTTCTTCCGTCTCCTGTTGAGTTCATAGGTGTTGAGAATGGTTTGATCCCTATTCAGCTGAATTCCTGAGACCAGACAAAATCCAGGTCTCCTACTCCTCTGCCATCTTGCTCCGCCCCCCAGAGCAAAAAGAGTGTCTTCAATATATGCTGCTGGGACAGTTGGACAGCCACATGCAGAAGAATGAAACTTGACCATTCTCTAACACCATACACAAAGATAAACTCAAAATGGATGAAAGACCTCAGTGTGAGACAGGAATCCATCAAAATCCTAGAGGAGACCATAGGCGGTAACCTCTTCGACGTCGGCCACAGCAACTTCTTTCAAGATACATCTCCAAAAGTTAGTGAAACAAAAGCAAAAATGAACTATTGGGACTTCATCAAGATAGAAAGCTTCTGCACAGCAAAGGAAACAGTCAATAAAACTAAAAGACAACCTATGGAATGGGAGTAGATATTTGCAAATGACACTACAGATAAAGGGCTGGTATCCAAGATCTATAAAGAACTCCTCAAACTGAACACCCAGAAAACAAATAATCCAGTCAAAAAATGGACAGAAGACATGAACAGACACATGAAAAAATTCTCCACATCATTTGCCATCAGGGAAGTGCAAATCAAAACCACAATGAGATACCATCTTACACCTAACATTAATTTTGTTAATGGTGAAAATTAACAACAGGAAACAAGTATTGGCAAGGATGTGGAGACAGGGTAACCCTCTTACACTGTTGGTGGGAATGCAAGCTGGTACAGCCACTCTGGAAAACAGTATGGGGGTTCCTCAAGATGTTAAAAAGAGTTACCCTACAACCCAGCAATTGCACTACTAGGTGTCTACCCCAATGATACAGATGTAGTGAAAAGAAGGGGTACATGCACCCCAATGTTCATAGGAGCAATGTCCACATAGCCAAACTGTGGAAGGAGCTGAGATGTCCTTCAACAGATGATTGGATAAAGAAGATGTGGTTCATATATACAATGGAATATTAACCATCAGAAAGGATGAATATCTACCATTTGCATTGACATGGATAGAACTGGGGGGGATTATGCTAAGTGAAATAAGTCAAGCAGAGAAAGACAATTATCATATGGTTTTACTAATATGTGGAATATAAGGAATAGTGCAGAGGACCATAGGGGAAGGGAGGGAAAACTGGGAACAAGTCCGAGAGGGAGTGAAACCATGAGAGACTCTGGACTCTAGGAAACAAATTGAGGGTTGCAGAAGGGAGTGGGTGATGGCCATTAAGGAGGGCATGTGACCTGATGAACACAGGGTTTTATACACAACTCATGAATCACTGAACACTACATTAAAAACTAATGATGTACTATAGTTGGCTAATTAAATTTAATAAAACATACACAAAAATAAATTCAAAATATATTGTTGGATTTGGCTTCCTAGTATTTTACTGGAATTTGTGCATCCATATCCATCATGGATATTGACATGTAGGCCACATTGTGACTTGAAACCATAAAACTCCTAAGAGAAAAACAGGCAGTGAGATGTGGGACAGCAGCTTTAGCAACATTTTTCTAGATATGTCTCCTCAGTCAGGAGAAATGAGAGCAAAAGTAAATTATGGGACTATACCAAAATAAAAAGCTTTTGCACAGTGAAGGAAAGCAGCCACAAAATTAAAAGGCGATCTATTGAATGAGAGAAGATATTTGCAAAGTGCATATCTGATAAGGGCTTAATATTCAAAATACATAAAAACACGAAAAAACCAAATTATCCAATTAAAATGAGCAGAGGATGTTAATAGACATTTTTCTAAGGAAGACTTACAGATGGCCAGCAGACACATGAAAAGATGCTCGCCATCACTCATCCAACAGGGAAATGCAAGTCAAAACCACAGTGAGATACTACCCCACACCAGTCAGAATGGCTGATATCAGAAAGAAATAACAAGATGGGTGAGGGTATGGAGAAAAGGGACCTTCGTGCAATGTTGGTGGGAAGGTCAAATTGTGCAACCACTGTAGAAAACAGTACATAGGTTCTTCAAAAAATTAAAAACAGTAATACCACATAATCCAGAAATTTCACTACTGGATGTTTACCCAAAGAAAAAGAAAACACTAATCAAAAAGATGGGAGTGCAATCTAAGTGTTCTTTGAGAAGTGAATGGATAAAGAAAAGGTAGTATAAATACACAGTGGAATATTATGCAGCCATAAAAGGGAATTAGATCTTGCCATTCATGACAACATGGTTGGACTTAGTGGGCTTTATGCTAAGTGAAATAGGATAAAGACAGATACCATAATATTTCACTTATATGTGAAATCCAGAACAAACCAAGAGAAAGGAACAGACCCTGAAATACAGAGTCAAGCTGATGGTTTCCAGAAGAAAGGGTGGAGGGGAATGAGCAAAACGGGTCAAGGGGAATGGGAGACACAGGCTTCCAGTATGGAATGTATAAGTCACAGAGATGAAACATACAGCATAGCAAATATAGTTAATAGTATAATTATAGTATTGTATGATACACTGTGGTGAGCACAGCTTAACATACAGAGTTGTTGAATCACTGTGTTGTACACCTGAAACTGGTATAACACTATATGGCAACTACCCTTCAATTAAAAAAGGTCAAAAACAAGACAAGGGCGCTTACTCTTACCACTCCTATTCAATAAACTACTGGAAATCCTTGTAGAGCAGTCAGAAAGGAAAAAGAAATAAAAAGCATTAGAATTGTACATGAAGAAGTAAAACTGTCACTATATGAAGATATGGTTTTATAAATAGAAATAACTAAAGGCTGGGGCACCTGGGTGGCTCAGATGGTTAAGCATCTGCCTTTGGCTCAGGTCATGATCTCCAGGTCCTGGGATCGAGCCCCATGTCCTGCTCCCAGCTCAGCAGGGAGTCTACTTCTCCCTCTCCCTCTACTTGTGCTCTCTGTATGTCTCTCAAATGAATAAAAAAAAAAATACTAAAGTGTACACCTAAAAACTGTTGTATCTCAACAAATTCAGTGAAGTTGCAGGAAACAAAATTATCATGAAAAAAAGTAGTGTTTCTATACACTAACAATGAAATACATGAAAATGAAATAAAATGATCCCATTTACAATAGCATAAATAAACCTATACAATCCTTACTAACAAACTTAACCAAAGAAGTGAAAGATCACTACTCTGGAGACTTCAAGATATTGCTGAGAGAAAAAGACATAAATAAATGAATAGTATTCTCTGTTTATGGATTGGAAGAATTAGTGTTGTTAAAATATCTATATTATTACACACTATAGATTCAATGCAATCTCTACCAAGATTTTAATAGCAATTTTTATAGGAGTAAAAAACAGTCCTAAAATAAAATGGAACCATAGCAACCTGGAATAGCCAAAGTGATTCTCACAAGAAGAAAAAAGCATGAGAAATCAAACCACTTGATTTTAAGCCATACTATCAAGGTATAGTCTATTAAAACAGTGTGGTTCTGCTATAAAAACAGGCAAATAAATCAATGGAACAGAATTAAGAGCCCAGAAGTAAGCCCAGGCATATAGTATTAGTATTTAATTACAGGGCCAATATAGTTCAACGGAGAAAAGACAGTCTTTAATAAATGGTGCTAAGAAAATTAGGTATTCACATGTAAAAGAATAAAACTAGATCCCCATTTTATGCCACTAACAAAAATTAACTTGAAATGACTTAAACATAAGACCTGAGACCCTGAAACTCCTAAAAGGAAAAAGGAAAAATGTTCTTTGCTGTGGGTCTTGCCAATGATTTTTTGGATGTGGCACCTTGCAACAAAACAAAAAACAGTGAGACTACCTCAAACTAAAAAGCTCCCGCATAGCAAAAGAAATTATCAACAAAGTGAAAAGGCAATCTACAGAGTGGGAAAATATATTTGCAAACTATATATCTGATAGGGGGTTAATATTTAAAATATATAAAAAGTTCATGCAAATAAAAATTAAAAAACAAACAACAAATGATCTAATTAGGCAATCTAAAGGGGCAAAAGACCTGAATATACATTTTTCCAAAGATGATTTGCAAAAGGCCAACATGGACATGAAAAGATGCTCAGTAACAGTAATCATCAGGGAAATGCAAATTAAAAATACTATCACATATCACCTCATACCCATTACAATGGCCATGATAAAAAAATGCATATAGTTCTGCCCACCATTGCACCTACAATAGTTGAAACTGATCACTGCAGACAACCAGGGTGGGGGCCAGCCCCACCCATAAGTGCACCCACAGTAGTCACAGATCATTCACTACAGGAGGGTGCATGTAGCCCACACAGGGGACACTCTCAGAACATCTAGTGCTCATGACCAGGGGACACTGTGCTCCTGGGCCACACAGGAGGCCTTCTACAGAAAACCACTACTTTCAAAATCTAGAGATGTAGCTGGCCTACTTAATGCAAAGAAACAAACACAGAGGATAAGACAGAATAAGGAGACAGAGAAACATATTCCAAACAAAAGTAGAAGACAAAACCTGAGAAAAAGATCTAAATGAAATGAATCAATCTACTGAAAAAGAGTTAAAAGTTATCACCATAAGAATGCTTATTGAAAATTGAAGAAGAATGCATTAACTCAGGGAGAATTTCAAAAAAGAGAAAATATCACAGCCGAAAAATAAAATAAATGAAATAAAAAAATACACTACAGGAAAACAATAGCAGATTAGAGAAAGCAGAAGAATGGATCAGCAAGCTAGAAGACAGGAGATAGGGGAGTGGAAATCACTCATACTGAACAGAAAAAAAAAGGTAATAGGTTAATAGACTTCTGGGACAGTATCAAGCATACTAACATTTGTGTTGTAAGGGTCCCAGAGGAGAGGACAGAGAAAGGCACAGAAACCTTATTTAAAGAAATAGCAGCTATAAACTTCCCTAACTTGGGGAAGGAAACAGACATTCAGGTCTAGGAAAGAGAGAGCCCCAAATAAGAAGAACCCAAAAAGGTCCATACAAAGAAACATAATAATTAAAATGTCAAAAATAAAAAAGAAAATCTTAACTATCAGCTGATTCTTCAGCTGAAACTTGGCAGGCCATAAGAAAGTGGCATGATATATTCACAGTGCTGAAAAGAAAAATCATACAACCAAGAATACTCTACCCTGCAATATGGTCATTCAGCATTAAAGGAGAAGTAAAGGAGTTCACCACTAAAAAAAAGAAGAGTTAATACATATTCTTCTCAAACTATTCCAAAAAATAGAAGAGGAAGGAAAACTTCCAAAGTCATTCTATGAAGCCAGTATTACCTTGATTAAAAACAAACAAACAAACAAACAAACAACAACAAAAAACAGGGTGCCTGGGTGGCTCAGTCAGTTAAGCGGTTGCCTTCGACCCAGGTCATGGTCCCAGGGTCCTGGGATCAAGTCCCTCATCAGTCTCCCTGCTCAGTGGGGAGCCTGCTTCTCCCTCTGCCTGCTGCTCCCCCTGCTTGTGCTCTCTGTCAAATAAATAAATAAAATCTTTAAAAAAACCAGAAAAAATACTACAAAACAGAAACAAAAACAAATGAAAAAACTACAAGCCAATACCCTGATGAAGATAGATGTAAAAATCCTTAAAATAATAGCAAACCAAATGCAATACAGTAAAAGAATAATTCACCATAATCAAGTGGAATTTATTCCAGCAAAGGATGGTTCAGTATTAACAAATCTATCAACATGATTCATCACATTTACAAAATGAAGGATAAAAACCATATGGTTGCTGGAGTGGAGGGGAGTGGGAGGGATGGGGTAGCTGGGTGACGGACATTGGGGAGGGTATGTGCTATGGTGAGCGCTGTGAATTGTGTAGGACTGATGAATCACAGACCTGTACCCCTGAAACAATACATTATATGTTAATAAAAAACCACCACAAAGCAACAACAAAAAACAACCATATGGTCATCTCAATAGATGCAGAGAAATCATCTGACAAAATTCAACATCCATCCACGATAAAAACGTTCAGCAAAGTGGATTTAGAAGGAACATACCTCAATATAACAAAAGCCGAAAGCCCATGTTTAACATCATGGTCGATGGTAAAAATCTAATAGCTTTGCCTGTAAGATCTGGAACAAGAGAAGAATGTTCATTCTTGCTAGTTTTATTCAGATTAGTATTGGAAATCATAGGTCCACCAATCAGAAAAGAATAAGAAAGGAAAGGCATCAAATCAGTAAGGAAGAAGTTAAATGGTCAGTATTAGCAGATGACATTAGAGAAAACCCCTAAAGGTTCCACCAAATAACTATTAGAACCAGTAAATGAACTCAGTAAAATTGCAAAATATAAAATTAATATACAGAAATGTATTGTTTTTATATACTAAAATAAATTGAGAAATTAAGAAAAATTCTTATTTACAATTGCATCACAAGGAATCAAACAACTGGAAATAAATTTAACCAAGGAAATTAAAGACTGTAAGACAATGATGAAGGAATTTGAAGAAGACAGGGGTGCCCGGGTGGTTCGGACTCTTGGTTTTGGCTCAGGTTAGGATGACACGGTTGTGGGATGTCAGGTTCTACACTCAGCATGGAGTCAAAATTCCAATTACCAAATATGTAAATCATGGGGATGTAATGTATAGCACAGGGACTATAGTAAATATTCTTTCAATAAATGTATGGTAACATGTTAACTATACACTTACCATGATGAACATATTTCATAATGTATGGTATTGTCTATTCTCTATGTTGTATACCTGAAACTAATATATGAACTATACCTCAATTAAATATACATATATCTTATATACACATACATACATATATACATGGGAGAGAACAAAAGCTGTTGAGGAGGTGGAGAAAATAAACTCATACACTTCTGGTAGGACTGTAAATTGGTGCAGTCACTATGAAAAATAGTATAGAGGATTTTCAAAAAATGAAAAGTCAAATTACTGTATGATCCAGTGCTTCTACTTCAAGTTATATATCCAAAGGAAATGAAAACACTATGAAAGGTATCTGCTTCGCCATGGTCAGAGCAGCATTACCGACAATAACCAAGACACGGAAACAACTTAAGCGTCTATCAATAGATGGATGAATAAAGAAATTGTGGTGTATATACAATGCAGTATTACTAACTATTAAAAAAAAAAAACAAAACAAGGAGATCCTGCCATTTTTGATAACATGGATGGACCCTGACAGCATTATGGTAAGTGAAATGTCAGAGAAAGACAAATATTGTGTGATATCTCTTTTATGTAGAATCAAAAAAACCAAAAACTCCTAGAAAAAGAGATTGTATTTGGCATTACCACAGGCATGGGATGGGGGAGGCAAATCAGAGAAAGGTGGCCAAAGTGTATAAACCTCCAGTTAAAATATAAATAAGTAGGTATGATGGCTGTACTTAACATGATCTAGGTATGAAAAAGTTAAGAGACTAAATCCTGAGAGTTTCCAATAAGGATTTTTTTTTTGCTTTCTTTTACTTATAGGAAATGATGGAGGTCAGTAAACTTATTGCAATGATCATTTCATAATATATATAAGTCAAATCATTATTTCTATATACCTTATACAGTAAGGTGTCTTAATTATATCTCAATAAAACAATAAGTGCCATGAAACCATGAGGCAGATTCACTCCTGTGTGGGAGAAAGGGAAGAAGAAAGGTGGAGCAGGAAAGGCATTAAGACTAGAGCACAGTTCTAAAATAATTTTGGCAAAGTTGATAAGGAGTCTTTAAGCCAGTTTTCCCGTTAACCGTAATCCTTTATCTCTCAGGAGTATCTTCCTTAGTGTACCTGCGGAGCTCAGTTACCGTCTGGAAGCAGCCTGTCAAAAGCATGGCCTTGGCACTAACTCATTGGTGGATTTCAGAGAAGTCACTGGGGGCCAGTGACTTATATTTCCTTTGGTGGGAAAGCTGAGAGCACATTTTCATCTTCACCGCATTCTTTTTTTTTTTTTTTTTTTTGGCAAATGAAGCAGATCTTGTGAATCAAAAGAAGGTATCAATCAGCTCTGCCTATATTCTTTTTAATGCAGCTGATGAAAGCACATTTTGGCAGTTCTAGAAGGCTCTACTCACATTTTACCTACAAGAAAAGGGAATGTTGTCCTCATCCTGAAGAAAGCAGTTTTCCCCACTATGGAACCACAATTGGCACAACTGCCAAAATCCAACCTTTTTCCAGCTCAGCTCTAAGAAGTATCTAGAACACCCTGGATCCCAAAACAGGAGAACCTCGGAGGAGTAAACTCTATCCACGAAGTTTATTTCTATATCTGGAGCATCTAGCCATTCACGTAATTCATGTTTTGCTGGCACTTGCCCTACTGTTAACACTCTTTTGCCCCTCAAAAATCTCCTTTTTCTACATAGTTTCCTGGATTCTTCAGGGAATATCCCTCATCCTTACAACCCAATCTTATTAGCTATTACACAGCATCTGGTATTTTAGCTTCTCCCATTCCAGTCAGCTTCCACTGGCCACCACCAAGTATTTACTTCCTTCAATGTTTTGTGGGGGCTCTAGAGATGCCAAAAATGTGTGAATGCTTTAGTGAAAAACAGCCATCATGTATTTTTGTAAAAATGAAGAGAATGGCTTTGCCTGTTGTAAGTTGTTTACCTATTATTTTGAATATTTTAATTACTATGTAAATATTCTTATGATACCTAGACAAATAAGTAAGTATTCTTAGGATACCTAGATTTTATAGAAATTTCAGTGGCAAAGGTTTTACCAGCATTTCAGTATTGTTCCTTTCCCTCTTTATTAGATGGAGATGAATTCATTTGGAATTAGGCCAAAAGACTCATCTTGGGAAAAACACCATACTGTAACTCATGATTTCCTTTCCCTTTGTTGACTCTTTCTTACTGGGCCAAGCTTATGTGCCCTATTACCTCTTTTCTGAGAATGACTTCTCCCCTAGGAAACTCCCCAATCCTTGATGCAAATGTACCCTTGCTAGCCCATCCTACCAGTTTGCTAGCCATGCCCTGCCATGCTGTAATCCCTGTGGCAGATAGGCTCCAGCAACACTCTTTGCTATATATGAGCTCCTCCAGGGACTATTCTAGACAACTCATATCCTTTTCTATCTGGGGCAGCATTTCATTTCTTCTCCTAAGAAGCTCATTTTTTTTTTCAACCAGAGTTATCAGAGCATTCACTAACCGATTATTTCTCTGAGCACAATGATAAAAATGTATTCTTAACTCAAAGGGAGATAACCCATGTCAAATTGATTCTAGTTTAATACATTTGGTGCTTGCTTTTTGTCCATGCCCTCCTGGAGAAATCCAATCGAATTCTTACATTCATCTTAAAAGCAATGGAACACAAAAATAGAAAAGTAACAGTTGGTCACTCATCACAGAAAACTGAGCAAAACCGCTATACATTTTGGGCTTAGATCATTGTATTTTTATGAAATAAATGCCAGTAGTAATGATGATGAAAATAGCAGGTACCTTTTACTGATATCTCCCTTGTGCTGGGTGCTGGTGCACACTTTATATGCACTATTGTAATCATTATAGTGTTACCCTGCAAGTTTTAGGAGATTATCATCCTATTATACCCTTGTGGAAATGGAGGACTACCTCTCATCTTGGGAAAAACACCATACTGTAACTCATGATTTCCTTTCCCTTTGTTGACTAACTCTTTCTTACCGGGCCAAGCTTATGTGCCCTATTACCTCTTTGCTGAGGAAACTCCTAGTATTTGGCTTGTTCTCCAATACCATCCTTCACATTGTTTTATTTAATAAACACTAGGCACCTAGGATGTGTGAGGCAAACTGAATGAACAAACTATGGTTGAATTACCTTGAAGATCTTTTTCAAGTACGACAGTCCAATTGCTGGAGAGTTTCCAGTTGTGTTTTGCAGAATCCCAGGGTTCTACTGAGGTATCTTGGGAAGCTGCCAGGGTCTAGGGGACAGATTTTGGTGTAGTATTCATGTTCTGTACTTACTACCTCAAGTAGACAGCTCCAGTTTTTATTTATGTTTATATGTGCATTTATTTTTGTTTGCTTTATACAATGAGGATCCACTTAATTTTAATTTTAAAAATCTAAAAGCTGCTGATAATATGCAATATGTCACAAAAATTTAGAGAAAAAAACCCTCAAAATTACTTCAATTTTTCTCTTAAGTTTGTATCTCATTTTGTTTGGTGGCCCAATTATACCACAGAGTCTTCCACATTCAAATTCCCCCTCCCTTGCCATGAGCGAATTAGATAGTGGTTAAGAGCACAAGTAATGTATTACACCGTATTAGAAGCCTGCCTTTACTACTACCACTCTGTGACTTTGAGCAGTTCACTCAGCCTCCCTTCCTCATCTGTAAAAGGGGGTTAATAATAGTACCTTTGTCACTGGATTAGATGACTATGAAGCCAATACCTCTCACATTTGGTAAAGTGATCAGTATTTATTACATGTCTGCCTAACTCCAACTAGTACCTTGAATAATGCCTAAAGCACTAACACACAACAGTAAGGCCATCTTCAAGAAGCATCTGTAGACCTCAGTTTCAGTCACTGCATTGGATTTCTTTCTGGTTATAGGATATATGCTTTAATTTGTATCCTAAATTGATAGGATTTGCTTTTCTCTTGCTCTCACTATAGTATTTTAGAACTACTTCCCTTGATAGCAGCAACTTTTAAAAATTTTCATGAATATTTCTTTTTTATATTTGTATCAAATATAGGTTTCAAACAATAAAACAACCATAGTAACAAAATGGCAACAAGTACATACCTATCTTACTTTGAATGTAAATGGACTAATGCTCCAATCAGAAGACATGAAGTGACTGAATGGATCAGAAAGCAAAACCCATCTATATGTTGCCTACAAAAGACTCACTTCAGATCCAAAGACACGTGCAGACTGAAAGTGAAGGGATGGAAAAGCATTTACCATGCATATGGAAGTGAAAAAAACGCCGACGTTAGCAATACTTAGACAATATAGACTGTAAAACAAAGACTGTGACAAAAGACGAAGAGGCCACTACACAATCATAAAGGGAACAATCCAACCAGAAGATATAACAATTTCAGGTATATATGCACCCAACATGGGGGCACCCAAATAAAGCAACTATTAATGGACATAAAGAAAAAAAATGGTAGTGATACAGTAATAGTAGGGGATTTTAATACCCCACTTCAATGCATAGATCATCCAGACCAAAAATTAACAAGGAAACCATGGTTTTGAATGACACACTGGACCAGACAGATCTAACAGATATGTTCAACATTGCATCCTAAAACAGTAGCAAACACATTCTTTTCAAGTTCACATGGAACAGTTACCAGAATAGATCACATGTTAGGCCATAAAAACAAACAAGCAAAACAAATCTTAACCAATTCAAAAATACAACAATGAAAAAACTAGAAATCAATCAAAGAACATGTCTGGACATAACACAAACAGAAGGAGGGTAAAGAACATGCCACTAAACAATTAGGGGGTCAACCAGGGCATCAAAAAGGAAATAAAAAAAATACAAGGAGACAAATGAAAACACAATGGTCCTAAATCTTTGGGATGCAGCAGCAGATTTCCTAAGAGGGAAGACGATAGCAATACAGGCCTACCTCAAGAAACAAGAAAAAAACGCAAACAACCTTACACCTAAAGGAGTTAGAAAAATAAGAACAAAGCCCAAAGCCAGTAGAAGGAAGGAAATAATAAAGATTAGAGCAGAAATAAATCAAATAGAGACTAAAAAACCCCCAACAGAACAGATCGATAAAACCAGGAGCCGGTTCTTTAAAAATATCAACAAAAACGAGGGGCGCCTAGGTGGCTCAGTCGTTGAGCGTCTGCCTTCGGCTCGGATCGTGATCCTGGGGTCCTGGGATCGAGCCCCACATCGGGATCCCTGCTCATCAGGAGGCCTGCTTCTCTCTCTCCCACTCCCCCTGCTTGTGTTCCCTCTCTCACCGTGTCTCTCTCTGTCAAATACATAAATAAAATCTCTAAAAAAAAAATCGACAAAAATGATAAATCTTAAGCCAGACTCATCAAGAAAAGAAAAAAAGAGAAAGGCTGAAAGAAAAAAGAGAACTCAAATAAAATCCAAAATGAAGGAGGAAAAGAACAACCGATACCACAGAAATAAAAAATATATATATATAAGAGAATATTATGAAAAATTATATGCCAACAAATTGGACAACCTAGAAGAAATGGATAAATTCCTAGAAACATATAACCTTCCAAAACTGAATCAGGAAGAAATGGAAAATTTGAACAGACTGATTATTAGCAATGAAATGGAATCAGTAATTTAAAAACTCTCAACAAATGAAAGCATAAGATCAGATGGCTTTACAAGTGAAATCTTTGTATTTAATAAATACAAATCTTTGTATTTAATAAATCTTTGATTTAAATCTTTAAATATTTAAATCAAATATTTAAAGAAGAGTTAACACCTATTCTCAAATTATTCCAAAAATAACAAGAGGAAGGAAAGCTTCCAAATTCGTAGGAGGGCAGCATTACCCTGATACCAAAACCAGGTAAAGACACTACAAAAGAAGAAAAAAATGTATTTGCTTTATTATAATATTCTTCTGTATAATTTCCTTGTCATATTTATAAGCATCATATTTAGAAATACGAACAACATTCCTTCAATTTACATTCAATCTCTAGACTGGTAGGCACATCATTTAGGTAACTGTAGATCTTGGTCTTATTTTTTCAGGCTTCTATCTTATAGTCATTTACTTCAGATACTTTTTTTTTTCCCCAAAAAATATCCTTCAAAGAGAGATTTGTTGGAAATGGGCTAGATTTGCTTCACACTTATTCACTGTTTAATGGAAGGTCTCTGCCCAGGAGAGCAGGCTGGTGATTGCTTGGCAATAATCCAGTATGTCTTCAATTAGGGTTTTCATTCAGTAAAAATAAAAACAAAACAAAAACCTCCTTTACTCTTAAAAAATAGTTATTATAAAAAAACTTAAAGTATTTTTTTTTAATGTTTGCTTTTCACTTGAGAGCTTGAAGCTTCATTTTCTGAGGCCTTATATATAATGCTTCTTCCTAGGCCTCCTGAGTTTTTGCATTGCACTCTTGAATAAAACTAAGGAAATTCACAGAAATACTTCTATTTATTTTGTGCTTCTGAGTACTACATTAACACAACAGAACCAAATTACCACACTATTTTTATTAGAAACTATTATCTCATATCCCAGATCATCCACTTTTCCAGATGTAATCATCCAAAAAAAAAAAAAGATTTTTGTTAAGAAATACACCCATTGGATTTGAATTTTCAAATTTATTGAAAAATATTCTGAAAAATGTTTGAAGGAATTAAAATGAGCTTTTTTACTTATGGTCTTATTACCTATCCTTTGAGATGTCCTTTGTGAGTTCATAGTTTTGTTTCTTAAGCTAAATTGATAATGACACTTATTTGGAGAATTGCTTTTATTTTTTACTTTAAAGATGATGTATCCCACTATACCCCTAACATGCCTTCATGTAGCAAACTTTTTCATGCTTCTTTTATACACATCAAGATTATTCTTGGTTTGGTGATCTATCAAGCACAGAATAATTGACTTAAAACATTTTTCCTTTTGGCTAACATTTGTACACATAGGAACATTTTCTAAGCACTAAGGGAAGCTTTAGGTAAATAGACCACATTCTTAAATCAGAGGTGCATATTGAGGCAAAGCATGAATGGGCAAAGTAACATGTTTATGAGTACAGAAGAAATCAATGTCATAAAAATGCATAGTTTTGGGTACACCAGGGATGTATATTAGGGAAACTGCAAAAACTACAATCCAGGAAAATAACTGGGATTAGACAACGGAATACAGTCAACTTTCAAGAGCTACTTGCATGGTTTGATTGCCAGGAAGCTTGTTAGACTACATTGATTGCCTTTTTTGCCTAGGGGCATTCCAATTTGGTCATTCCAGTGTTTGTTCAGTAATGAGAGCATTCTTCTTAATCGGTGTTATTCTTCCATCCAGACAATATCTTTGACAGTGCAATAATGCAACAACCGTAAGGCTTCAGTTCAACCTTATATTAAGACTTCACATTAAAGTAATGGTACTGAATGGAGCACTGGGTGTTATAGGCAAACAATGAATCATGAAACACTACATCAAAAACTAATGATGTAATGTATGGTGATTAACATAATAAAAAAAATAAAAAAAAAAAAGTAATGGTGTCTAGAGATCTCCGTGTCCATAGTAACTAATATAGATCTGGGACTTAAGTGCCATAGGCTTTGAAAAAGACCTAGAAGCAGTTGGAATAATTTTGTAAAGGACTCTGCTATAAGTCAAGATTCCCATTAATGGCCCAGAAAATTAATATGGATTCTTTATCAGTGCTTCTTAATCACTTTCTGTAAAACCAGAGGTATAGATGCCTGTGATAAACTGGAGTAGCTTTGCATTGGCTATATTAATCATGTACGTGACAGAATTAAGTAGATCAGCAAATTCACCTTAGAGCCTGTACTTATGTGAACAGTTCCTAAATTTTCTTCATGCAGTGTGGATCACAGTGATTTCTCATCTGAAATAACTATATTTGCTTATGAAAAGAATTTTATGATCAGATAACTCATACCAACACTAATAACCACCATATCAACATGCCATGATTTGGGTATAAAATTACTTGTACAATTTAATAAACCTACCAAAACTTTAAAGTGGATACAACAAAATCAACACCTGGCAAGATAGATGCCATTAGACATTTGAATCACGTGTTGCTTTTTCCTGACAGGAATGCATACAAAAGTGTTCATACACACAGGCAGGAATCTCCAGCTGATGGGTTTAATGTCAGTATTGTCTTTAGAAAAAGGGGGTGATCATTACAAATGAAGAGACATTGTCTTAGCATAGATGTCTTATTTCTAAGAATAACAAAAAGGGATTTTTTTTTGTTACTGCTCTTGTTTCAAAGAAAAGCATTCTTGAACACTACTCATAAAAATAAATGCCTATGAATATTCAGGCATCTTTGCTAGGTTCTAGCAATACATATAAAATGCTGCTTTCAAGCAGCTTATAGAAATAAGATCCAGAAATAAGACAGTCAAGTACCTGGACAATTACAGTACAATGGCATTGGATTAAGACCACAGGTTAGGTGCAGTAAATTGGGATGGTGCCCAAAAGGTAAGCTTCTGGAGTGAAGAAGAGGTACATCAGCTAAGTCATGAAAAACCAATGGGGGTCACCTACAAAAAGAAGGTTATATGGATGGTGGTGTGCCAGGAAGAAAGAGGCACACCTACAAAAATAAAAGTTAAAAGAAAATAGGGTACAATGGAAAATGTAAAAGTTGGTTAGTGTGAAGGAAGATGGGCATCCCAAAATCTTTCATAAGCGTATAGAAAGCATCTTATAGCAAGAAAACAGTGAATATCCTCCTTACAACTGGAACACTTAAAAAGATTATCTGTAGGTATCACTGGCAAAAATCTCAAGAGCAACAGAAATTCTGAAAGGAGAGGCTTTAACTCAGAAGATAAAGGCTGTTTGGGTTTCTTTTTGGTAAGCTTTTTTTTTTTTTTTTTTTTTAATTAGGGAAGATCAACAGGTGCCCCCAACAAGGACTTCAAAAAATATGTAGACTTGGTATCATGAATAAGGGTGGATCTTAGTTCCAGCGTATGAAGTGACTTTAGAATCTCACCTAAATATTCCATGTTAGAACTCACAAAGTTCTTTGACAAAGTATCACCAGTACAAGTATTTTTAATTCTATTCTACAAAGGCATTTACTGAACATTTGTGCACAAAGTACACCAAGGACAGGGATACAAAAGGACACAGTATATGGAAGTTTCTTCCTCAGGGAAGGTTAATAACAAGAAAGAGAGGAACAGTTCATAATATATAGAAGTAAAATACATGAGAAACGAGTAAATGCCATAAGAAATTTGGAAAGACTTAAAGAGGTAGCATTTGAATTTAACCTTGGGGGATTTTGAAAGGCAAAGGTTGGGACCAAAAGCAATTTTAGGAGCATAAACAGAGATTCCAAGGTCGAGTAATTCTTACTTTCTACGTAGCAGCCAAAGTTGTATGAAACATTAATCAGATCATATTGCCCTTCTTCTACAGAAGAAGGAGAAAAAAGACCCAAGGTAACTTTTTTGAATCATAGATGGCTAAATTTTTCAGGTTCCTTTGCATCTATTAGGGACAAAACTTTATTTCTAGTTTTAGATAGAGATAAAACCCAGAATCCAATGGAGCAAATTAAACTTTTACTAAAGTCCACAATTGTTTGCAGCTAAGACTTCCTAATAGCATGAATGCCATTGGCAAAGATGACCATGATAATGTTTGTTCCTTTTTAACTGGCTTTTGTCACACTGTATGTTCCCAACACAGCTTCCAATAATACTGGTGGAGCCAACACAGCCAAAACTCCAAAAAGTTTTGATCCCTTTGAATGGAGTTGAAAATATGGCACTATTCAGAGATGTTGCCTAAAACACCCTGTGAATGGGATTTTCTTTCCAATCCCCATATAGTTATGTAAAAAGTAAGACCATTAGGCTCTACATAATGGAAACAGCCTTCACAACATGTGACTATTTTAATGGACTGTAAAATGCATCCTTGCTTCAAGTGGCACTACGTATTGCAGAATTGACATTCTATGCTCTTAAACTGGGAATGCATTCATGGGCGTGAACGTTCACATCTTAAGCAGAGAATGGCATTTCTAAATGGATCTGTGAATATTCTATAGCATTCAGTTCTTGTTGCCATGAACTTTCTACCAGAACATTTCAGGAAACATTTGCCTTAGAAGATATTCCTTTAGTCAATGACATATATTGATCAGTATGGTCTATTTTTGAGCTATTATAAATGTTAAATTTGACTAGAGAAATTTCACATATGAAATCCACAGTTCAAAATACCTAAAGAATTTCCAGACACTGAGATAGAAACAGAAATGCCTTAGAGGTCTTTATATTTTTTTTATTTTTTTATTATGTCCAGTCAGTCAGCATATAGTACATCATAAGTTTATGATGTAGTGTTCACTGATTCATTAGTTGCATATAACACCCAGTGCTCATCACAACGCGTGCCTTCCTTGATACCCGTCACCGGAGGTCTTTTGACTTGATTTTTAACTGATAAATCACTAAACCCTGACTCTTGGTGTTAGTGAGGAATGTACATTTAGTCATCTTAGGTTATTTAAACATTAAAGTTAGGACTACATACAACATTACTATCAGAGAACAGCTATATTCAAGGATTCTTACTTAGCTTTCTTGCAGAAAGAACAAAGCTGTCAGGCATATGAACTACAGGAAAGAGTTTTTGCAAAACATCTCTTCAATAATAAAAGAATATCTCCTTAAAATAACAGAATATCTTGCATGCGGATAGGACTTTATTTTTACAAAGTATTGTACAATATTTATAAGAATGCAAGGCAAGAGTATACTATTAATTTTTTACATTAAAATGAAAAAAAGAATGAGATAGAGTGATTCACCCCCTAGGACTAATTACTAGTAAGCTGTATTTACTGGTACTAGAATCTACAGTGTTTTCTTCTTAATAGCATGTTTATTGTTAAATAACCCATATTTCCTCAGCTTCTGTGCTTCCCTGGCTTTAACAGCCTGTACCTATGACTTTGGAGGCTGCCACAGGGCTATAGGAGCTACTTTCCCTGCATTGAAAGCCAGTTGTTGGGACTGTTGGAAGGTCTTTCCTGGGATGGCTCAGAGTCAATGACCAGGGCAGGGAGTCCAACCCCGCTCCTTACTTGAGTCAGGACAAACTGAGGCGTAACTTCTACTCTGGAGCTCTCTGTGGGTCCGAGTGACGCTAGGACTCTTTCTATAATCAAGCCTTGGCTTTTTCCACTTCTTAGTCCTCCTTCCACTAGCCCTTACTGTTTATTGTTGGGAGCACTTCCTTAATAAATCACTTGCACAGAAATCCTCATCTCAGAGCTTTTTTGGTTTGTTTTTATTTTACCCAGAACCTAGACTAAGAAATAAACTAAGGAGAAATTGAGGAATGTCAGGTTTCAATAGCCAGTCTAAGAACACATATTTCAAACATGAGGGAAATAAAAATCAAACTTAAGCACCATCATTTTTCTTTCAGTTGGTTCATCACAAAAGACTGGAATATGGGAGTTGAAGTTGAACTTTGCCATAAATTTCCTTAACCTTCTTTATAAACTCATAGGAAGACAAGATTGGTAGCTGTAGACTTTGGAAGAATTCTAAGGTGATCCTTCCCCCAGCTTCTGGTCTGATTTTGTTCTGGGCATATTTAGGGTCAAAAGAAGGCTCCATTTTCTTTGGAAGTATTTGGGTTATGGCCCTGAGAATTAAATGAATTTAATATTTGGTTACTGTAAGGTCATCAGTAGACTCTCATTGTAACTTTAATATCAAAGAGAAACTTCCAGTAATTTATCTCAACAAAACATCACTTTCAGTTAGGTAGAAAAATACCCAAACTCAAAGTAAATCAAACTCAAATTCTTCTGAGGCTTTTCTGAGTGGAGACCTGCTGGTTCACACCCCAGTTTTGGATTTAAGAAGCATTTAAATATTTAGTAATAGACACAGGTATCTTAGCTTGGAATTATTCCTCAGCTTCTGGGTACTGATTTATAGGAGGCAACATATATTTTCAGTCTCTGACACTTGTATATCTCTTGAAATGTTATTCTTTATGTGAACCAAAAAAATTCACCTTGATGCTGTGGGGAAAAATTATTATTTATTTTTCTGATAGTTGCTGAGCAACATTTGTTAATAATAGATATTGTTTCTTTACTCAACTCTTTTCTACTTACAGTGGGAAGAAAATGCTTTACATCTTCACAATCTGAGGTACTGGTTCTCTAGATATGACTGGTAATAATTATTGCAAGCAGCTCTAACACATTTCAAATGTCAGTGTTCCCCAAAACTGTTTTCTGAAAAAACAGCACTGTTGATTTAGCTGCTTGCCATTAGTTTCTCATGGATTTTGTCAAGGTTTGTAATCTCTCAATCACATTTCAAGGGCTAACTAGTTTCCCTTCCCTTCCCTACCCCTTCCCTTCCCCCTTCCCTTCCCCTCCCTTCCCCTCCCTTCCCCCTTCCCTTCCCTCTTTTTTTTTTTTTTAAGATGTTATTTATTTATTTGACACACAGACACAGCGAGAGAGGGAACACGAGCAGGGGGAGTGGGAGAGGGAGAAGCAGGCTTCCCGCGGAGCAGGGAGCCCGATGCGGGGCTCGATCCCAGGACCCTGGGATCATGACCTGAGCCTCCCAGGCGCCCCTCATGTCTCCTAGGTTTCTTACGCAGATTATTTCAGAGTCTATGAGGTTCGATATCTCTTACAAACTAAAATATTTTCCCGTTTCTTGATGACAATTAATGGCTAGGACAATTGTATGAAATGGAATTCAAACTTACCACAAACTGAATTCATTGACCAATACCAAATCCTCTTTCTCTCTCTCCCCCTTGGTTTCTTCACATCCTGAGATGTGTCTGACTATTGTTAAGAGTCTCAACAAAACTTCAGCCTAAAGACCTCCAAACTAGAAATGATACAGGAGTCAACAAACTCTCCTTTCCCCTATCAAACATGTAGAGTGTGGAGAAATACCTGGAAGAAGAGATGGAGAATAATATACAGACTCATTTTTTATTCCCCGGCTACTTGTAACTGGTGACCCAGAGACTGCTGAAATTTACCGGATTGAGGTTTAACTGATTGATGGTCTCCCTAAAGAGAACACTGCTTGTTTAATGTGCAGGAAAGCACGGTGTTCAAGAATTGGTGGGTGCCTACACAGCAGCTTCAAGTAAGTGCAGTGCAAACCTCCTTTTCCTTCCTTTTCACTCAGTAGCAACTCCAGGAATAAGAAAACCATAGGAATGATATTGGTCTAAGATGACTAAATGTACATTCCTCACTAACACCAAGAGTCAGGGTTTAGTGATTTATCAGTTAAAACTCCATCTTGAGTTGTCCTGCAAATCTGTTCATCAAAATTACAGAGTAAAATTAAATCATACACTTTCGGCCTAATTACCTAGGCCATAGCATCACAGTTATAAAATTTTAAGCATACACAAGGGGATCTAATTATAAAACTTGATGTTTCTTGGGGACATATTAACACTTTGATATCTGGAGGATACATCAGCTCCTTTACTCCTGTTCATATTAAATACGAATATGCATGACTTCAGTGTTTTGAAAATATCCTATGTGTTATAAACCAAATAAATGGCTTCTCCAAAAGGAAAGCATTAAAATAATTTGCTTAGAGAAATTAGGGTTATGGATTTTTTTTTAATAAATTTAACTCCATGTATTTGATCTTAAAAGAAACGGG
The DNA here is from genome assembly GCF_003265705.2 of Callorhinus ursinus. Lineage (NCBI taxonomy): Eukaryota > Metazoa > Chordata > Mammalia > Carnivora > Otariidae > Callorhinus > Callorhinus ursinus. The sequence continues at coordinate 13,237,070 of NW_027397085.1, read as the reverse complement.
CACCAGAGTGACAACAGGGAGACGGAGACAGGAAGCCAGGCAAGAGACTGCTAAGTGCCGTAAGATGGAAGTCCCATAAGACGTGCAGTGAAGTGATTGGATTGAGGATATCTACATCGACATATAGATATATAGTGGCCAAAACAAATGGCTATTGAATATAACGTAGAGAGTGAGGAAAAGAGGATTCCTTGTTTAGGAATTAGGAAAACTAAAACAAAAACACTTTGGATGTGTGTAAACGCTTGTTAGCTCTGAAGAAAGATTTTCTTTTTCAGATCACTTCATCCCCTAAAGAAGACTCATCAAGTCCTTCAGCGGGCTATGGGCCTTTCATTCAAGAATGGGAGAATCAGAGTGTAGTCTGAAATACATAGACTGGAGACCTGGATTCAGCTGGGTGATCGTGGGGACACCATCTTACGCCTCACAGCCTTATTTCCTCATCTGTAATACAGGTCAATGACAATGTCTCGACAAAGCTTTTGTGAAGGTCAGCGGAGATAATGCTTGAAAAAATGCTGTTTGATGGACGTGAAAGTTGTAATAATTGTGCCTTTTAACTTTTCTGAGTGTTGCTTGTTATAATGTTATATCCAAACAGGGCCTTTTGGAATGGTCGGTTTATTTTGATCTGAACATTTTATTGGTATTAAGGTATATAAATTCACTTAAAGGATATATAATTATTTTATATTAATTATATGACAATATTATAAGTATTTGTGTGGGTTTATACAAACCAAAAACAAAAAAAAATGAGAAACAAATTTAACCAAGGTGTTTTATACACACACACACACACACACACAGAATACTT